>NW_019154116.1:19450793-19730038 GCF_002288905.1 Enhydra lutris kenyoni | reverse complement strand
ATGATTCTTTAGCCTTGCAGTTAATTTAATTTTTTTTCTTTTTCAATTTTTTTTTCTCTTCTTCTGCCAAATTATTTTTAACTTTTACCCTTTTCTTTTTTAACGTTTTTTAACTAGTTTATCTAATATATATATTTTCTTTTTCTTTTTTATATTTTTTTATTCGTTTTCTTTTTTTAATTGTTTCTTTTTTTTTTTTTTTTTTCTTTCTGAACCTTTTTTTATCCCCTTTCTCCCCCCTCACGATTTGGGATCTCTTCTGAATTGGTTAAAGCATATTTTCCTGGGGTTGTTGCCACCCTTTTAGTATTTTACTTGCTCCTTCATATACTCTTATCTGGACAAAATGACAAGGTGGAGAAATTCACCACAAAAAAAAAAAAAGAACAAGAGGCAGTACCGAAGGCTAGGGACCTAATCAATACAGACATTGGTAATATGTCAGATCTAGAGTTCAGAATGACGATTCTCAAGGTTCTAGCCGGGCTCGAAAAAGGCATGGAAGATATTAGAGAAACCCTCTCGGGAGATATAAAAGCCCTTTCTGGAGAAATAAAAGAACTAAAATCTAACCAAGTTGAAATCAAAAAAGCTATTAATGAGGTGCAATCAAAAATGGAGGCTCTCACGGCTAGGATAAATGAGGCAGAAGAAAGAATTAGCGATATAGAAGACCAAATGACAGAGAATAAAGAAGCTGAGCAAAAGAGGGACAAACAGCTACTGGACCATGAGGGGAGAATTCAAGAGATAAGTGACACCATAAGACAAAACAACATTAGAAAAATTGGGATTCCAGAAGAAGAAGAAAGAGAGGGGAGCAGAAGGTACATTGGAGAGAATTATTGGAGAGAATTTCCCCAATATGGCAAAGGGAACAAGCATCAAAATCCAGGAGGTTTAGAGAACCCCCCCCCTCGAAATCAATAAGAATAGGTCCACACCCCGTCACCTAATAGTAAAATTTACAAGTCTTAGTGACAAAGAGAAAATCCTGAAAGCAGCCCGGGAAAAGAAGTCTGTAACATACAATGGTAAAAATATTAGATTGGCAGCAGACTTATCCACAGAGACCTGGCAGGCCAGAAAGAGCTGGCATGATATACTCAGAGCACTAAATGAGAAAAACATGCAGCCAAGAATACTATATCCAGCTAGGCTATCATTGAAAATAGAATGAGAGATTAAAAGCTTCCAGGACAAAGAAAAACTGAAAGAATTTGCAAACACCAAACCAGCTCTACAGGAAATATTGAAAGGGGTCCTCTAAGCAAAAAGAGACCCTAAAAGTAGTAGATCAGAAAGAAACAGAGACAATATACAATAACAGTCACCTTACAGGCAATACAATGGCACTAAATTCATATCTCTCAATACTTACCCTGAATGTTAATGGGATAAATGTCCCAATCAAAAGACACAGGGTATCAGAATGGATAAAAAACCAAAACCCATCTATATGTTGCCTACAAGAAACTCATTTTAAACCTGAAGACACCTCCAGATTTAAAATGAGGGGGTGGAAAAGAATTTACCATGCTAATGGACATCAGAAGAAAGCAGGAGTGGCAATCCTTATATCAGATCAATTAGATTTTAAGCCAAAGACTATAATAAGAGATGAGGAAGGACACTATATCATACTCAAAGGATCTGTCCAACAAGAAGATCTAACAATTTTAAATATCTATGCCCCTAACGTGGGAGCAGCCAACTATATAAACCAATTAATAACAAAATCAAAGAAACACATCAACAATAATACAATAATAGTAGGGGACTTTAACAGTCCCCTCACTGAAATGGACAGATCATCCAAGCAAAAGATCAACAAGGAAATCAAAGCCTTAAATGACACACTGGACCAGATGGACATCACAGATATATTCAGAACATTCCATCCCAAAGCAACAGAATACACATTCTTCTCTAGTGCACATGGAACATTCTCCAGAATAGATCACATCCTCGGTCCTAAATCAGGTCTCAAATGGTATCAAAAGATTGGGATCATTCCCTGCATATTTTCAGACCACAATGCTCTGAAGCTAGAACTCAATCACAGAGGAAATTTGGAAAGAACCCAAATACATGGAGACTAAACAGCATCCTTCTAAAGAATGAATGGGTCAACCAGGAAATTAAAGAAGAATTGAAAAAATTCATGGAAACAAATGATAATGAAAACACAACGGTTCAAAATTTGTGGGACACAACAAAGGCAGTCCTGAGAGGAAAATATATAGCGGTACAAGCCTTTCTCAAGAAACAAGAAAGGTCTCAGGTACACAACCTAACCCTACACCTAAAAGAGCTAGAGAAAGAACAAGAAAGAAAGCCTAAACCCAGCAGGAGAAGAGAAATCATAAAGATCAGAGCAGAAATCAATGAAATAGAAACCAAAAAAACAATAGAACAAATCAACGAAACTAGGAGCTGGTTCTTTGAAAGAATTAATAAGATCGATAAACCCCTGGCCAGACTTATCAAAAAGAAAAGAGAAAGGACCCAAATAAATAAAATCATGAATGAAAGAGGAGAGATCACAACCAACATCAAAGAAATACAAAAAATTATAAGAACATACTATGAGCAACTCTACGCCAACAAATTTGACAATCTGGAAGAAATGGATGCATTCCTAGAAACATATAAACTACCACAACTGAACCAGGAAGAAATAGAAAGCCTGAACAGACCCATAACCAGTAAGGAGATTGGAACAGTCATCAAAAATCTCCAAACAAACAAAAGTCCAGGGCCAAACGGCTTCCCGGGGGAATTCTACCAAATATTTAAAGAAGAACTAATTCTTATTCTCCTGAAACTGTTCCAAAAAATAGAAATGGAAGGGAAACTTCCAAACTCATTTGATGAGGCCAGCATCACCTTGATCCCAAAACCAGACAAGGATCCCATCAAAAAAGAGAACTACAGACCAATATCCTTGATGAACACAGATGCAAAAATTCTCGCCAAAATACTAGCCAATAGGATCCAACAGTACATTAAAAGGATTATTCACCACGACCAAGGGGGATTTATTCCAGGGCTGCAAGGTTGGTTCAACATCCGCAAATCAATCAATGTGATACAACACATTAATAAAAGAAAGAACAAGAACCATATGATACTCTCCATAGATGCTGAAAAAGCATTTGACAAAAGTACAGCATCCCTTCCTGATCAAAACTCTACAAAGTGTAGGGATAGAGGGCACATACCTCAATATTATCAAAACCATCTATGAAAAACCCACCGCAAATATCATTCTCAATGGAGAAAAACTGAAAGCTTTTCCGCTAAGGTCAGGAACATGGCAGGGATGTCCATTATCACCACTACTATTCAACATAGTACTAGAAGTCCTAGCTTCAGCAATCAGACAACCAAAGGAAATTAAAGGCATCCAAATTGGCAAAGAAGAAGTTGAACTATCACTCTTCGCAGATGATATGATACTATATGTGGAAAACCCAAAAGACTCCACTCCAAAACTGCTAGAACTTGTACAGGAATTCAGTAGTGTCAGGATATAAAATCAATGCACAGAAATCAGTTGCATTTCTCTGCACCAACAACAAGACAGAAGAAAGAGAAATTAAGGAGTCAACCCCATTTACAATTGCACCCAAAACTGTAAGATACCTAGGAATAAACCTAACAAAGAGGCTAAGAATCTATACACAGAAAACTATAAAGTACTCATGAAAGAAATTGAGGAAGACACAAAGAAATGGAAAAATGTTCCATGCTCCTGGATTGGAAGAATAAATATTGTGAAAATGTCTATGCTACCTAAAGCAATCTACACATTTAATGCAATTCCTATCAAAGTACCATCCATTTTTTTCAAAGAAATGGAACAAACAATCCTAAAATTTATATGGAACAAGAAAAGACCTCGAATAGCCAAAGGAATATTGAAAAAGAAAGCCAAAGTCGGTGGCATCACAATTCCAGACTTCAAGCTCTATTACAAAGCTCTCATCATCAAGACAGCATGGTACTGGCACAAAAACAGACACATAGATCAATGGAACAGAATAGAGAGCCCAGAAATAGACCCTCAACTCTATGGTCAACTAATCTTCGACAAAGCAGGAAAGAATGTCCAATGGAAAAAAGACAGCCTCTTCTTTAAATGGTGTTGGGAAAATTGGACAGCCACATGCAGAAAAATGAAATTGGGTCATTTCCTTACACCACACACGAAAATATACTCAAAATGGATGAAGGACCTCAATGTGAGAAAGGAATCCATCCAAATCCTTGAGGAGAACACAGGCAGCAACCTCTTCGACCTCAGCCACAGCAACATCTTCCTAGGAACAACGCCAAAGGCAAGGGAAGCAAGGGCAAAAATGAACTATTGGGATCTCATCAAGATCAAAAGCTTTTGCACAGCAAAGGAAACAGTCAACAAAACCAAAAGACAACTGACAGAATGGGAGAAGATATTTGCAAACGACATATCAGATAAAGGGCTAGTGTCCAAAATCTATAAAGAACTTAGCAAACTCAACACCGAAAGAACAAATAATCCAATCAAGAAATGGGCAGAAGACATGAACAGACATTTCTGCAAAGAAGACATCCAGATGGACAACAGACACATGAAAAAGTGCTGCATATCACTCGGCATCAGGGAAATTCAAATCAAAACCACGATGAGATATCACCTCACACCAGTCAGAATGGCTAAAATTAACAAGTCAGGAAATGACAGATGCTGGCGAGGATGCAGAGAAAGGGGAACCCTCCTACACTGTTGGTGGGAATGCAAGCTGGTGCAACCACTCTGGAAAACAGCGTGGAGGTTCCTCAAAATGTTGAAAATAGAACTACCCTGTGACCTAGCAATTGCACTGTTGGGTATTTACCCTAAAGATACAAACGTAGAGATCCGAAGGGGCACGTGCACCCGAATGTTTATAGTAACAATGTCTACAATAGCCAAACTATGGAAAGAACCTAGATGTCCATCAACAGACAAATGGATAAAGAAGATGTGCTATATATACATAATGGAATACTATGCAGCCATCAAAAGAAATGAAATCTTGCCATTTGCAAAGACGTGCCTGATTAGATCTCATTTCTGCCCTTAGAGATTCTATGCCCTTAGAGATTCTGTATTGTCACTAATGCTTTTTCAAGCCTAGCTATTGACTTCTTGATTGCTATCCTGAATTATACCTCTGACATCTTGCTTATATCCATATGCATTAGTTCTGTGGTAGAGAACATTGTCTCTGGTTCTTTTCTTTGTTGAGAGTTCCTCCTCCTAGTCCTTCTGTCAATGGATGGCTGAGTGAGTAAACAGAGTCCAAAATATCAACCAGAGCCCAAGGAAAATGCATCCTAGAAAAAATCCAAAGTGGTCAGAAGCTACCACAGACATGCAACCAAACCCAAGATGATCTAAAACAATAAAAAAAAGGGGGGGGATTATAATCTCTAAAGGTGGACAAAACAGGGTGATCTGCCCATTCCTGATTGATTTTTGGTCTCTGTATTAGAAGACACTATGTCCTAAAATTGCAAAGAAATTCATATATATATATACATATATTGATATATATATATATGTATATTCAAGATAGAGTGAAAAAGAGGCTAGTAGGAGCATAAATCTATAAAATGTAGATGTGAAAAACTAAAAGTTAAAAACCAGCTTAAAAACATAAGTTGGGAAATAAGAATCTATTTGAAATGGGAGCAGAGTTCAAAAAAATAAAATAAAATAAAATAAAATAAGAAAAGAATAAAAAGAAATGTAAAATTTTAGCCTGAGGTATAAACAAGTCATGAGGGAACACCTGAAGCTCCCTATATTATTTTCCTCTGGCATTGGAGTTTTACAGTCCTGTGGGAAATAAGCTTATTATTAACCTGTTTTTCTAGTATGTCTTCTGGGGGAAGAGCCTGCTGCTCTACTTCTCAGGGGTCTTTGCCTGGGTAGAGTTGCCCCACCCCTTGTCAGGGGGATGGACTTAATGTGAACTAGTTGTTTGGGTTTTCGTTCCCTAGTGGCTTTCAGTGCCTCTTTAGAGAGTCAGGACAAATATGGCCATATGGAAATCTGTGGCCCAGAGCCACAGGGTCCAGTTTCCCTTTCTCCATTAAACTCTTCAGGTCAAACCTCCACATTTGTGTGTACCAAACTCCACAGACTCACTATGTTCATGCCCACTGCAGCCCCCTACCCTTTGGGAAATTACAGGGACCCATGAACATCTCTGTGCTTTGTGACTTTGCAATTGCTAGCAGCAGTGGGCTCATGCATGCTCCCTCTTCTGTGGATCCCAGTTCAAGGCTAGGTGTTGCCCGGGTGTCCTTTCATGGGCCACACTGCCCTGAGAGCACCCTGTCGTGGGTGCAAGCTATTTTATATACCCCCTAGGAGGTTAAACAACCCAAACCTTCTAGACCTTTTCAGGGTGGTCAGGCAGAGGGTGGTCTCCCTACCAGCCTCCCCCATGGTTTATGGTGACCAGAGCTGAGAGTCTCTTCTGGGTTCACTGACCATAACCAGTCTCCCCACTCTGCTGTTTGGGCAGTCTATCAGTTCAATCTCTCCTGTTCTTTCTGAGTCTCCTGGATTCCTGAGACCACAATGATGCACCCAGAATTCTGCCCTATTCATCCCCTGTGCTCTTCTCAGAAATGGGTGTCTTTTACTAGAGCATATTTCCAGGGGTCCTGATTTTTTGCTCTGGTCTTATATCACTTTCTGGTGGCCAGCTTATGGAGGCTCCCTCTTCCCTCTGTTTATCTTCTGATATTTTCCCTGAGGATTCAAGGTTCTGCACCCCCTACCTTGCAAAAAGTAGTTTTTCTGCTTTTAGAGATAAGATACATCTTACATCTCAGTTTGAATTTGTGTGTGCTCAGAATGGCTTGGTAGCTATCCAACTAAATTCAAGGGACCAGATGACAGCTTTGGAATATAAGTTAAAGTCTGGAGTTGTGATACCTCTAGCTTTTCTTTTCTTTTTCAAGGTTGCTTTGGCTATGTGAGATCTTTCGTGGTTCCATACACATTTTAGGATTGTTTGTTCTAGCTCTAGTGATATTTTGATAGGGATTGCATAAAATGTATACAGTGTTTCATCTAGTATTGACATTTTAACAATATTTGTTCTTCCAATCCATGAGTATGGGCTGTCTTTCCATTTCTTTGTGTCATTTTCAATTTCTTTTATCAGTGTATTATAGTTTTCAGAGTACAGGTCTCCTTCACCCTTTTGGTTAGATTTATTCCAATGTATCTTATTGTTTTTGGTGCGACTGTTCATGAGATTGATTCTTAACTTCTCTTTTTGTTGCTTCATTTTTTATGTATATAAATGCAACAGGTCCCTATGTTGATTTTGTATCCTGCAAATATTCTGCATTTGTTTATCAATTCTAGCAGTGTTTTCATTGGGTCTTTTGGCTTTCTTAAAGATTTTATTTATTTATTTGACAGAGAGAGATCACAAGTAGGCAGAGAGGCAGGCAGAGAGAGGGGGGAAGCAGGCTCCCTACTGAGCAGAGAGCTCGCTGCAGGGCTCAATCCCAGGACCCTGAGACCAAGACCTGAGCTAAAGGCAGAGGCTTTAACCCACTGAGCCACCCAGGCACCCCGGAGTTTCTTAGATAGAGTATCATGTCATCTGCATATAGTGAAAGTTTGACTTCTTCCTTGCTAATTTGGATGCATTTATTTCTTTTTGTTTTCTGATTATGAGACTGGGACTTCCAGTTGTATGTTAAATAGCAGTGGTGATGGTGGACAACCCTGTCTTGTTCCCAACTGTAGAGGAAAAAATTCTGTTTTTTCCCACTGAGGGTTATATTAATAGTGGGTTTGTTATATATGGCCTTTAGTATGTTGAGGTATGTTCCCTCTAAACCTACTTTGTTGGGGGTTTTTATTATGAATGAATATTGTACTTTGTCAAGTGCTTTTCCTGTATCTATTAAAATGATCATATGGTTCTTATCCCCTCTTTTACTAATATGGTATATCAAGCTGATTGAATTGCAAATACAGAACCCTCCTTGCAACCCAGGAATAAATCCTATTTGATCTTGGTGAATGATTCTTTTAATGTATTTTTGGATTCAGTTTGCTAGTATTTTATTAGGAATTTTTTTTACATCTATTTTGATTAGATATACTGTCCTATAGTTCTCTTTTTTAAGTGAAGTTTTTATTTAGTTTTGGTATCAAGGCAATGCTGGTCTCATAGAATGAATTTGAAAGTTTTCCTTCCTTTTCAATTTTTTGGAATAGTTTGAGAAGAGTATTAACTCTTCTTTAAATGTTTGATAAAATTTGCCTGTGAAGCCATCTGGCCCTGGACTTTTGTTTGTTGGGAGATTTTTTTTTTTTTTTTTTTTATACTGATTCAATTTCTTTGCTGGTTATTGGTCTTTTCAAGTTCTTGTTTCTTACCTCTTCAGTTTTGGTAGTTCATATGTTTCTAAGAATTTATCTATTTCCTCTAAGTTGGCACAGTTTTTTATAATATTCCCTTACAATTGTTTGCATTTCTGTGGTCTGTGTTGTTATTTCTCTCCTTTCACTTGTGAGTTTATTTATTCGGATCTTTTTTTTTTTTTTTTTGATACATCTGGCTAGAGGCTTATTGATTAAAAAATGGGCAGAAGACATGAATAAATATTTTTCCAAAGAAGACATGCTGGTGGCCAACAGTCAAATGAAAGGATGCTCAACATCACTCATCATCAGGAAACTACAAATCAAACTATGATGAGATATCACCTCCCATCTGTCAGTATGGCTAAAATCAACAACACAAGAAATAGCAAGTTTTGGCAAGCACGTGGAGAAGTGGAAACTCTCTTGCACTGTTGGTGGGAATGCAAACTGGTGCAGCCACTCTGGAACACAGTATGGAGGTTCCTGAGAAGATTAAAAATAGAACTACCCTATGATCCAGGAATTACACTGCTAGGAATTTACCTGAAGAATACAAAAATACTAATTCAAAGGGATATATGCATCCCAATGCTGATAGCAGCATTATCTACAATAGCCAAATTATGGAAACAGCCCAAATGTCCATTGACTAATGAATAAATGGATAAAGAAGAGGTGGTTCGTGTGGCATATATATATATATATATATATATATATATATATATATATATATAAAACTCAGCCATAAAGAAAGTTAAATCTTGCCATTTGCAACTACATGGGTAAAGAGTATTGTGCTAAGGAAAATAAGTCAATCAGAGAGGCGAATACCATATTTCACTCATATGTGGAATTTAAGAAATAAAACACAACCAGTGTAAGAAAAAAAATAAGAGGCAAACCAGGAAACAGGGTCTTAACTATAGAGGACTAACTCATGATTATCAGAGGGAAGGTCGGTGGGGTGAAGGTGAAATAGTTGATGGAGATTAAGTAATGCATTTGTGATGAGCACCAGGTGATGTATGGAAGTGTTGAGTCACTAAATTGTACACCTGACACTAATATTACACTGTATATTAACTAATTGGAATTTGAATAAATCTTAAAAAAAATAAGGGGAGAAATAGCTTGTACTAAATGTAAAAATAAATGAAGTACTATAAATTATTTATAAGAACATACTATGAAATACAAAGCAAATGTTTTTCTTTTTCTCATTGTATAGTCAATTAAAAAACAAGTGAGTAGAATATTGTTAATGAAATGTTCCCCAGTGGTGGTGAGAAACTTGAAACTAGAGGAACTTTCATATCAATTAGTCATGAGCTGCCTGAGAAGACTTGCTTGATTGGAACAATGGATTTGTCTCACTTTAGGTCTGTACAGTTAGGTAATAGAAATTACTATTTGAGATATTGTATACTGTGCCAATTCCAATACACCAAGAGCAGAGTGGCTGTAAATTTCAGGAAATCTATTCTCTGGCACCATGGGGAAAAGTTACAATAAGGCTGATGAAGGTTAAACAGACCATATATTTCAGTTGAGGCTACAAATCTATAGTAAGCTTCAGCCAATAAAAACAGGTAATGTCTCCAGTTGAAAAGAAAAAAAAAAATAGAAAAGTCTGTTTAGGGCTATTGTAAAAGAGAAAATCCTTTTAAGAAGTGATGAAATCTTAGCATAATAATTTACTTTCTTTGCATTTATTGTATCTGGATCCCTTTTATTTTGTGTAAATTCTTTAATGTTTATATTATCTACCTGTAACTTTTTTATTTTTTTAAGGAAAATAAAGACCCTTTGAAAAATGATTGAACTTAGTGTTTCCTGGGTTTATAACATCTATACCAGTAGTTTACATGTAGTGGTCACAAAATATCTCAAGGTCATTAAGTGGCAGCTACTGAAAAATGCGATTACTAAATTCAAGAAAAGGTCAACAGTGCAGAAGAAACTTCCCTTGAATATTCTGGCAATGGAAAAGAAGCAAGAGCACTTACCAAAAAAAAAAAAAAAAAGCACTGTAGAAAGAACCTGATACAGAGAAGATACTGATTATCATTAAGTTTTTTTTAAGGTTTTATTTATTTATTTGACAGAGATCACAAGTAGGCAGAGAGGCAGACAGAGAGAGAGGGGGAAGCAGGCTCCCTGCTGAGCAGAGAACCCGATGTGGGGCTCCATCCCAGGACCCTGGGATCATGACCTGAGCTGAAGGCGAGGCTTTAACCCACTGAGCCACCCAGGTGCCCCAATTATCATTAAGTTTTAATTAATGGACACATGTAATGTTAAAGAAGGATTAGACTTACTATTCTATTTGATTCATATATTTTATTCAGGATGTCATCTCAACTTCTGCTTTCTCTTAGTTGATTCTTAAATATTTTGATTTATAGTTTGTATTTGAAGGTCATCTTCCAAGTATTTTTTACATGTCTTGTGATAGCTTTTGTTGCCACCTCTATTTTCAAGGATGTTTGCATAACAAAATCCTTGAATGATAGAAATCATGTCTTCTTTTGAGGGGAGAGGACAGGTATGTTTCCTGGCAAGTCTGATAAAAATGATGTCTCCATCTGGGGCAAATTTTGGTCAGGTTTGGTAGCAACCCCTTCATAAGATATGGTTTTCTTAATCTTGGAGTTCCTTAGCTATTCCATAAATCCACTGTATGTTCTTTGTACAATTGGCCCACTTCTGGATTACCTCAGTAAGTCTTGGGGGTGGGGAGCAAGAGGAATCCAATGCAAATACAGAATCATGCTGCCTAATTCTGAGTGAATAATACAGGTCTTTATTTTTGACCCCAGGGACTCTGCCTTCTGCCGGTATCTGTGGAACTGTGTAGATTAACTTCATAGTTCTCTACACTTGTAATGGTATATTCTTTTTGTGAGGAATGGCAAAATGAGAGCACATGCAGAGCATATTAATGGCCTGCAAACCCAATGATAAAAAGCAGAAGTAATAACCTCTTGAATGTGACAGGAGAAATAAGTTTATTTGAAATATTTCAAAAATTTGTGAGTAAGAAGAGTTCTTATTTTTAAACAAGTAGTTATTTTGGATAAAATAGCTAATCAAAATATCTCCTTTTGTTGGGGGCAATGCTTGTCAATGGCCAAAGATGAGTAGACCTCTATTTTTGTGATAAGGGGAGGAATGTTCTTTATATAGGAGATGTACACTTAAAGTAAATTGCGATCCTTTTCAGGGGTTGCTGTAGAATCCGCTATTTCAGAAAACATCTTAAAAGCAAAATTTCCCACTTCTCCCTTTTAAGCAACTGGGAAAAGTTTCCAGTGTCGGCCAAAACTACTATTAAGTATTAGTCATTCACATTTCCTCTGTTCCTAGCCACATTCATCATGAAGGTGAATGTCCAGATCATAAAAGTCTTCTGCCCTGCAGAAGCTCATTATCATTTAGTTGGATGTCAGCTTTAATTCCCTCTTTAGGTGTGGCACACAGTAAAAAATTCTAGCCACATCATATGGTTTCACTCATATGTGGAATGTAAAGAATAGCATGGAGGACCACAAGGCAAGGGAGGGAAAACTGAATGAGAAGAAATCAGAGAGGGAGACAAACTGTGAGAGACTCTGGACTCTGGGAACCAAACTGAGGGCTACAGAAGGAATGGGGGTGGGAAGATGGGGTAGCTAGGTGATGGGTATTAAGGAGGGCACATGTTGTGATGAGCACTGGGTGCTATAGGCAACTAATGAATCATTGAATACTACATGAAAACCTAATGATATGCTATATGTTGGCTATACTGAACATAATAAAAAAATGCAGATGGGATAAAAATAAAATTTCAGCCCCTCCATTTTTTTTAGAACCTGGTATTGAGTAATCATTCCTATTGGCATGTTTTGGCCATTGAGGAAAGTTCCTCAAGATGATTCTGTATATAATAAATATTAGATAAACTAAAATATTTCATGAATGTTTCTGAGTACTAATTCTGTCTCATTTACCTCCTTTTTTTCTGATTTACTTATTAAAAAATACTTATATATGAAAGGATCATATGTGTAATTAAAAATATAGAAATTTTCTTATAAAGTCTAAATTCACAGTAATTTATGAGGAGCAACAGCTTATGCTTTGTTGTGTATTGTAGTCAGTAGGACCCAGTGATTTTAATTTTTTTATATATCACCTTGTCTTGTCTACTCTATGTACAGCATGATTTATATTGAAAGGACCTAGAACACTATGTATACTTCCTTATGATCATGGTTCTCCTTCTTGGCTGTCTCTCATAATTACACAAACAGATGATTGCCCTATAACTCATCTTCACACATTAATCTGATTTCTCCCCATAATCCAAGAAGTCTTCTATCTACCTAAACACAAATATACAAGGCAGTCGACAACTCGTTTTTGTACAGTGAAGCTAAGTGAAGATTCTGTGACAGAATTTCTAACTCTTTTTAACTTATCTTGAGTATTTAAAGTTGTTTCTCAACCTTAAATATATTTCTTTCCTCTCCAATCAAAATGAGATAAATGTCAGACTTTGGATTTGATTTAAATTTACACCAACCTCTTTCATCTCAAATGCACACATCTCATCTGTGACTGCTTATCATTGAGATGACTGAAAGCAATTGCTCTAAGTGCCTAACTCAATATATCTACATCCATCTGTATAACTTCAGTGCCACACTCACATATATCACCTTGCTCCATGCTTCTGTGATTCTCTGTAGAGAGTGTAAGTCTCATGAGATGTGCATTTGGCACTTGTCTTGAATCATTATATTAACCTAACCCCAATGCCTTCCCCTTACAAGACTGGATGAAAAAATTATAGTCAAGGGTCAAAACTGAAGACTCAGGAAAATAATAATGAAATATGGAGTATTTGTTATATGAATGAAAGCTAATATACACTTTGAAAGAAAAAATAACTTTTGAGCATTTTATTCCCTTAACTATTAAAATATTTTTTCCTTGTCCACTAATCAACTTTCTTGTTCTTCAACCACAACGGGTCCAATATAATTTACACACTTAACTTTTATCTATGAAAATAGAAGATGGAGAGAATGAAAAAAAAAATAATGATCAAAATCCTCTCAGAATAATATCAATTTTAATATGTGAAATTTAATTTTGAATGCCTAAAATAGTTTTCACCTTAACAGTATTATGAATTAACATTGCCATAGTAAATGGGGAGTGTTTTTGTCTAATGTGACCATATCAAATTTAAACTTGTCAAATTTCTCCCTATCCATAAAAATTCCATAATACACTGAGTGGTCTACAGAATAATTATAGATTTTGATTCAAACTAGAAATAAACAAAATAGGTTCTTTAAAAAAAATCATTTATCTTTTTCCTCAGTAAATTCCAGTACTCTATGAAAAGGTTGCCTAATAGCTTGAAAAGACTATACAAACTAATGTCATACTTGTTGTTTTAACAAGAATTAGATTAGCTTAATATCCGTTGCAGCAAACCAAATACTAGGTAATTTCAAAGTAGGAGAGTTCTTTCATAAGTTTCACTCTTTAAAATTACTTTTATATGACTGAATTGAGTGTAAACATATGTCCCTAAATCTTCCAAGGAAGGTAGCATTTACTGTTTTGTTGAACTATTTCCATACATGATCTATCACCAAACTATCATTAAGCCATATTCTGGTACATTTCTTCATTAAATGTAACAATATCTTTTACCCTCAAGTGCAGGCCCAAGACTGCACTTATGCCCAAGTGGTATAAGAGGAGGAGGAGGGAAATCCAGTGACTCTATGCAAGTCTAGGAGCAGTTCTGCCTTGTACTCCCCAGGAAGGTTGAGAAAACTCCCTCTAGCACCCCACTTCTTGAGTTCAGGAGAGGTCTATGTATGAGCCTTTAGTCCTGATTTGGAGATTAGTGTGGATCTGCAAGTGCCTGCCTGATATGGTTAGGGTAACTTCAATTCACAAGCAGTGAACTTGCTTCTGTACTCCTTTCTTCCAGCCATGCAATGTTTTCATCAGTAGAATTCACAGAAGTTATTCTCAAGTCACCTGTTTGGTTAAGACTCTGCTTCTTAATCTTAAATTAATTGACCTGCAACAGCCCTAAAGGAAATGATGTTCTGAGCAGAACCATGATTTGAGTAGAACTATACCTTAGGAAGTAGTGCTTATGATGGACTGAAGAGAATAAAAGAAGACTAGAGGAGTGAATGAAACTATTGTAGGAGTCCAGGTAAGAAAAGAAGAGGCATCTGAACACATAAATTGATGGGAAAATGCAGAGGAAAGGATTCTTTGAGAGGACATTGACTTCTTTAGGGTTTGCTGTGGAGTGAAGAATGTACCAGAAAGATACACTGCTTTTAAATCAATATGTACATAATAACAATACTTCAAAATTATAAAGCATTAATTGATATAACTAAAAAGAAAATAATCTGATCCATGATAATAACAGGAGACATTAATTCAATTTAACTTGTAGCTCCAACAGAAAAAAATAATCAGTAATAACATAGATTTTCACAATAGAGATAATAAACTTGAGCTGCATTTTAGATGTAAAAAATTGTACCCAACATCAACAGAATGTACATTATTTTCATGTAAAAGTGAATATTTCCCCAAACTGATCATATGATAGATTATTATACATTTGTTTTTGATATTCAATATATTGCAAAGATGTACAATCACTTAGAAGATGTTCTTTAATCACTGTGGATTTAATAATTACTAGATATTTTCTGTTTGAAAATGAAGTTTTGGACCAAAGAAGGAATCATAAAGAAACTGAAAATAATTTGAACTGCCCAATCAGAAAGAAATGACAGGGGATGTAGGTAAAGTAGTGTTTAAGTAGAAGCTAATAGTCATAAATGCATATATTAAAAAAGGAGAAAGACTAAAATCCAATGATTAAATATTCTTTTATAAAAGTAGAAAAAAATAAATCAAACTCAAAGTAGAAAGAAAAAAATAAAAATAATCAAATAACATATATATATACAGTATATATATACACGTATATATACATATATACGTGTATATATATATATACAAGATATACAGTAGAGAAAAGTCAAAACCAAAAATCTATACTCTGAAAAAATTTAAAAACTTGATAAATCTCACATACTGCTGTCAGTCAGCTCAGTCTACTAAAGCTGAGCCTAGTTTTTCAAAAATTCTATTTTTAGTGTAATATTTGTATATGTACTCCACTGTATACATATAGTTAGTATTCATATTCAATTGAAACCCATAGTATTAATTTTCTGGCTATGTCTGTTTTGTCTTTTGAAGTGATATTTGTCTCCAGAATAAAAGCAAGCACAACCTTTAAGAGCATTATAATATGAAGTTCTTACTACATTCTCATACTACAGAGCACAGCTTCTTATTAGATAAGCAAAATAAAGACAGTTTAGTGCTAAAAACAAATCCAAGTATGAAAGATTATTTGATGTAGGTAAAAAATGAGAGAAAAATGGGCAAAAAATGAGAGAAAAGACTTGTAATTTTAAAGTAGTTTATTCTTAAAAGGCAGCACTTTTACGTTTGAAATCTTTATTCATCTCATAGTGCTGATATGGACATACACCTTCAAATAATGCTTACTAATTTTTTTAGCCCTGTTGGATTTAACATGTTAAATATTAATTTGGTAAAATATTATTTGAGGGTATATATTTATACCATCACTGTGAGATAAATAAAAACTCCTAAAAAAAAAAAAAAAAGTACTTCTTTAAAACAAGAGAGGAGGGCCAACATGTGGCCCTTGACATGGAACTATTCTTTACAAGTCCAACCATCCAGAAAAAAAAAAAAGCCCACAGGAGCCATGAAAGAGCTGCTCCCTGAATTTGTACAGAGAAGTAAGCTGTATGCACAATGGAATCCATGAAAATGCTCTGCTCAACTCTCATGTTGGAGAATCCTAAGTGACTGCTAACCCTCTGTTTCCATAACTCTGTTTGGGGCTATGGCCACATTTCCTGTAGACCCCATGGCCAACAATGGCAAGAATGTTAAGGTTAGTCTACTAGAAGGAGAAGCAGGGTAACTTCAATGAGCAACCTTGGTGGGGAACTAATAGTCCATCAGTGTTTGCCAGTAATTCTTACCCCAAAATGATGGTAGATACATTTTACAAATTGAAGCAAGGTCTATGGAGGTTAGGCTTTTATCTTTCCTCAGATTGAGAGGGGGATTATCTTCCTTCCTTCCTTCATGATCACATTTCAAAGTGATGGTTCCTAGGTCTTTGAGGAGCACAGGCTAGGGTTGTAAAACAGGCAGAAGGCTATTAAAAAGGTTTACATCTCAAAAGAGCAAACAAAGAAATTACAAAGACTTGTTTTCTAAGGAAAAGGGAGGAAAAGGACCTCTATTTTTTTTTTAAGATTTTTTTATTTATTCATTTGACAGACAGAGATCACGAGTAGGCAGAGAGGCAGGCAGAGAGAGAGAGAGTGGGAAGCAGGCTCCCCGCTGAGCAGGGGGCTGGATGAGGGGCTCCATCCCAGGACCCTGGGATCATGGCCTGAGCTGAAGGCAGAAGCTTTAATACACTGAGCCAGGCGCCCCAGGACCTCTGTTTTTAAGTGATTTGGGTTTTGTGAGGGCCTTGGCAGTCTATAGGAAATGGGGCCATGACCTGAACATAATTGTGACAACAGAGGAGAGTCAGGGACCTAGAGGCCAGTCTAAAGTTTAGTACAACTGAGAGGAATGTCAAGGGCATTTTGTTTACCTCCCAGGACTTGTCTCACCTTCTCCTGCTCCCTCTCTCATCTCTTGTGTATGTACATCCCATGTTGAATTCTTTTCAGTGGACCTAAATCAACACAGCATGGTACTACATGCATCTCTAAGTAGTTTACTTAAAATAATATCTGCCATGTGCAATATAAGAATATCGGAGAGCTTGCTGACACACAAATACCTCTTTTGAATAAAAAAAAAAAAAAATGCTCCAGACTGACACAGTTAAATCTCCAAGGCTTGAGCTTGTTGGACACAGGGTACCAGATTCAGTGCCCCCATAGTCCCCTGATCATGGATCCCATGGTTAGGACAAAAGTCATTAGCTTTGGCTGTTATGGTTCTGTGTTGCCACTAGTCCACATCACTATCTGGTCTTGTCAATTGCAGTGCTCTTATCTTCCAACGTGATTCTTCTTATCTTTGGAATAAACACACCCCCCACACACAGCTCTCAAAGGGGCACAAACATCCTCTTTTAACATCATCACTGTATATACTTCTTTAAAGTTTTATTGGATTTAAACAAAGGTGATTCTAAAGATACAGTACATACAATAATTGTATGTACTGTAAAGGATAGATATTATATATACTTTGTTGATTATATATTACTATGTGAACAATATAGATATGAAAAATGATAACTTCTCTCAATATTTATATCATTTTGTAGATTTTATTTTTAAGAACTTCATTTAACCTACCATGATATTAATAATGACTTACATTAACTGCTAAACCTTTAGTTAATCACTGGTATGCTTTCAATTATTTGAATATATTGGGCATGAATAATTAATTTTTTCAGTTCTCATTTTAATATTTTTCATTACGGAGCCTGCAGAAATTCTCCACCTTCACCCATGACACACATGCACAGACATACATGCACGCGCACACACACAGGAGTAAAGACATTTCTATCATACTTTCTTTTCCCTTTCACTGTTTTATGTAGTGTTAGAGGAAACTTGAAGTTACTCCTTTTATTTGGGACCTATGATAGGCTAGTAAGTAGCCTAGAAATCTCACATGTCATCTCATATACGTCATCTCAGTTATTTTTTCTAATGATATTAACACACATTGTGTGGTTAGCATTGCCATTCATAGTTGTAAAGAGATTTAAATCTAAATCTGGGAAGAAAAAAACGTTTAGGTTCTTCACAGGAAAACTGTAGAGCCAGGAATTAAGGTCAGGCCTATGAGACTGCAAAGCCCATGGCTTTCCACTCTACTACCTATCTCCATTTTCATTATACTATTAAAGTCATCAACCAATGAACACATATAAACTTAGCAGTATATAGTACAGTGACATGTTTATATATTTTATTAGCATTAAAATAAGCTAATGGGTATTGCCATATTACTGAGATATATGTTTCATAGTCTTAATGGTTATTACAACATTAATAAGATATGAAAGAGAATTTTTGTAGTGGTGATGGCAATTTTAAGAAGATATATGAGGGAGTTTATAGGCTACAAAAAATAAATATGCTGAAGGAAAACACTAATGCACATTCCAAGGGTAGCACTGCTTGAATGGTTATGGATTACAAAAGTAACTTCACTTGGAAAGTTTTAATGTCTGCTGAATGTAAAGTTAAAATGATAATAGAGAAGATAGACATAAATGATCTTCCTGTCTTCAGTCTCTCCCTGCTTCAGTCCATCTGCTACAGTTGTCTTCTTCCTAAAATATAACCTTGTTTTTATTAAATCAGTTTTTCAAGTTACACCAGTTTCATTGCCATCAGCATTGACAGGAGAATAAAGGTCTGTATACTGAGATAATAAGCCATTCATGACCTGAGTTTCACCCAAATTTTTCCTGTTCAACCCTACATTGTTTCTTTCTTTAAAACTTTTTTTTTTTTTAAAGATTTTATTTATTCATTCGACAGAGAGAGATCACAAGTAGGCAGAGAGGCAGACAGAGAGAGAGAGAGGAGGAAGCAGGCTCCCCACCAAGGAGAGAGCCCGATGTGGGGCTCGATCCCAGGACCCTGGGATCATGACCTGAGCTGAAGGCAGGGGCTTTAACCCTCTGAGCCACCCAGGCGCCCCCACATTGTTTCTTTCTTGAGCAAATTTTATTTACTTGCCGTGCATAAGCCTTCATTACATATCTCTTCTCTTAAGCTATCAATGATAGCCTAAACTTAAAAAGTCCTTCTATGTGCTTTTAGCCTGTTCAAATTATACGACATGTTAACATCCTGTTCTTAGCTTCTCTCTCCAATAAGCGTATGTTAGAAATACTTTCTAAGTACTATTTGAAGTAGTATTTTTTTTCCAGCACAGGTTTTAATTGTGTATTGCTTAGGTATAGAAACAATTGATATTCTGAAATAAATACATATGGGACTCTTTGGCTATATCTTATGGTTTGCAGATTGTATCCAACATGCTGGTGATAGAAACTGCAAAGAAGTTAGCTTTGCTTATTTCTTCTAACCCTCAGGTGTTATCATTAGGATATACAGGCAGACCTCATTCCATCGAGCTTTGAGATATTGAGTTGTTCACAAATTGACGTTCTATGGCAATTCTGTGTGCAGCAAGTCTATGGGCACCGTTTTCCCAACAGCATTTGCTCACTTCATGTCTGTAGCACATTTTGGTAACTCTCACAATATTCCAAACCTTTTCATTATTATTTAATTTGTTATGGTGATCGATGATCAATGATTTCAACTCCCTGAATGCTCAGTTGATGTTAGCATTTTTTAGCAGTAAAGTATTTTTAAATTAAGGTATGAAACATTTTTTTTAGATGTGGCGCCATTGTACACTTAGTAGACTGCAGTGGAGTGCAAGCATAAGTTTCACATCCACTGGGAAGCCAAAAAAACACATTTGACTCACTTTATTGTCATCTTCACATTACTGCAGCAGTCTGGAACTGAGCCGCCTTCTGTCTGAGGTAAGCCTGTGTGTGAGTATGTGTGGGAGGAGCCTCATAAGGAAGCACGGGCGCAGGTGACCGCATGCGGCTCTTTGCTTCCACTGCCAAGAAGCTCATCACAGTAGCAAACACAAGTGATGTGAGAGGGTACCTGGAAAGCGGTGTTGAGTATTCTAAAAAGTGAAAAACTTACAAAGGTTCACCATTAATGTGGCTGCTGCAAGGTTTGGTAGATTCTATTATTAAGGTAATTCGTTTCCCTTCTATTTCTAGTCAATAAGATATTTTCATTTAAATCCTGATTGAATATCTTTAATGACATCTCTACGTATTTTGAAGTGATCTTACTTTTTCCGGCGGTCTGTTAATATGGTCATTTGCATCACTAGCTTGTTCAGTGTTAAATTGTTCCTGCATTTCTGCAAATAAATACAGTAAGATCCTGTTTGCTTTTTAACTGCTGCTAATTTACTTAAGCCTTTTGTATCAAGATTCATAAGTGAGTGTAAAATCATTGTTTTTCTTTCCCATTCCTGTTCTGGTCCAGTTTATGGATAGAATAATAACACTCTTGATGCCTAATAAGGCTTTTTAAAGTAATTAAACAAGGAGACCATTAGACTGAAGTAGCTCCAATGCCTTGGTTGCCCACATAAGCAAATGAAACCTATGCCGAAACAATACACTCAAATATGAGGAAATGAAACTCAAGAACAACTAGTCACAGGGATACCTGGGCGGCTCAGTCAGTTAAGCATCTGACTTCAGCTCAGGTCATGATCTCAGGGGCCTGGGATCAAGCCCCATGTGGAGCTCAAGTTAGTGGGGAGCTCTTCAGTCAGTGGAGAGGAGTCTGCTTCTGCCTCTGACCTTCTCCTTACTTGCGCATGCTCTCTCTCAAATAAATAAATAAAATCATAAATAAATAAATACATAAGTAAATAAATAAAAGCAATTAATCACAAACAGTCAAATAGGTTTTTTGAAATAAAGCAATTGCTGAAGCAATAGACAAGCAAATTGTATATACATGTATATATACAGCTGTATATATGTACATACAATTTGCTTTACTTCAACATCTTCTCCATAAAAGCCTTCCGTTCGTGGAGTGCTCCTAACCAGTCTTGGTTTGGCTTTTTCTTACTGAAGTTGATGTTTGTTCAAATAAATTTTTGTAAACACAATGTGCCTCCGTTTATCTCTTACCAGACTTTTGCTTTAAAGTTATTTTTTCTATTGATATTATAACAACCACAGTTTTCCTTTACTTACAACTTTCCTACTATAATATTCATAAAACACATCTACCTTGTATGTAGCAAGTTAGGCTGTTTTGATTATGATTTTCAGTATGTTAGGACTAATTTCTACCATTATAATTTGTGTGTTCCTTTCCTTAACCTTTTTATCTTTTTTTTTTTTTCCCTGATATATTTGGACTTTGGGTGTTTCTTTATTTTCTCACCTCTCCACACACTGGTTTAAAATTTGTACGTCGTTATTCTTTTCCTTAAAAGGCTACTTTTGAAATTTTATCATGTATCCTAGACTTAACAAATTTTATTTATTTATTTGACTTAAAAAGTTTTAAAAATAATATGTACAACCTTAAAATAATCTGTTCTAGGGTAGCACAGATTTGTCTATGATACAATTGGTGACTAATTGTTTTTCTCAGTAATCTCTAAGATACTATATTAATGTTTTAATAACTTACTCTACATATTGATATGCCAAGATCTAATTGCTTTAAAAGCTTGTCATCACATTTAGTTCCCTGAAGTTTTATTGAGATATTCTGATATTCAGATTTATCCTACTTAAAACTGCCTTTTGAATCTGAGAAATTATTTCCCTCACAAAATTATTCCTTTGCCATCTCTCCATCCCTTCTATTTCCTTCCATGGCAATACCTACTATGCATGCTAAGTAACCTCCTAATTCATTATACTCCCTTTTATATTTTTCCTTCTTTCTATCTAAACTATAATGTGTATCTTAATTTTAGGTTTTTCTATGTTTTCAGTCCAGTTGAATTTGCCAGTTAAAATTCAATAAGCTTTTATGATTCAAACTTAATAACAGTCTTAGAGATCCCATTTAAATAATTTTAAAATCATCTTGTCTCTTTGTATTTTTATATGTTTGAATTTCCTATATGTTTAATTTCTTTAACTCAGTGTAATATTGTTACCTAAAAGTCTATTAAATATTTATATAATCTTTAGTTCTTGGAAGTTTACTAAGATATCACTCATGATATGTTTCCTTTTTTCCTTTGGCTTAGATAGTAATACCTTGTCAATATTATATAGCTACAAATTATTTCTTTTAAAATGTTATTTTTAAATCATTGTCTATTTTTTTTAAAGATTTTAGTTATTTGTTTGAGAGAGAGAGAGACTGAGAGAGCATAAGAAGGGGGAGGGTAAGAGGGAGAAGCAGACTCCCTGTAGAGCAGGGAGCCCAATGTGGTACTTGATTCTGGGACTCCAAGGATCATGACCTGAGCTGAAGGCAGTTGCTTAACCAACTAAGCCACCCAGGTGCCCCAAATCATTTTCTGTCTTTAATGCTGATATAGTTAATTTTTGGATGTTGTTTATAAAATCTATTTCTTAGTTATAAATGCGTTTTTCCAATACTTTTTGAGTTTTTCTATTTATGACTAGTTCTCTAATTTCCATTAATTTCTTTATATGCAAACTATAAACCTAAATTTAATTTCCTATATGCAGAAGCCATTATCCAACATAATTTTTGAATAGTTAATATTTACCTCGCAGATTTGAAATGTCAAATTTATGACATAATAAATTTCCAGATGGGGAAAAAAGAAAAAAAAGGATAACCAGCATGAGCTGTTGGCTTTCTTCCAAAAATGGGGATGCTTCTTCAGAAGTGAGAGGAGAGAGAGAAGTATGTGGATCTGGAAAACTGACATAAAAAATTTGTGTGAAAATCTTTTGGAAATAGAAGACATTTAAGAAAAAATTGTCGTCAGGATATAGTGTGTGTCTTGGGGGATTATCAGAAAAGAGTAATAGTCAAGGGGAAATCTTTCTATGCACTGCAAAGCTTTGTTTAAATCTTGGACTGTTTTATTGCCAGTGTTTCATTTGTAATCTACTTTGTATTTTGCTATTGCAGTGATAATATCAATAGATTCAGAAAAACATTTTGATAAATTCGTTTTACATGTGTGATTTAAAAAAACACACACTCCATATGAAGGAATAAATGGGAACATTCTAAGTTTATGATGTTTATATTACGTGTACTTAAAGCAATCATTAAAATCTGTGGAGTAACTAACATGCGTTTCTTTTAAAGTTGGATAAAGAATTTATAAAAGCATGTCTGCCATTACTGGTATCATTCAAGTTGAACCTTGCAAATATTTTTAAATAGGAAATAATGCTGTAAGAAAATGTATGATATCTGTTAAGGTGAGAAAAGGGTTTTTTTTAAATTATTTGCAGATTTTATCAGGCACATTAAAAAGATCTATCGTTCTCAGTAAGTTACGTTATGGATATTGACAAACTGGTTCCAAAGTTTATATGGAAAAGGAAAAGATTCAGAATAACCAACTTAATATTGAAGGAGAAGAATGAAATAGGAGAACAGAAGCTACTCAACTTCAAGACTTACTATAAAGCTAAAATAATCAAGACAGTTTTCATGGGTGAGAGAATAGACAAATAGATCAATGTAAAGAAATACAAAGCCCAGAAATAGACCTCCACAAATACAGTCAACTGATTTTTGCCAATGTAGCAAAGGCGATGCGATAGAACAAAGATATTCTCTCAAACAAATAGTTTTGGGATAACTGAACAACCGCACACAAAGAAATGAATCTAGAACAGAGGTTACATATTCCACAAGTTAACTCAAAATGGATCATAGACCTAAATGTAAACACAAAACTATAAAACCCTTAGGAGATAATAACATAGGAGAAAAGCAGTATGACTTGGATATGATGCCTTTTTAGATACAGTATTGAAGGCATCACCCATGAAAGAAATGACTGGGGGCGCCTGGGTGGCTCAGTGGGGTAAGCCGCTGCCTTCAGCTCAGGTCATGATCCCAGGTCCTGGGTTCAAGCCCCATATCAGGCTTTCTGCTCAGCAGGGAGCCTGCTTCCTCCTCTCTCTCTCTGCCTGCCTCTCTGCCTACTTGTGATTTCTCTCTGTCAAATAAATAAATAAAATCTTTAAAAAAAAAAAAAAAGAAATGACTGATAAGCTGAACTTCATTAAAATTGAAAACTTTTGCTCTGTGAAAGACAGTATCAAAAAATGAGAAGTCAAGCCACAGAGGGGGAGAAATAATTTGTAAAAGACACATGTGATAAAGAACTATTATCCAAAATATACAAAGAACTGTTAAAAACCAACAATATGAAAACAGAGTTTTAAAATATAGGCTAAATATCAATAAATATATCAGCAAAGAAGATGTACAGGTGACATATGAGCACATGAAAAGATGCTCCACATTATGTATCAGGGAAATGCAAATTAAAACAACAATAAGAGAACACTGCATACCTATTAGAATCGTCTAAATACAGAAGACTGGGAATGCCAAATCTGGTGATGAGGAGAAGCAACAGGAACTCCCGTATTTCGCTGGTGGGAATGCAAAATGGTATAGCTACTTGGGAAAACAGTTTGGTGGTTTCTTGAAAAATTAAAAAGACTTGTCAAAGAATTGAGCATTCATGCTTCTTGATATGTACCCAAAGGAAGTGAAAATGTATGTCCATACAAAAAGCTACATGTGGATGTTATAGCAGCTTTATTCATAATTGTTCAAACTTGGAAGCATCCAGTATGTCCTTCAATGGTTGAATGAATAAGTAAATTGTAGTATAACCAGACAATGGAATATTATTTAGCACAAACAAGAAATGAGCTATCAACTCATGGAAAGACATGGAGGGGCTTTATGTATATTACTAAATGAAAGAGTTCAATCTGAAAACCCTATATATAGTATGCTTCTGACTATAAGACATTCTGAAAAAGGCAAAACTCTGAATATAATTAAATAATCTATGATTGCCAGAGTTGGAAACAGGAGGAATGACTAGGCAGAACACAGAACATTTAGGTCAGTGAAAGTACTCTGTTTGGTGTTATAATAATGGGTATATGTCCTACTATATTTACCCAAGCCTATAGAATGTACAACACCAACCTTGAACCCTAATGTTCTTAGGGTGATTATGATGTGTCAATGTAGGTTTATCCTTGGTATAAAAAAATTTAACATTCTTGTGAGTGATGTTGATGATGGGAAGGCTATGCATGTGTGGAGGTAGAAGGTATTGGGAAATTTCTGTACCTTCCTCGTAATTTTGTTGTAAACTTGAAGTTCTCTAAAAAAAAGTAATAAATCTTAAAAAATAGATCAGAATCTGAAAATAAGAATTGATCAGAGTTCATTATAATTGTAAAATATAAGTCAGCTTGTAAACTTTAATTTTATGTAGAATAGCATTTATTATATAAACCAAAATGGAGATTGATATTATTAGAAACCAAAAAAGTAAATTATTTAAGTATTAATACATAGAGAAAAGGCACAAGACAATAAGAAAACATATGTCAGTAAGCAACATAAAGAAGATTTGAATAAAAAAATAGGCAAACTAGTTCATGGGTTACACATTTTTTCATTGTAAAGTTTTTGATTACCCACCCTCCCAGTAACAGAAAAATACGTTCAATTATGTATTTTTAACAACTCTACACACTTATATTTTTTAAAAAGTAGAAGTCCATTACAAATTAATTTCTTTTTTTTTTTTAAGATTTTATTTATTTGACAGAGAACACAAGTAGGAAGAGAGGCAAGCAGAGAGAGAGAGAGGAGGAAGCAGGCTCCCTGCCGAGCAGAGAGCCCAAAGCGGGGCTCGATCCCAGGACCCTGGGATCACAACCTGAGCCGAAGGCAGAGGCCTTAACCCACTGAGCCACCCAGGCGCCCCACAAATTAATTTCTTAAGAGCAAAGAAGTATGTATAAAATCAAGTTCTTATTTTAATTCCAGTATAGTTAACATACAGTGTTATATTAGTTTCAGGTGTACAACATAATGACTCAATATTCGACTCAATATTCCCATACAATGTCCAGTGCTCATCACACCAAATGCCCTCCTTAATACCCATCACTTATTTCACGCATCCCCCGCCCACCTCCCCTTTGGTAACCATCAGTTTGTTCTTTAGTTAAGAGTCTGTTTCTTGGCTTATCTCTCTCTTTCAATCTCTCCTTTTTTCTTTGCTTGTTTTGTTTCTTAAATTCCACATATGAGTGAATGCATATGGTATTTATCATTCTATGACTGACTTATTTTGCTTAGAATTATATTCTTTAGCTCCAGTCATGTTGTTGCAAATGGCAAGATTTCATTCTTTTTCATGGCTGAGTAATATTCCAATGAATATATACACCGCTTCTTCTTTATCCATTCATTTATCAATGGACACTTGGGTTCCTTCCATAATTTGGCTACTGTAAACACTGCTGCAATAAACATAAGTTACTTGAATCCTTTTGAATTAGTGTTTTTGAATTCTCTGCGTAAATACCCAGTAGTGCGTTTACCAGATCATAGAGTAGTTCTATTTTTAACTTTCTGAGGAAATGCCATACTGTTTTCCTCACTGACTGCTCCAGTTTGCATTCCCATAAACTGTGCAAGAGGGTTCCTTTTTCCTCTACATCATTGCGAACACTTGTTTCTTTTGTTTTTGATTTTAGCCATTCTGACAAGTGTGAGATGGTATCTCCTAGTTCTGATTTGCATTTCCCTGATGATAAGTGATGATGAGCATCTTTTTTTGTGTCTGTTGACCATATGTCTGTCTTCTTTGGAGAAATGTCTGTTCATGTCTTTTGTGTACTTTTTAATTGAATTATTAGTAGTAGTGTTTTTTGGGTTTTTTGGTTTTGTTTTGTTTTGTTTTGTTTGGTGTTGAGTTGTATCAGTTTTTTACAGATTTTAGATACTAACCCTTTCTTAAGTATGTTACTTAAAAATATCTTCTCCCATTCAGTAGGATGTCTTTTAGTTTTGTTGGTTGTTTCCTTTGTTGTACAGAAGCTTTTTATTTTTATGTAGTCCCAATAGTTTATTCTTGCTTTTATTTCCCTTGCCTCAGGGAAATAAATCATGTCCTCAGCGTTGCACCAGGACAACAGGATCCTAGTAGAGATGGGTAGTTTCCTCTCATCCAAGGCACAAAGTAATTTTAAAATTAAAAAAAAAATTATTAAAAAAATTATTAAAGTGCAAAGTCCATTACTAATTAATTTCTTAAGAGCAAAAAAGTAGAAATCAACATAGCAGGTATGAAAGTATACTACAAAGCCATATTTTTTTTTCAAAAAAAAATTGTTCTGCTAAAAAGTCAGGAAAATAAAAGACTAATGAAACGTAACAGAAAGGACAGAAATATAAGTGCATAGGTAGATATGACAAAGATGGTAACTGAAATACATAGGAACAGTAGAATATTTAGTAGTTGGTTTAAAGCAATCTGATACACTACATGCAAAAAAATAAATGGTCTATACAGTTGGTATCTATAGTGTATTTTGGGGTATGAATGAGAATTTGGAAACAACATAAGTTTTTATTGCAGGGCAATATCAGACAAACACTATGGAATATGGGAACAAAAAACTAAATGTCTATTTAACAATGTAGATGTGTGTGATAAAACACTTGATGCATGAGAAAGATCAAGAAGTGAAAAATGTATATGGCAAAATATTAATGTAAGTTAAGCAGTACAAACCTAGAATAAAAACCAAGTATATGCTCAAAGACATATACTAAAGGACACTTAATGTTTTTTTAGTAGAACATCTACTGGAGTTAGGAAAATAATAATAAAGTGGGAATTAAGAATAAAATGGAAAAATAAAAGAAATAAATTGTCCATTTTTTGGCCCACTGATAATAATGTGCCATAAATAAGAGCATAACTCTGACATTTTATTTTATTTATTTATTTTTTTTTTTAAGATTTTATTTATTTATTTGACAGACAGAAATCACAACTAGACAGAGAGGCAGACAGAGAGAGAGGAGGAAGCAGGCTTCCCACTGAGCAGAGAGCCCGATGCGGGGCTCGATCCCAGAACCCTGAGATCATGACCTGAGCTGAAGGCAGAGGCTTTAACCCACTGAGCCACCCAGGCGCCCCTAACTCTGGCATTTTAAATTAGAATATAAATTAATGAGTAAATGGATTAATATTATTTTGTTTGGGACTCTAGACTCGTTTTCATTTATATTTGGTTTATTTCCACCCTAATAGCACAGGCTTGAACTACTTTTATTCATTTTAAATGTTACTGTCCAGAGCTCTTACTCCCTCAGTTTATTCATCATTTTCAAAACTTCTTGTTGGAAAAGGTCATCAAATAGAAGTTAATGCCCTAGCTCAGGTATGAGCCCTAACAGCTGACCCTTCAGTAGATATAGCTGATTGGATTCATAGGAAAAGTGGCCACTGTAGTGCTTAGATGGGATAGAGTATTGCCAAGGATGCCTATATTATTACACTTGAAATAAGTGACTTCGCTAATATAGTAACAGCATTTCTTGCACGTTGTAAACAATGCCCAAAGCAATTGCCAAAGAAGTCTGGGTCATCCACTGGAGTTCACAAATGGTGAGGGATTATCAGATTGATTATACTGACCTCTCCCTCCAAGTGAAGTTTCTAAGTATGCTTTGGTTTGTGTGGATATTGGATCTGGGCTAACCCACGTTTACCCTGTTGCTGCCCAAACTAGGTTGCACCATTAGGGGATTAGAAAAGCTGTGTATCATGTATAGATACCCTCATTAAAGAGACAGTGATTAGGCAACCCATTTCAAAGGTCATGATATGCTAGTCCGGGCAAAAGAATATGGCACTGAATAGATCTCTGATATAATTCACAGGCAGCAGAATTGGTAGAAAAAAAGAATGGAGTATTTGTGCAGCCGATTAAATTACTAACAATAAAACCACATTGGCCGGTGGACTAAAGTACTATGCCAGGCTTTAATAAGTTTGAATGATCAATCATATTAATAGTATATGCCAGATTGTAGAACCCTGCTGAAACGCCCATAAAGTATGAAAGTCTCAGGAAACAGCCATTGCCCCAACTCTCACTGGATCAGTGTGCTCTGCTGCTGAAAACACCAAGTTCCATAACACGTAGAAAAAACATGATCCTGCGGTGCCTGGGTGGTTCAGTTGGTTAAACATCCAACACTTGATTTTGTCTCAGGTCATAGGATTGAGCGCCACATCAGTTTCCACGCTCAGCATGGAGTCTGCATGAAATTCTCTCTCTCCCACTCCCTCTGCCCTTCCCCCTGCTCACATCTCTCTCTCGCTAAAAATAAATAAATCCTTTAAAAAAAAAGAAAAAAATAAAAGGCATTATCTTATTGAAGAGATACATGTACCCCAATTTTTGTAGCAGCATTATCAGCAATACCCAGATTATGGAAAGAGTCCAAAAGTTCATCAACTGATGAACTGGTAAAGAAGATGTGCTATATCTATAATGGATTATTACTCAACCATAAAAAATGAAATCTTGCCATTAATAATAATGTGGAAGTAACTAAAGAGTATTATGCTAAGTAAAATAAACAGTCAGAGAAAGACAAATACCATATGCATTCACTCATATGTGGAATTCAAGAAACAAAACAAATGAACATGGGGAGAAAAAAGAGAGAAGCAAACCATTAAAAGAAACTCTTCACTATAGAGACCAAACTGAGGGTTGTTGGAGGAGAGGTAGTGGGGGATGGGTTAAATGAGTGATGAGTATTAAGGAGGACACTTGTGATGAGCTGTATGTACGTGATGAATCATGAAATTCCATACCTGGAACTAATATTACACTGTATATTAACTAACTGGAATTTAAATAAAAATCTGAAACTACCAAAAAAAAAAAAGAAAGAAAGAAAGAAAGAAAGAAAGAAAGAAAGAAAGAAATAGAAAAGGCTTTATCTCCTGGAACTTGCAATTAAAAAAGGCTTTATCTCCTAGAACTTGCAATGGGATGTCCCACCAGGATGGGTGAATTACTTTCCACCTTGGAAGAGGGGGAAACTACTCAATCTTTACTAGGATCCTGTTATTTTGTGGCAAGCCAGACTGTTGAAATACACTATGCCTCATATGAAACATGCATTATTGAAAGAAGAGAGAAAATGGGGGGCCTGGTCTAGTACACCTTGCTTCTGGTCCATCTATTTATCCCTGACAGTTCTCCCATTCCTATTCAACATGTATGATATGTACAACCTGGTCAAGTTCCTAAAGCTGCCAATCTCCTCAAGACTAACTGGCATGTTCTGTTTTCCACTGGTTTGACTGCCACCTTTCCCCCCGCTCCATTTGTCTAGAGGCCATTTTGGCACACAGAGAAGCCCTCATGAAGTTCATCCAACAAGCCTTAAATGATAGTCAACAGAACCTGTCCTTAGTGATCACTGGGAGGCTTAATAATTCAGCAGTTCAGATCCTAAGGGTCTTGGCAGAAAAAAATATTATTTATTTTGGGGATAATTATCTTGATCGGTGTTTTCTCCTGCATGCACCTATATTGTTGCCGTCTTTTTAAAAAACAGAATCTCTTGGGGTGCCTGAGTGGCTCAGTCAGTTAACCAGCTGCCTTTGGGTCAAGTCATGATCCCAGGATCCTGGGATGGAGCCCTGCATTGGGCTCCCTGCTCAGCAAGAGGCCTGTTTCTCCCTCTCCACCTGCCTGCTGCTCTGCCTACTTGTGCTCTCTCTCTCTCTCTCTCTGTCAAATAAGTAAATAAAATCTTTAAAAAGAAATAGAATTTGTTGATAAATTATTTTGTTGTTGCTGTTATATAATTGCTTGATATACTTGATGCATATTTTCTGTCACTCTACACACTTAGCAGTCGTGGGATAATCCTTATTTGAACATATCTAGTATCAACTCAGCGTATCCTATGTATAAATTGAGTTATCTACTGTTTTACTTATTTTGAGTTGTCATTTTCCAGATCTCTTGTTAGGGTTATAAAATACAATATTTCAAAAAAATTGTTAATGTTATTATTTGGATAAATGATAAAATTTGTTTCTAACAGTCCACCTTGGCTAGATTTCTTAGTGTGGAGTCATCTTTGACTACTTTTACAATTATTTTATGGGTTTTTATGATTCATATAGTTTGTGTTTCTGAAAGAAATGTAACAACTAATGTTTTAGGGACTTTTACACCTTATTTTAATATTTACTGGCAGAAGAATACTATTATTAATCTAGTTATATTCTTGTATGCCTTTTTTTTCCTTGTATGCTTATTTTTTAAAATGTATGCATACACATATTCTTTCTTAACTATGTTTGTCCAAGTTTTATGCATGTTATTTAAAAATTTTACTATTGTTTTCAATACTTTTATACTTTATACTTTAAAACTTAGTAACTTACTTCTTCTAGCTTTTTAAAATAACTTCCTGAAGAAAATTTAATAATATTTAAAATATTTTGTTGACCTATATTCAGTTTTGTATGTTTTCTGGCAGAACAGCTTTTCTGGTTTATTTATTTATTTATTTATTTATTTATTTTTATAAGTTCTCTTTATAAAAGTATGTCAATGCTTTTACTTTCATTTTATTATTATGAGAAGACATATTTATATTATAAAATTAATTTTGATACATTTTTTTGTAGATGCCTGATTTTATTACACTGTCTTCAGGGAGCACTAAGAAAGTGGATTTTGAAATTTGTTGGCCTTTCTTCTGTGACCTAGTGCACTTTCAAATGTTCTGTGTGGCTTGTGTATCTTGGGAAGAAAATCGGGTTTGTCAAGTGCAAATTTGTTTATATGAATATTATACTAAGTTTACTCAAACCCTTGGAGTAATTCGTTTATATGAGTATTGTATTAAGTTTACTCAGACCCTTTGCATTTGGCTTATATTTTGACTTGTTGGTCTCTTAGTCTCAAAAGTCAGCCTTTCTGGCCGCCTGGGTGGCTCAGTTCGTTAAACAACCACCCTTGGCTCAGGTCATGATCCTGGAGTCCTAGGATCAACTCCCACATAGGGCTCCCTGCTCAGTGGGGAATCTGCTTCTCCCTCTGACCTCTCCCCTCTCATGATCTCTCTCTTTCTTAAATAAATAAAATAAAATAAATCTTAAAAAAAAAAAATCAGCCTTTCTGAGACACCTGTATTAAAATTTCTCAGATGCATCTCAGCTGCATAATTATTTTAAGGTCTTTTAAAAATGGATGGCACATAGGTAATGTTTGACATTTTAAGACTTCATGTTGAGGCTTTCACTTTATAAAGTGATTTGATTAATTCATAATAATAAATTGATAAATATTATGTTTGGATTTGTTCTGCAATCTTATTTTTTTATTTAAGTCTTGCTTTTGTTTTCATGTATTCATCTGTTTTTACTTTTTAAAGTTTATATTACTGATATCTTAAAAAATTATTTTGATGGATGTTTAGTATTCAGATTTTTTCTTTAGATCATTGTCTGTGTGTACCAACAATATCAATTAAAATTTTTCTGTATTGCTTTTCAATTTGTCCTTTTTTGTATACTAAATTTCCATCTTATTTATACTTATTTTGTACTCCCTATTACAGTCTATTAGCCTGCAACATTTATGTCTGAGTGTCAAACTTTTCTAATTATTACAACTTTAATCATCTTGCTATTTATTTTTTCAGATTTCCCTGATGTCCAATATTTATTATCTTTATAATATTTATATTTTTTCTAATTGAATTATCACTTTATAGATACTTTAGTTAAGCTTAAATTTATAGACAGGAACAATTTCTCTATTTATAAAATTTAAAACATTGGGTATTTCAACCCAAGAAAAAAAATACATTTTTCATTCTTTGAAGTTTTATTTTGTTTTTGTTTTTTAATTTTCAGTTTATTTTTATTATTTAACATAATCTTGTATATCTCTAGTTTGGCACTTCTTTTATTATTGTTATTACAAATGTCAATTTTTTCTCCATTACATCCTTATAAAAAATAATCATTGGTATTAAATGCTATTTAGTGTTTATTTTTCAAAATTACTATATTCTTTCAGTTTAGTTGTGTAAGTTATTCCAAAAATTTCCTAAAGTTTGTGTGTAAGCTTGGGTTATAAAATAGATCTAAGGCTGGTGATTTGTCAAATAAGTATGTTAGAGATGAAAAAGCAGTAGAAAATATCAAAAAGGGACACCTGAGTGGTGTCGTCAGTTAAGCCTCTGACTGTTGGTTTTGGCTCAGGTCATGATCTCAGGGTCGTTAAGATTGAGTCTCACAAAGGTCTCAATGTTCAGCCCTGAGTCTGCTTGAGATTCTCTCTTCCTCTGCCCCTGCTGATGTACTCTCTCTTCCTAAAATAAATAAATAAATTTCAAAAAAGGAAATATTAAAAAGCAACCAGTTTTAATTATGAACAGAAAGATTAAATTTATACAGAGATGGAGGAAGCCAGAACATGAAAGTAGATTGTGTCTCAAAAGAGGTAAAAAACATTTCCATCAATGTACTTGATCTAGAAGAATAAGAAGGAGTTAATATCTTTCTGGGGAGACTTTGGAGTGTAACATGAGGAGGGGGTAAGAAGGTTGAGTGAAGATCAATAAGCAGATAGGGGTATTGGTTATTTAAGAGTGTAATTGATTCATCTCTGTGGACAATGATGTTACCAAGCATGATGGAAAGGTTTGGGGAGAGGAAGACTGTCTCATGACATTTCTGCTTGTTTTGCTGTATTATTCTCACTGGTTTCACTGAAATCAAATTAAATCATTTGAAAAAATCATGTTTCTGCATCTTTCTTTTCATTTACATTATATTTTCTATATTTCTTTGAACTAATTAAAATAAAGTCATCATCATCATCATTATAATTATATATTTGATATTCTTAATAGAAATACTTCTACACTAATGTTATCATGAGGCTTGAGTATTCCAATCCTACTTCATTATGTTTTTTAAAATTATTTTTAATAAGGAGAAAGATTTATACAGACTTATTTATATAGATTTATTTCATAATGTGTTATTAATATCTAGGAAATGAATATTTTGTAAAGATATAATGAAATAGATTAAGGACTTAATTTTTTTTAATGATGCTAATTTTTATATAAGTTCAAAATATAAAATTATATATATTTAAATTTATATACATTTGTCTATGTGACCTGTGTATTATGTCTTCCTCCTTTATTCCAGTGTTGTCAGCTATATGCAACAACTATATTTTTATATGTGGTGCAATTACATAGATATACATGTTTACATATTCATATATAGAGACTCTTAAATGAACATAAACATACATATGAGTGCATCATTAATACAAAACCCACAATTCTTAATCTGTTTTGGCAACTGAAGTCAATCGTCAAGACAAGCGAAATGGTAGGTCAACTATGAAATAGTCTAACATAGTAACATAATTCACAAAATTGATTGCTGGTCAATTAAAAAAGTCATCACTTTAAGCAGTTTGTTTCACTAAATTGTCACTAAGTTGTCCAATGTGTTTATTTTAATTTGTTCATTTGAACACTGTTAAGTAGATGTTTACTAAAATCCAGGAAAACTGGAAACCGAGATCTAATTACCATTATGACAAAATAAAAGTCATTAGTTATATAACTGGCAAAATATCTTTTGCACTGTACAAAAATAAACTTCATGTTACAGACTGTGAACTTGGCCATTTGAAAATTATTGAAAAATAACACAAACATCAATAAGCCAAATGCAAAAATGTGAAATCATATCAACAAGTAAATATTGTATACATGTAATATTTATTTTACATGGGATATTTATTTTACGTGTGAAATGCATTTCATATTTTACATGTGAATATTTTAGAGTGATGGTAGCATATTTCATTTCAAATGTTTCTGGTTCATGTATAAAAGAATGAAAGTAGAAACACCTACAGTATCTAAATATAAAGCATACTTTTGATAATTCACAGGAAACATTTTGCCATATTTTTCCTTTAAAGTAATAACACAAAATGAAGATAAAGTATCACTGAGAACTGAATGAGGACACACAACATTTTCTTTCTCCCCTACACTGCATCTGTGTATCCCACACCATTCTCAAATGAGAGATTCAGAAATTCAAGAGCTGTTCCCTGATTTTGGCTCAGAAACAGGCTGTCAGGATGAAAGAGGATTCAGGTTTTAGCAAAACAGGCACCGTACTTGAAGATTAGCCATTAGCTTCAGATACATGCCAGCAACGGCAGCTGGCCTTTTAAAGTCTCACGTGCTCATTTCATTTCTGTTCATTGATTTATCTAAAAGGAGCGAAGAAGAATAAATGATAAGGAAAGGAATGCACAAGTATCTTTAGGTTGTGTTCACTGAATTGGAGTCAACACATTTAATCGTTTTTGTCATTCAAGAACTGGTAAATTTAAATAGGCCAGTGAACATTTTGGACCACATATCAGAAATGTCAGACAAGAAACTGCATAGATCATGTACTACATGTGTATGTATGTATGTATGTGTATGTATATGCATACATGTGAACATACATATATAAGTGCATATCATAAGGAGTTACAATAATTTGGAAAAGTAGAGGTACTGTATTAAATGCAGAATTTACAGTTTCTCTTGAATATATACCAAGACTATATAGCTTAATTATATGCACAGATACTGATAGTTAACTATAACTGGCTGTAGGTGTGATTTTTAATGTGCTCGCCCTCTCTCTCTATACATAATGCCATAAATAAATAAATATATTTATATAAATAATATAATTTTAATATAACATAAAAATGTATATATTTATACATTATATTACATATTTATATAAATAACATAATTTTAATATAATATGTAAAGTATATAAAATATATATGCACATATATATTTCTTAAAGCACTGAGAAATTAGATGCATCCACTAAGGTTATCTCTCCATACCCCTTATGCCTTATTCATCATAAGATTCTTCATCATTCACTCAGATGGTCAGCTATAATGGCTTAGAGTAGATAAAGATCCATTTATTTTATGCAAGATGACAGTCAATATATTAAAATAAAAATTATGTGTCTTAGAGTACCATTGGGATGTTACAGATAATTATAAACATTAAAGAGATTAAAAAATTCTTTTTTTTTTTCAGGAATGGCAAAATGATTAGAAATCTCTAGTTTGAGAAATAGAACTTAAATTCGCATTGTAATGGACTGGGAGGTGAAGCAGGGTTTGCTTTGAGACGTATCTCCCAAAGATTTAAAACAATGACATAAAAAAATGGGAGTTTCGAAGGAGCTTTTGACTCACCATTAAGTAAGATTATTCTAGCAATGATAACTAACCAAAGCAGATAGAAGGTTTGGGATACTGAGTTCCACTGGTATTTAAGAATATGTCTGGGGACCGTCCTGGGGCTTCAGCGGCCTCTAAGTAGCTCAACATGTTTAGAGGACAGCCTATTAAAAATACGGAGCATGTCATTTCTAAAGATGAGAAGATTTATGAGAGTGAGAGTTCACTCAATTTTTTGAAATTACCCAAACTCATTTTTTTCCATCTCCCTTTCACATAGTGATGTTTGATATTATACTTCCAAATGATATAGTTTAATTTGCCATAAAAATTACTCCAAATGGTAATGTGTTGTCTCAAGAAGCAGAAGATATGGAAATTCGAGAAGATATCTGCAGTGTTTTTAACAAATCTGTGAATTGAATAAATTTTGAAATCATTAAAAATAAAGTGAGAAAAATTCCTCCTCTCACAGGATTTATCATTACAGACGGGAACATCTGGCATTTGGAATACAGATATTAAAATAAAATTCATGAAATTTTACAATATTATTCACAATGTAGAAGCAGATTTTTCAAATTAGTCATTCTTGGTTTGCTTTTCAAACATGTATTTTATATGACCAAAACATTTTCTATCACATTAAAAATACACTAATAAGTGATTTATATTGTGTGCTTTTAAAGGAAATTAAAAGTAACTTCATGGTATGAGGAAATGGGGGAAACCAAAATAGTCATCATAGTCAAAGGAGAAAAATATAATAAACCTCAAAATATGTAACATATTCTAAGGAGAGAAATGCAATATACAAAAGAGCCCCACCCGATAAAACCTTATTTTCTCTTTTCTCAGATAAGCAGCTGTGTGGTTGTCATAGAACTGTGCTGTTTAAAAAACAAAACGCATAATTAGTGGTCACTAAGACACTAAGGTTATTTTCTGCATATGCCAGTCTCCTCCATTCCCTATCCAAGGGAATTCTTGACAAATAGCAAGAACAGAAACATTATATTTTGAGGGCCATGAAAGACTATGTCCAATCATAATTTAGAGTGGATTTACTTCAGAGTTCTTAATTACAGGTCACTTCCGTGGTGTGACAGATGGTAGAATGGGAAAGTGGCTAACGAGACACAAAGACAGGTGGCAGAGCTGCGGAGGGAATTTCTTCGAAGATAATGTTAGTCTGGGCATTTTGGTGATATTGAGACTCTGGGGGTGGGGGCGTGAGATCATGGGTGGAGTTAGTGCTGGTCTTAAGCCATTCAAGAGTGGATAATTACCTTAAGTGGGATGATCAGCTCTGTTACTTATCACCTTGAAAGAACATGCTAAAAGTACTTTGAGTTGTCTTTTGAAAACAAAAGAATATTCCCATGGCCTATTTTTTTTTTAAGACTTTATTTATTTGATGGAGAGACACAGCAAGAGAGGGAACACAAGCAGGGGGAATGGGAGAGGGAGAAGCAGGCCTCCTGCCAAGCCGAGAGCCCGATGTGGGAATTGATCCCACGACCCTGGGATCATGACCTGAGCCAAAGGCAAACGTTCAATGACTGAGCCACTCAGGTGCCCCTCCCCATGGCCTTTAAAAGTTTACTTAGGAATAGACGACTTAAATGTTATGTCTAGTGAACTAAAAACACATAAATCAAAGTATTTGGAGAAATCAATTTGTATTAGCCAGAAAGTTTTTAAACACATTAAAAAATACCAACATATTGGTAAAATTTATGTAGAAACATATCTCACACTCTCTTTTAAATCCACTTCTGTGAGTGGGACTATGCTCAGAGATGAAAGGAGGAGGATGTAGCCTGGGATGTCTTGCTAACTTTGCTCAGAAAGGCCCAACTCCCCTCTGTGAACTGGCTACAGCTCATTTCAAAAGGCAAGAACTGGGTGAAAAGCTTCCAGGATCAAAAGCAGTGCCAGCACCAAGAGAAAAAAAAACACAAAACACTCCTGTTGGGATTATCCAATAAATATTTATAAATATTTACATGAACCTCCAATTTTTCTTATCTGCTACAGTGGATTAAATAGAGTTATATGTACTAATCATATCTAAAGCTTTGAAAAAAACCATTGGCTGACATGATTTAGGAACTTTGCAATGCTCCAAATTGTACCAGATACTTCAGCACACCAGCACTGCATAAATGCAAACTTGGAGACTATATAGTGATTTTGTGTTTTAGAAATAAGGATCTAGACTCTTGGACATGTCCACTTTTATTTAAAACTGTGACTCTTCTTCCAAAGCAAGGAGTAATATTGCTTTTGAACAATAACAAGAATAATAATAAAATGTGTTTTTAAGTTCATAACAAACGTACTCGAGAACGATTTGGCTATTGAATTACTAAGGGTGATGTGGTTAGGCATAGAGAGGTAAGCAAATCAGATGGACCAAATAAATAATTTTACAAGGATATAAAAAAAAACCACTCCATTTTCTACTCTAGACATACATTAAATTAATTAGAAACAAACAATGGCATTATTGTATTTTCATTTTTTAGTAACACTTAAGAAAAACAGTGCTAAAAGGATGGGGAAACCTTTTCCTTTGTTTATTTTGGAAGAAATATTGCCTATCCCTCAGAGTTTATTGCTAACACCTTCTATGTGAGATATTTAAGGACTTAGTAAAGACCAATCAAAGGAAAAAAAAAAAAAACCACCTTCACAAACTATAGTGCAAGTGCAAAATAAAATATAATAATTTTTTTAACATTTGAATTTAAAATAATGCAAATTCCATTGAATGTATTAGACTGTGGCTAACTTGAAACAGCATTCTAACACTATTATCTTGGGAAAGCTCAAGAAAGTAATAGAGATTCATATATTAATTTTACATGTATCTATTACAGTTTCTATTTTATTAAGATATTATAAAACTTCTAATAAATTAAAAGTAATAATATAAATGAAGAACTTTTGAAGGAGAATTACTAATCACTTCTCAAAATTAAAACTTTAATAGATTATATTTCCTTATTAGTTTATTAATCTACTTAGAAAATCTCTATTACAGAAAAATGCTTTATAAGCCATAGAAATAACAAACTAAATATAGTTGTTATTGTAGCCTAGGAGAGACATTCTGCTGGTCAGCAAAGGTCAGGATATACTGTTTATTGAAGGGTAATATCTATTCTGATTGGCCTGTGTTTCTTTGATAGCTGTTAAATATTATGAATGTCTCTGCTAAATTTGGATGTTACCATGAAATGGTAGATATATTTTCATTTGTATTTTTTAAAAGATTTTATTTATTTACTTGAGAGAGAGCACGCACAAGTAGAGGGGACGGGCAGAGGGAGAGAGAGCAGACTCCCCACTTAGCAGTGAGCCCAACTCTGGGCTGGATCCCAGGACCCCAGGATCATGACCTGAGGCAAAGGCAGACATTTAACCAACTGAGCCACCTTGGCACCCCTTCATCTGTATTTTATGTTGAATTCCAAGGTGTAGTTTTCCACCTCCTGCTAGTATAAGAAGATAGGTACCAAGACTGTGAATGGCTTTTTACTGTAATGATCTAAGGGCACAATTCTCTTTACGACATAAGAAGAATGTACACTTGGGGTGCCTGGGTGGCTCAGTGGGTTAAGCCGCTGCCTTCGGCTCAGGTCATGATCTCAGGGTCCTGGGATCGAGTCCCACATCGGGCTCTCTGCTCAGCAGGGAGCCTGCTTCCCTCTCTCTCTCTCTCTCTCTCTGCCTGCCTCTCCGTCTGCTTGTGATCTCTCTCTGTCAAATAAATAAATAAAATCTTTAAAAAAAAAAAAAGAAGAAGAAGAATGTACACTTAAGCTAAGACAAATTTACTCATAAAGGAATTCCATGCTTTACGTGATAGAAGCCACTGAGTTGTCCCAGGTCTATAAGAAGGCATGAGTAAAAATACTGTATTTTGAAGTTAAAACAAGAAAGCAGCCCTTTCTTTCTTTTTTTAAAATTTAATTTAACTTTTTTTTTTCAGTGTTCCAAAATTCACAGTTTATGTACCACACCCAGGGCTCCATGCAATTGGTGCCCTCCTTAACACCCACTACCAGCCTTACCCAAACCCCAAATCCCTTCCCCTCCAAAACCCTCAGTTTGTTTCTCAGAGTCCACAATCTCTCATGGTTTGTCTCCCTCTCCAGTTTCCCCCAACTCACTTCTCTCCATCTCCCAGTGTCCTCCGTGTTATTCCTTATTCTCAACAATTAAGTGAAATCATATGATAATCAACTCTCTCTGCTTGACTTTTCTCAGCATAATCTCTTCCAGTCCCGTCCATGTTGATACAAAAGTTGGGTATTCATGCACTTTCTACTAGTTGGAGAGTTTTCTCTCCTCTACCCACGGAAAAGCTCCAGTACAATAAAGATCACCAGGATTTTCTTCAAGAAGTAGCATATGCATACCCCAAGACTTGAGGAAATATTTGGTTGAGATATTGTAATTGTAAATCATCACCTATGGCAAAATGATTTACAAAATTTTCAGAATGTTCATCCAATTTAACCCATGTAACAGACAATTCAGTAATATCCCTGGGTGGCATAGATGGTTGGTTGATTTCCCACCAAAAATGTTTGTGGGCAAATAAATCAACATTTCTTTGATAAACTGAGTTAGTTTTTGTTGATTTTTAAATAATAAGGAATATCAGGTATTACAGGCTGAATTGTATTTCCTCAAAAAAGTTATTGAAGTCTTAATCCAAGTACCTCTCAGAATGTGATTTTATTTTGATAAAGGGTTGTTACGTGTAGTTGGCTAAAATGAGGTTATAGTGGAGTAAGTTTGGCCCTTCATCCAAGATGGCTAGTGTCTTATAAGAAGATGGGCATGTGAAGAAAGAGAAACCCTGAGAATATGTCCTGTGGCAATGAATTCAGAGATTGATGTTACGAAGTTACAAAGCCAAGGAATAACAAAGATTTCTGGCAAGCTACTGGAAGCTAGAAGAGGCAAAGGAGGAGTCCCAACAGATTTCAGGGGGAGCATGGCCCTTCTAATACCATAATTTCAGGCATCTAGCCTCCAAAACTGTGAGACAACACATTTATGTTTGTTTGCTTTGTTTGTTTGTTTGTTTTTTTAACCCACTCTTGTTTGTGCTACATTATTATAGAAGCCCTAGGATACTAGTATTTCTGGCTAAGAAAATATTTACTTAATTAAAACCAATGTTAAAGTATTATCTTTTATGTTACTTATATTAGAAAAATTGCTTTCTGTGTTGGTCCCTATTCCATAATAATAAAAGCACATAAGTGGAATATAGGATACATGTCTTCCTTTTTCTATTATGTTTGTATAATTTGTCTTTAAAATGCCTGAATTTATGTTCTTATATGAAAAGATAACAGGAACAAAAACAAAGTGCCCCCTTCATTAAAATGTTTCAAATCATGATATGCTTTGTCAAGAAGCCATTTCTCTATTGCTTAGATTGATGTGAAGAACAGATCATTAAATAGTTATATCTGAAATGGACTACTTATAAACTATTTCCATTAACAAAAAACAATAATAGTTCAATGTAGTTTATTCCTTGATTTTTCTATAAAATTGCTTATTACCAGAAGAACCTGGGTGGCTTAGTTGCTTAACAGTCTGCCTTCAGCTCAGGCCATGATCCATGTCCTGGGATCCAGCCCTGGGTCAGGCTTCCTGCTCAGTGGGGAGCCTGGTTCTCCATCCCCCCAGCCCCTGCTCATGCTCTCTGTATCTCTTTCTCTCAAATAAATACATAAAATCTTTAAAAAAAATAACTATTACCATTAGGCCCTTATTTAATGTTTGTTGAATATATAATTGAATTAAAATATGAATGCAAGTAAAACAAAAATAATAAGTAGTAATGGAGTCATGTTCAACAGCTGCTTGCTTTCATAAAATACAGAAAGAAAATAATTTAGGTAGAGGCATTATCTGTTTTTTAGGTAATAGAATAGAGATGGAATTGTAAAGAAGACCTTACGCTATTAATTCTGTTTGCCTCTAATTTTACCATTATAGTTATATGTTTGGAGAGGGAAAACTTGATCATCCTCAAATTATTCTAGCGGTGCTTGGCTGGCTCAGTTAGTAGAGCACGTGGCTCTTGATCTTGGGGTTATAAATTCAAGGATCACATTGGGTGTAGAGATTATTTAAAAATAAAATCTTAAAAAAAAATAGAAAATGAAAATCCCCAAACAATTGTTCTAGTATTTTTATGTCCAGAATGCTTGTGGTTAGAAGATACCAAATACTATTAATAGCATTGTCCTTTGTTTGGAAATGAAAAGAATTTACCTCTAGATTTGACTCACAAGTCTGATCACAAAATAATTTACCCATGAAGTGCTGAAGTAGTGCCTCATAGTGGAATGGGTTAATTTGGTTAATAAATTTGGGTTATACAGGTATGGAGCACTGGAAAACTATGTACATTTAGGTTCCTTTGCAGACATATCAGTTGTCGGGTGTATAGGGTCTGTAGACATGGAAAGATTTCCAATTTAAAGTTAGGCAACTAAAATGATTTTGGGCAAGTTTTGAGGGAAATGTGATTGTTAGAACATATTGATCATTATTTCATTAGAAAGCTTATCCAAAATTTTGAGATAGAAGCTTGCATATTTTATGAACATTTTCCGAGATAATTTCTCTGACATTCAAGGAAATTGATATGATTTTTCTCTTTTTTGCTTCAGTCAAATCTATATTTAGACTTGATAGGAGAGAAAAGAACCTAAAAGATTGGAGAGGATATATATGTATACAATAATTGAAGCTTTTAATAATTGAAACTCTTGACTATGATATTCCAAGAAAGATTAAATTTTTTTCACAACTTTAAGTCCAGGAAACCCAATAAAATGAAAAGACATTGATCTTTGTTTTTTTCGAAGTTTCAATTAGATTAATCTGTCACCCTTGATGGAGTGCTATCACTAAGGTAGATGAAAGCTCTTCCATTGCCTGGCATAGGGTGCCATTTTGTGTTAGCAGCCTAAGACATACTCTTTCATATCTCTCAAACTGCAATTTTGATCTTTATTCTGCTTCTCATTATATTTAAACTTTGAGCTATTTTCTCACGGGACACCTGGGTTGCTCAGTCAGCTAAGTGTCTGTCTTCAAATCAGGTCACGATCCCGGGGTTCTGGGACTGAGCCCCACATTGGGCTCCCTGCTGAGTGGGAAACCTGCTTCTCCCTCTCCCTCTGACTGCTTCTCTCCCTACTCTTGCTCTCTCTCTCTCTCTCTCTCTCTCTGTCAAACAAATAAATAAGATCTTTTTTAAAAAAAGGTATTTTTCACAGTTTCTAACCAACCAAATTTTCTACTTCTTGCTTTTGAGTATAAGTATATATGTTTTATACTTTTATTATTTCTTAATATCATTTCATAAGTGTATTGGGATTGATGCATGGAGAAGAGATGATATGTACTCAGCTCAGCATTTGAAACTAGTAATCTTTTGAACAGTTTAATTCCAGCATTTGATAAAAGCCATAAACTTTGCTTGGACAGGAATCAATACATACGTCTTAAAACCAATTTTAAGCTACTTCCTGACCCTATCATTTCAGAAGCATCATGTCTCTAGCTCCATCTCTTGGTCTTTCAAAACACACTCCAAGCTGACCAAGTGGAGGTATGTTTCAAAGTACAAAATGATGTACTTTAATGTCATATAGAACTTGATGTCCATGGATTTAATCTTGGGCCACAAAGAGAGAAGTTACTGATTATGAAGAGTTTATTCTTTTTATGGTTAATTGACTTAATTATTGACATAAATGCTTTTTGGAGAGTCATGATCTTTTATGCCCAATTTGAAACAAACATATTTTGTACTTCTGAACCGACAATACAAAATAATTTCTGCAGCTAATGAAATAAGATCCGTTGTCCTAATTCACACCTAACACAGAGGATGTACAAATGACCGAGTTTTAAGAAGGTGATTTGCTATCATGTCAAAATACATTTGTAGGTCAACTTTGAACAATAACTTATTCCCTTGGGTTACTGGAATCTTACATTTTTACTCATGAAAGCTCTTGACAAATTGGGAAGCAGAGAAGCACTTTGCTCTTAAACACTTTTCACATCTATTATCTTTCCTTCTATGTGAGACTAGTCAAGTTGTCAGACACAGATATAAACAGACTTTCTTTTATATAATGATTTCTATGGTCCTAAAAATAGCAGGCCTCCCAGCTTGCCAGTATGTGAGGAGGCAACTACGGTTTCTTTTAGAATCACGGTGTCAAAGTTACTATTAACTGGACTTTAGTTTCTTTTGAAGACATTCAACAAGGAGCCCCTGATCTCTGTTTCAGGGAAATCGACACAAACATTCTGGATGTGTAATTCATAAATCAGAAACTAAGCTGCTTCAAAAGGTTCCCAGATATGAATTGATACTGAAATTTGTTCCAGCAGCATGATGCACTTGGGTGATTAGTAAGTAGTGTGGTCATATAATTTGTCATCGAAGCCTGCACATTTTGGAGTGAATGGGGACATTATTAATTGTGCAAGAAAACAACTGTAACAGAAATGTCTTGGGCGAGGCAGAATGTATGGTCATCCAATTTGTGATTTCATGAATGCTGCCAGTAGCAAGAGAGCTCTGACGAGTTCTGTGTTGCAACAGACAGAGCCACAAAGTCTTGAAGAAATACACCTCAGATCAAGAGTATCAGGCCAAAGTTATTTTTCACAATTTGATTTTCCACAGGTAGGGTTGTAGGAGCTATTCAATACAGATTAACTTGGACAAAGTTGGCTGCTCAGAATATACCTAACCAAATGCTACTCCTTAATTTCTTCTTGGCTCTATTTTATTTGATCCAATAACATAAAAAATGTGTGTGTTTGTGTGTGTGTGTGTGTGCACACTCACACGTGTATGTCAATTATTAAATAGATAATAATGCAGAGATTATTTTGTTTTGAAGCTACTTGACTAATAAGAAACTAAAACCTCAGACCCGGCTTGTCTTAATTCTATGATCTACTAATTTAAGTAATGGACCTATAGGATAAACACATTTAAATATTGCTTTATAGATACTTTGTTGTGGTGCCATGATATTTGGGATGTTTTGATAAAAAATACTGTTACAAATATGTTATTAAGTAATATAAAAATAAAAATGAGTATCAATTTGCTAAATTTGATCTTATCATATTTATATTTAAACAAGTGATAGTATGTTATGAGTATTTTTTCCTGATGTTACACATATGTACAAATTCTAGTACATACTAAACATAATTTAGAGATGAATCTATCTTTTGTCATCTATTACAAAAGCTTTATTTTTTTTTAAAGCATCACCTGAGAAGTTGGTTACAATTCTATGATATTTTATATAGACTACTTTTGAATTATGTGGCCAGGAGGCTCACTCTTAGATACAATTGAAATTTAACATTGCTTTTAGTCTAAAGCAACTATAATTTAATAGGCTTGCTGTCTGGAAAAGAACCCACTGAAAACTATCTTTACCCTCTTTTATAGTGTAATAATTGTCATTTCTGTTCAGAACACATTTTAATAAGGTGGAGGGCCAATCTAACAGTTACTGTTTTTACTCAGTAGTTGTATGTGTGAATTATAATATATATGTAATATATTATACATATGGTATAAATAATATTCTGTATCCTTTAATTTTAAAAACTATATATGGAACATATGTATATTTTATAACTCAACATAGTTACTAGTTTTCTCAGTTGTCTCAGCCTGTAACTGTGTAACAAAATGCTTGAGATGAAATTAATTACTATCAGATGCAGATTAATTAACGCCCAAAGTAAAATTTATTTACTTTGCAAATTAAATGGGTATTTTGATGTACAAATTTGTATTAAAGTTACTTAACCGAATTTTTAATTTTTTATCTTCATTATTTTAACAGAAAGCTTAGCTATGTATAATGCCTTCACAGCTTAGGTATTTTAAAATTTAATTATGCATTTCCCTTTTTATAACCTGTATGGTCTAATTAAGTTTGTTTAGAAAAGCTATAATCATTTAATAAATGCCAATGATTTTAGTTTATCCTTTGCATAGGTAGGTTAATTAAAGAAATGATTGTTCTTTTCTTTTTGTTTTCTTTTCTACAATATAAAAAATGCATCCTGATACAAGGTGCAAAATTAGAATAAGATAGATTACAGGCTGAGATGGATTGTAAATCAACTTCTGTACTGTGAATATTTTATAGCAGACATTTGCAAACTAAAAATCTGACATTTATATAGCAATGCATGCATAATTTTCCTCTTATATGTCATTTCCCTGAGATGAAAGTAATTTTAAAATGCAAGGTCAAAGAAATGATTACCCCTAACAAATAATAATAGAACTTAAGGACAAATACCAGGAAGCAATTTGGCATTTTCCTATTCTATGGAGCATTTAATATCTAATGTACACTTTCAGATAAGAGTAGGAATGGTGAGGTAGGAAATCCTTGCTGTAATATGGAGATAACTTCAGGGTAGATAAATTGTTCCATTGATTTAATAGCTGTTATTGTTCCCTGGCCAAAAAACTGTTGGAGCTGTTCTTGTGGGACCAGAGCATCTCCTATATCTGATAAATGGTATGACCAGGACAACCTCAGTCTCAGCAGGAAAGACGCTGAACAAATTGTCAGCATGATTTACATACAAGTTGTCAACAGCATCTGGGTTGCTCTGTGAAAGAATGATGGGTAACAGATGTTCTGGGAAATGCTACCATCTGCCCTTTCTCAAAATACATCCCCTGTGAAACAATGCATTTGAATGGATGCCACAGAGATACCTTTCTTCTGAAGAATTTAACCATCCTCAATATTTCAATGTTACTTGTGGCCATCACGAAAGCGAATGGTCTTGAGTGTAAATGTGATCAGGATAAGTAAGCAGACAGGTCCTTGAAAAGGTCTTTAAGTTTAGTCACATAGTTTGGGAAAATAACGGTTGTTGACTCTCTAGTGGGTGTACCAGAAAATTTCCAGCAGGAGGTCACAGGAACTCCTGCTATGCAAATCTATTAAGTTACGTCACAGTAGTGTATTACTTAGTTAGTGGTTTGTTTAAATTCTGCAGTAGTCTCATGCTCTTTTAAAGCCATTTGATTTATAATTACAATAATAGAAATATAAAAATAAAAATATATAATTCAATAATTTGATGCCTGCATTCACTTGTTCTAGAGGTATAAATACGTTTAGCAAAGTATCAGTGTGCCAAAGGGTAAGTGTGAAATGGTTGCTAAGTATTAGCAATAGTAACAGGTCAAAGCTCTCAAGAGTGAAAAATATTTAGCCACTTTCTCTTTGCTTTTTTCCCCCAGTATAAATTATTTATTTAAGCCAAGAATTTCTTCCCTCTGTTGAGATGGTGATAAGATTTGTGCCTCCTGGACCTGGAATCTTATACACAGTGAAAAACTCAAAATTTAACCATATATAAAAGATCTACCAGTTTTACATAAGAAATTATTAACAAAATGTTATTCTTAAAAATACAATTGCTACAAAAAAGAATTCATAAAGTTTTCTTCCCTTTGTGGATTTAATTCATATTTCAAATTTTAATGTATAAACTCCTTATGCAAGTAATGATAATACATTTATTAAAAATAAAATAATAGAGGTTAACCTTGACAGGAGTTTAACAACATATATGAGCATAGTGATATAGACTTTGCTTACTTTATTATGCCTAATTAATGTAGAATTCTTAAATGATAATCTTGAGGATTTGTAAGACCAAATTTCTTTCAAAGGATAACTGATAATTTATGTATGTTGTACATTTTATTATATTTAAATGTATCTAATTTCTACCATAAGTTTGTTAAAGATGACAATTTTATGACAACCAGAATATAAAATTAATGAAAATAACTTAATCTTTATAGATATTCAGAATAAGAAGAAATATAAATATTTTGGGGTTGAGTATAACTTGTGAGAAGGCTAGGCTAGCCTAGGCATGAAATCATATACCCTCTGATTTTACAGGACCTTCATATGGCAGTCAAAGTTTTGAATTAAGATTTAAGTGAACACACACACACACACACACACACACACACACACTCCTCTCTCTTTCTCTCTCTCTCTCTCTCAGAAGAACAACAGCCAGCCCATTTGTGGGAACATATATTTAAACCCCTAAAATCTAGCCCTAGCCCAGATTCCATGTTGGAATTCCAAAAAGAATAATTTATCTTCTTAGCTTTTATCTTTTAATCTCATTGTATCTTCTTGTTGCAATCACCTTTGACAAAATCAGAGCAGGATTTACCAGGAGGATGAAGTATGAGGTCCTCTTCTTTTAGCTAAGGCTTTAGGAAAATATAAAGCACCAGAGAATTACTGATTAATTTACGTTGTCATAATTTCCTCCAATTCAGTTCAGCAAACACTAGTTGAGGAAGTAATACGTAGTGTTGTGTGTTGAGGAGAACACCGTTATGATGACGCAATTGTTCACAGACGGTGGGGTAATGAGACAAAACTCATACAGAAATCTACTGTGGGCACCTTAAAAATTAATATTAGATGAACTAGTTAATTAGTGTCAATTAACTTTCGTTTATAGTTTGTTTTTGTCTGTTTGTGTTTATCAGCAACAGAGTTAAGAACAGCATGACCATTTGTCTATGAAAAACAAATACCTGTAGCTAACTAGCCCATTTTCTCCTAGCCCTAAAACAAAAATAGACCTGTTTATAAAGGTAAAATGTATCCTGAAAACTATATGTTCATGTCAAAAAGATGCATAAAGAAAGAATAGGGACATAAGAGTCATTATACATAGAATAAGTTCATAAATAAAGGACCACATTCCATTATAACTTGTATCTTAATCATCCTTAAAGGTTGATCAGCAACAGCTTCTGTGGTGTTAATAGCATTTCAAGTAGTCTTAATTACACAGGACTAACCATAGATGTAAATGATTCTTCATAGTACACGATTATAGTCTCTAGCAGGAGTTGAGAATGGATGCACTTTTATTAGAGGTAACATGCAAGGTATAGGAGATTGATTGCAATAATGGCTGACATTCTCCATCCTTCTCCCTTATATCCATGTATTTTGCCATATGGCTTCACTATTTCTCTCACTAACAAGGCTGAATCTGTTTCCCTGGTTCTCGGTTCTGAGTTCAGTTATATAACTCTGGCCAATGGGACATTAGGGTATGTGATCCATGGAAAGGCTTGGAAAAAGTGCTTGTGTGCTTCCATTTTCTCTCTTATTTCCTTGGAATGACATAAGGATATGCCCACATTTGTCTACTTGAAGCAAGGCTATTTTAGATCATCTGAAGGCTTGTGAGTAATCTGTCCAGATCAGTAGACCAAAGATGTATGTGCCATCCCAACTGAAATCAATGGAATACTCCAGATGTGTGAGTTAAATAAATGTTTGACAGTACATGTCATGAAGGTTTTGAGATTGCTTTCTGCACAGCATGACTGTGGTAGTAAATAACCAAGATGCACGTGCATAGGTTATTTTTGTTTGTTTTGTTTTTGACCAGCATAATTTTTTAAAATGTGATTTGGAAGAATGTCCTTAGAAAGGCATGCATTTTGCAATTAACTAAAGAGTCAATCATATACTATTGTTGTAAACGCGGCACAAATCACACATCTATGTTATTTGCTTGAATTTTGAAGGTTTTACTTTTATAGCTCTTGATTTTTTAGGGTGTTTAGAAAATGTTTATTCTTTTGAAATAGTAAAGCACTGAGACAGACTTTGATTTCACAAACATATTTTATCTATTGAGCTAAAAATTCTCCAGGTTTCCTGTCAAATAAAGTATTTCAAGAATATTTATTCAAATGCAGTTTAGTCTGTAGAGATGAACATTGTTGACCTTTATTGTAGGATTTCATAATTGTTAGGACCAATGTCGTAAAGAAACCTCAGAGAAAGCGCAATGTAATATTTCAAATGGTGAAAAAAGAAATTAAAGAAAAAGAAAATAAGAGAAGCCTGCATCTGGTTGTAATAGCATCGAATCTTGTTTTATAATTAAATTTTGTTTTTAGTAATCAAAAATCTAGTTCTGAACCTCATTTAATTTATTATAATTGTCTTTGCAAATAATAATTAAGGAATTAAGGTAATTTTATTGACTTGTATTTAGCAGTTAAAATTGTTTCCTAAAAAAAAAAAATTGTTTCCTTTCCCTTCATTAATATTTAGAATAGTTTCTTCTTCTAAAATGTTAGCTAGATGATAATATACCATACTAACAGATAGTCATAAACATACAACACAGTACAATTACTTCTGTGTTGTGAAGCATACTACAAATAGTTCCTTTTCTAAGAGTCTCTTTCTGAACTATTCTAAACTTTACTGGACTTTTTTTCTTTTTTTTCCATTCTGTTCTTCTTTCATTTGGAATATGTATCTATATACTGAGTACCTGCTATGGGCTTTACAAAACCAGGTTTTAGATGTTCTCTGCTTATAGGAAGGTGATAGTCTGTTTAGGAGATGGACTTTCAAACAAATTAACTCCTACAAGCCTTATCTAAATTACTCACTTTCCACTAAGACTGAACAACCTTGCATTGCTATTATTATCAACTCACTGAAGTTAGTGACGGTGCTCTAGATCTCTGTAGTTTTATATACTGCAATTCAGTGATTCAGTTAATTCTAAAGTCCTAGATCAGTGTGTGACACGCAGTAGCTCCCTTGTACACAGCTCTGGAGTCATGAGTTTACAATCGCCCCACCCGTCTGGTTTCCCCTGTAGTTGTGGTACGTACCAACCTGTCTACAGTCTGGCCGAGGTCTTCTCCAAAGCAGCAGAACTCATTCAGCCTAGAAAAACGTCCTCTGGGTTGTAGAAGAGTGAATGTCTAAGGGAAGAACTCCAAAGCGGTTGGAAAAGGAGCCAGTGGATAAGTATTATAGGAGAGCAATCCTAGGAGGCATTGTGCATCCTTCTCAGAAAGTCCAAAAGCAATTACACAGTAAACACTTTCTTAAGCTGCCTTTTCCTCCTTCTTTCTCTGCTTGCCCTGATAGGCTGCTCCAGATTGCTGGTCCCCCTGTACCTCCATATGCCCCATTTTTTCTCTGTTCGTAGAGGAAATCATCTAAGGCATCCCTTAATATATACTTATTGGTTTTTAAAAAAATGGGTTCCCATTGCTTAGTAACATATTTTACAAAGGAGTTAAATGAATATTCTCAAATAATAATGACCCTTGTCCCATTCACAACTTGGGATTCCATAAGCCCATGTTTGGTTGGTTAAGTTATTAGGTGATGCACTTAATATGAAGCATGAAGTTGGGTGGACTCAATTGTCTTTGATTATTCAACTATTATGAATTCTGTTTTCTTGTTATGTAAACATTTTTAGATATTGCCAGATAATTACCAAAACCAAAAATTGTGTGCTTGAACCCCGAGTGGAGGATCTGAAGTGGAAAAATAAATTTCACATCAAAGATTTAACAGTTAATGACTTAATCCTTGTCAGGTGAGAAATAGGGGAGCTATTTCTTTTTCTTATTATGAATTTTTAAAGTAATTTTTCTAAATGTTATAATAGTAATGAGAGTAAATTATATATATAGTTCCTTAAAATTCAAGTGACCATACTGACAACATGCTGAGTTATGATATGTTATTATTTATAGGAAATGTGGTTCTGGGTAAAAGTTAACTTCATTTATTTCTTGCTGAGTACTGAGAGTTATTGCCTATAATGAATATAATAATAAATATATATAATATATTATATATATAATATAACATTATATATATAATAAAAATATATATAATAAATAATGGAAATAACTTCAATATATATTTCCAATAATTGTCTTAAAATGAGATATAAGAAATTCTAGTTATATGTGATTTTTTTAAAAGTTAGCTTCAGTGTATATTTTTGCATTTTCTATTTCCCCATGCTTACTATATAGTCTTCTATTGAACAGAAAATGTATTTTTAAAGACTTTCATTTTTATAATATTTGAGAGAAGTGGTTTTTTGCATGAATTATGATTTAATACAAAATTTACAAAAACCAAATTGTTAAGTATTCTCCATTATATAACTCAATGTGTTAATATTTATTTCTTTTTTTAATATTTATTTCTTAAGTGTTATATTCACTTCTTAATGTCCTTTCATAGTTGGTATATTTCTAGATGTTCAAAGTATTTTTACTAATATTTTTCTTGACATCCTACAATGCTTACTAAAATATTTGAATATCATCATTTATTAGGTATAAATTCATAAAAACATTGCTCTTTAAGTTACTAAAAGGAATGATGAGAAAAATTTATAAATATCATGACGAAGTAGGTGAATATTTTCTTTATATTAAAAATAGTGTGAGATGGGGCACCAACTCTTGATTTCAGCTCAGGTCCTGATCTGAGAGTTGTGAGATTGAACCCTGTATTGGGCTCTATGCTCTGTGCTCAGTCTGCTGGAGATCTGAGATTCTCTCTCTCCTTCTCCCTCTGTTCCTGCCCCAACTAATGCTCCCCTTCTCTCTCTTTCTTTCAAATCAAATTAAAAAAAAAAATTTAAAAAAAAGTGAAATATTCTTGAGGAAAAAGCAAAAATTTTCAATACTGTATTTCATGTTTAAATAATTTATAACAGTTGTTTACATAGGTATTTTCACTATCAAAATATTTTGTACTCTGTATTCTTATATGATACATATTTCTCATACTTCTAAAGTAAATTTATTATTACCATTTTACAAGACTATAGATTATTACTTCCAGCTGAGGTATTATAATATAACAGGCTGCATATTTTGAATACACAGGCCTATTTAAAACTTTTTTGTTAGTATATAATATTTTATATTTCTTTAATCTGTGAAATAAATTTGCAAAGGTGCATTTATAAAAATGGGCTTAATATGTAAAATGTGTATTTCATGACACATTGATGACCGAAGTATTATGGAAATTAAAAATTTTGTCATCCTATGAATATATCAGTGTTACTACGAATGCTCCAATATATATTTTACATCTTTTTTCTAAATAGTGTCTTCTCTAATTTTGTTGTCTCAAGTTTGTTTAATTTACTACAATATTGAAATACTTTTTATATTTTTAAATTAATAATATGCCTTTAATTTCTCCTTTTTCCAATTAAAGTATACTTGGTATTCAGTGTTACATTAGTTTCAGGTGTTCAACATAGTAATTTGAAAGTCTATACATTAGACTGCTCACCATAAGTGTTGATACAGTCTGTTACCATACAATGCTATGGTAATGTAGCCCTGACTATATGCCCTCTGCTCTACCTTTTCTCCCGAAACTTATTCTTTCCAGAATTGGGAGCTTGTATCTCTGACTCCCCAGCACGCATTTGCTCATCCTTCCATTTTCTGCCCTTCTGGCAACCATCAATTTGTTCTCTGTATCATGGATCTGTTTCTGCTTTTTGTTGTTATTGTTGTTTTGTTTTGTTTTTCAGATTTTACATATAAGTGAAATCATGTGGTGTTTGTCTTTCTCTGCCTGACGTATTTCACTTAGCATAATAATACTCTTTAGGTCCATCCCGTTGTCTCAAATGGCAAGATCTTCCTTTTTTATTGCACAGTGACATGATGTAATGTAACTGTGGGTATATGCACACACATATACACACACACATATATACACATGCATGTATACATAGATATTTATATATGTGTATATACATATATATGCCACATCTTTTTTTTTTAAGATTTTATTTATTTATTTGACAGACAGAGATCATAAGTAGGCAGAGAGGCAGGCAGAGAGAGAGAGGGGGAAGCAGGCTCCCCTCTGAGTGGGATCCTGATGTGGGGCTTGATTCCAGGACCTGGAGATCATGACCTGAGCTGAAGGCAGAGGCTTAACCCAATGAGCCACTCAGGCACCCCTAAGCCACATCTTCTTCTTCTTTTTTTTTTTTTTAATATTTTATTTATTTATTTGACAGATAGAGATCACAAGTAGGCAGAGAGGCAGGCAGAGAGAGAGAGGAAGGGAAGCAGGCTCCCTGCTGAGCAGAGAGCCCAATGTGGGGCTCGATCCCAGGACCCTGAGATCATGACCCGAGCTGAAGGCAGAGGTTTAACCCACTGAGCCACCCAGGTGCCCCAAGCCACATCTTCTTTATCGAAGGATCTATCTGTATCAAAGAATGCTTGGGGTACTTCCGTATCTCAGTTATTGTAAATAATGCTGCAGTAAGCATAAGGGTGCATATGTCTTTTCAAATTAGTGTTCTCATTTTTGCGGGGGTAAATATACAGTAGTGAAATTGCTGGATCATATGATATTTTGTTTCGTTTTGTTTGTTTTTGAGGAAACTCCCTATTATTTTCCACAGTGGTTGTACAAATTTACATTCCCACCAACAGTGCACAAAGATGAACCTTCAGTTTCTTAGTCTATTTCTTTGAGCACACTAATACATATTTCTGTTAAAAGCTAACACCTAACCAATTATATCATCTTATGCCATCCATAGCATAAGCACTTTTCATTTTTTTGCTTGAAATTGAGTATGTTTATGACAGACACAGAAGTCTGGTTTTGGAAAAGTAATTAAAAAGTTATAATGAACATTTTATTTTTGGAAATATAGATTTGAAAAGGAAGATTTCCAAAGAATTAAACAATGTTTAATATTTAATAGACAATAAAATTTAGTATTATATCAAAGTGAAAATTTCTAATGATGCCTCTTCATTAATACTGTTGAAGTAGTATCTAATTAGAATAAATATGGGAGATTTTACATGAATACGTTTTACATGAAATTGATCATAAAAAAATGGTAGATTAATTGTAAGGTAAGCCATGTAGAAAGTAAAATTCTTAAAGGATAAAGCTACCCATTCTTCATTTTTGAGACAGGAATGTAACATAGACATAGCAGATAATTTTCTTTATTCTTGACATTTATTTACTTATACAACAAAATTTATCTGTTCCCTGTTTAAAAAAATGTTTTTGTGGGGAGCCAGGGTGGCTAAAGTCAGTGAAGCATCTGACTCTTGATTTTAGCTCAGGTCATGATCTCAGGTTCAGGAGATCGAGTCCACATTGGTCTCTGCACTAGGTGTGGAACCTGCTTAAGATTCTCTCTCTCCCTTGCCCTCTGCCTCTCCCCACCATGATCTCTCTCTCTTAAAAAAGAAAAAAAAAAAAAGAAGAAGAAGAAGAAGAAGTTTTCTTTGCTACTTTTTATAGAAAGTACATTTAGTCTTCTACTACTTACTTGTTAAGATTTAAAAATATGTGTTTTTACATTTTACAAATGCCAAGAAAATAATTATAGCTTTATTTTAATAAGCTTTATTTTAACCCATTTCCCCTATTTCATAAGATGTAGAAGTTTAGAAATAGATTGTTAATACTAATTTCTTCAGCATATATATTTCAGTATTTTTATGTTGATATGGATGTACATAAAATATCTTAAATTTAAGCTTCTATTTTAAACAGATCTTTCATTTGTTTTGCCTACTATCAATTCACTAAAAGTACAGTGTCTTTCTTAGTCAGTCTTTCATACAATGTACATATCTGGATTTTTTTTATGCTCTCCAACCTCTAAAAATTTAGTTTTTGCTTTTTGTTGATATGGAAATGTTTAGTGGAGTCATGAGGTTGTTTTGATTTTATGTAAATGCAATATTTCTCCAAAAACTTTTTCAACTTTTTTTTTTCAATCTAAAAGAAACTCTATGTCAGTCCTGATACAGACTGAATGCCCATATCCAACCCCCCGCCCCTCCCCCGCCCACCATGCCCAAATTCATGCTTTGAAGTTAATCCTCCTTGTGATGGTATTTGGAGAGGAGACTTTGGGAGGTGCTTGCCTAATGCCCACAGAGCCCTCAAGAATGACATGAGTGTCTTATAAAAGGGACCCCTGAGAGCCCCTTGTATTATCTGAGAACACACTGAAAATATTGGACTATAAACTAGGAGGTCAGTCTTCATTAGATACCAGCTGTATCAGCAATACCTTGATCTTGGACTTCCCAGTATCTAGACCAGTCAGAAATAAATCTTGTTGTTTGTAAAACACCCAGTCTATAGTATTTTATTGAAGCATCTCATACAGACTTAGATAAAATAGATTTAAATTTTCTTTTTACTTCTGTATAATATTTACAAATACAAATTGACCTAAGTTTAGTTAGCACTTCCTCATTGAGGTTCATGTAAGATTTTTTCCCAACCTAATTGTAATAATTATTATAAACAATTCACTAATTAGTATATTTTTTAACATTCTTCAATGTGGTCTTAGAGGGTGTTTTTTGGTTTTTGCTTTTTTGAGATTACTGTGAAATTGCCTTCCAAATTAGCTGTAGCATTATACTCCAACAAGCAGTAAATTATTGCTTGTTTTCTAATTCTTTGGACTAATGATCTGCTAAGAATGTTAAAATATTGGCCATCTAATTGTTGGTAAAATGATTTATTTTTATAAATTGTTATTCATGTATTATTATGATGAAAAATAATTTCTTTTTTTAAACATTTTATTTATTTATTTGACAGAGAGAGATACAGAGAGAGGGGGAACACAAGCAGGGGACAGCAGAAAGGGAGAAGCAGGTTTTCTCGGGAGCAGTAACCCTAATGTGGGGCTTGATCCCAGGACCCTTGGATCACGACCTAAACTGAAGGCAGACACTTAACAACTGAGCCACCCAGGTGTCCCTGAAAAATAATTTCTTATGTTCATTAATCATTTGTGTTCTTTTTTCCTATTGTGAATGACTGTCAGCTGTTATGCTTAATTTTGATCCAGATAAATATATTTTCTTTATATATTTTGTACCTTAGGAAGCCTTCACTTTCCTTAACCTCAGATATAACCTTATCATTCTTATTCTTTTATTTGTAATGAGTTTGGCTTTAGTTAGTTCTTATTTATAAAATGTTTTGTTTTTGAGGGGTGCCTGGGTGGCTCAGTCTGTTAAACGTCTACCTTCAGCTAAGGTCATGATCTCAAGGTCTGGGCATTGAACCTTGTGGCAATCTCCCAGTTAGCAAGGAATGTGCTTTTCCCTCCTCCGCTGCCCCTCCCCTCTGCTCATGCTGTCTCTCTCGCTCTCTCAAATAAATAAATAAATTTTTTCTTAAAAAGTTGTTTTTGAGTTATACACGTTTTTCAGATTTTAATCTACTTCACTTAAAATTTCAAGATTATTGTAGTAACAACTGTATTGCATTGATTTAAAAATTATTCTCTGTACATAGAATCTTCTGGAGTGTGTTTGCCTTTTCTATTTTTGGTATTTTTATTTATTTATTTTTTATTTTTTTAGAGATTTTTTTGTTTATTGATTTGACAGAGAGAAAAAGAGAGCATAAGCGGGGGAATGAGGGAGGGAGAAGCAGGCTGCCTGCTGAGTCGGGAGCCCAACATGGGGCTCAATCCCACACCCTAGGATCATGACCTGAGCCTAAGGCAAACATTTAAGCGACTGAGACACGCAGGTGCCTCTAATTTTTGTTCTTAAAAAAAAAATTGTGCTTTAATGTGATTAATTCCTTAAGATGAATTACTTGATGCAGACACTACTGTGTTAAAGGGTGTATATATGACAAATGTTGACACATGATAGATAGCGGCTGTTTTCAATATTATCTGTCCAGTACCATAGGAAATAGGTAGGACTTATTCAGACATTCATAAAAGCTTTAATACCCTGTGACAGATAAGGCATTTGGGTCCACGCAAAGTTGATGCAACTTTAAGTCCTGCACTCTGGCTGGGTGGGGCAGAGTAAGACAGGTACAGGGCTGAGGTAAACTAAATGTTAATCTTAGCAGAAGTCAGGGGGTCTGATGGGGTATTGTCACACTCTGTCCCATAATCACTGTGCGATGCTAAGACCGTCGCTACTGCCCGAGACCATCAGCTTCCTCATAGCTATAGGGGAATGTTGAGTGGAGTCAACAAAATCTTTTTTCCCTACTCTTTGGACAAATAAGTTTCTATCTCTGTTTCTCCTATAAAGGTAGGATGTCCGCTGGGTAACCAGGCAGCATTGCCTGTAGTAGTAAACATGACCTCAAATAAGCAAATGGCACCTGGACAAAAGGTCAATTAATAAACTATTTAGTGAGAATATTTATTGAGCAGTAATAGCATTGAAGCTGTCCTGAGGGCAGTGGGTCTTAACAACTGGACATTGCCCTGCTGAGATCCCGAAGGTCTCGTCTTTGGAACTGTCACAGTAGATAACGCCTCTTTCTTGAGACATAGGGCTTCTAAGCCAGGCAAGAGCCACCCCGGCATCTCCTTCCCTTGCACCTGGCCTATCACATGGGTACACCAGAGAATAGCTGTATGGTTTGTGAGCTCTGTGAGAACTCTCATCAAAGGAAAACCCCAGAGGCTGCCCTGCCGCATGCCCTATTTCCTGTCCTGTGTCCTCAGTAAAGCCAGGGCCACAGACTGCCTACCTGTTAGAGTCTTGTAAATTTAACTGACAGTTTGAGCCCAAGAAAACCCAGACAGGGAGCAGGAGATAATAATCACCTCACAGGGGTGTGAAGAATTCATGAAATAATGTAATTAGAGCTCTGGCATAGGGTCAAATGCCTTCTTTGTATCCCAGAAAGAGTACTTGCGACTGGGTCTTTTCCTCATCTTGGAGAAAGCCTGCCTCTCAACTTCCGGTGTGAATCCTCAAGCCATGTTGTTTTTTTTTTTTATTGTTTTTGTTTTTCTTTTGTTTCTTTTTTTTTTTTTTTTGCTTTGTTTTGTTTTGTTTTTCCTTTTTGCTTGTGCTTTCCCCCTTCCTTTCTCCCTTATGGAGGATCCATAGGAGCACTGCAGCCACCTACTGTTATTGATGAGGACTTTGGTCAAAGACACCATTTCCTGTCAGAGCAGCGTTCCTGGACCCTATAACAGATTATGTAAACCCTGCTGGTCTGTAGCAACTGCTTCTTATACATGATACTTGCACTAGCAACTTGAAGACAGTTCCTTGAAATAAAACCCCAAAGATAAATGAAAAAAATCCAATCTAAATTATTTCACGCCAAAACATTCACTTGCACACAATATAGAGTTCTATTTCAAATGAAAGGGAGATCCAGTGAGCATTGTTATCTCAAGCTTTTGTTTCTTTTTTAAAAAAAGTAAGATTTGGGTGTCTTAGTGGAGATTCAGTGGAGTTTTTCTGTAAGAACATCATCATTATATTGATCCCGTGGAAAGGAGTCAAACTGCTTCTCACTTCAGTAAGCTCAACACAGAAAAGCAAATGGTTCCAACTCAGACATCCAGTCTTCCATCAGCCAAAGTCATGCCCCGGTATATAAATAAATAGAAGTAAGAGAGGATGGGTGGAAAGACAATGATCTATTATGAGAGAGCAGTGAGGATGGATGGATGGATGCTAGATACAGAGAGAAACGAGAGCAGATAGATGATGGCAGAATCAATTGGTCTATTTAAAAGCATTGCCTGTTTATTTGTTAACACGGAGACAGTGATTTCCAGATTACCTGCTATCTGTAGCTGCTCAGTGCCTTTACTTCCTGAATTTAGGCTGCACTGGAAGCCAAATTCAAGTCACAAAGATTCTTGGTGTGTACGGAGTCATGGGAGGAGAGTGTATCTTCATTCATATCTTCATAGATAATTGTTTGGTGTAATCGCACTTTTGGTTAAGCGCATCCCTTGGGTTTGGGTTTTCCTATTTGACTCCCAGAGAGCAAAGGGAATTTCCATTGTGTCTAAACTGATAGGACGTGAGATTCATTATCATCCCTTTGTAATGAGAACACTAGGTTGATCATTATTTATCAACATTGTCAGATAATAGATGCAAAAACTGAAGATTACCTTTATCTGATAGTTTCAATTTTAAGGGAAGCGTCCCAATATTATTTCTCATCATCTTTTTAAAAGAACTGCGATAATGTCACCATGAAGTGGTTGAAGACCAATTAAGATTTAATTTCACTTTTTACATGAGTATTGTGCTTTTGCAAATTGGTCTCTATCTCTCCTCTTCTTTTACATCTGTTAAAACTTAAATTACAAGAGCATTTTTGCTAAATTGAAATTTTTTTGTAAATGTTCTTTAATGCTTTAATGTATAAAAACTTGGAAACTCAGTGTTTATTTTTCCATAACATTAAAGTTATATTTTGTTTCCTACTATATATAGTCCTTTTAGAGATATTTGTTCTGGAGCCCTTAGTATCATTATGACATAATTTGCCTGATGGCAAAATTGCCCACAGTATTTAATTTTCAATATAAACCTAATGGAAAAATTATTAATTCTCATTTTTCTATTTCTTGATTTCCTTATATACAATTTATTTTTTTTAAAGATTTTTTATTAATTTGACAGAGATCACAAGTAGGCAGAGAGGCAGGCAGAGAGAGAGAGAGAGAGAGAGAGAGGAGGAAGCAGGCTCCCTGCCGAGCAGAGAGCCCGATGTGGGGCTCGATCCCAGGACCCTGGAATCATGACCCAAGCCGAAGGTGAGACTTTAACTGACTGAGCCACCCAGGCGCCCCTACAATTTATTTTTTAATTTATATTTTCTTCTCATAAAATTGCTGGGCTAGATCATAATCAATAACAGTATTTAATTTCTTCTCTAAAATGTCAGTATAGCAAAGTCATAATATGAGAAAAAATTTTAATAGCAGTACCTACATTTTCAATGTTAGATTCTGGCATTGTGCTAAATTCTCTATTTCTCTCTCTATATATACTATTAGTATATGATTAGTATATATATATATTATATATTTTTATATGTCTAATATTTATAAAAAAGCAGTGAGATAGAAGAGATTATAACCAATTTGTAGAAATGGAAATCCAGAACGGGAAAGAGTAAGTACTCATCTCAAATTACAAAACCAATATATAGTAGAAACTGGTCTGTGTGACATCTATGCAGAATACTTAATCATTATAGCTTTAGTATGAATTCCATTCATAATATCTTAGTGACCCCAATGAGTAGATAGTCTTCTTTAAAAATGCATCAACGTAAGAATGTATAGTATAGTAACTTAAAATCATTTATTCAGAAACGATACAATTCTTGGAGCTAATTTTGTTTTAGTATCATATAAACCAATGTTATATTGCTGTAATATGCTCCTCTATCCAAAAGAAATACAATATTCTTTTAACTTTCAACTATTTTTTCATCGTTTTATTCTTTTTTCTATGTTAGGACAAAAAGGAAGGGCAAACTTATTTTTTGTGACATGAATAGAATCACATATCAATTTTTTACATTTGTAGTGCACAGAGAACAAAAGATAATGAGTTTTTTTTAGAATGTAAGCCATCAAAGAGACACAGAATTGATACTTGGCCTTCTGAATATGCATATTAACTATGCCAAATAGACCTGCTATTTAAAACTTACTGAGAAATTTGTAGACAAAGGAAACCACTCTGGATATGTTTTTGAAAAGATTTATCTATTTATTTGAGAGGAAGAGTGCATGTATGAAGGTGTTCACCTGAGTGGAGGGAGGGGTAGAGGGAGAGAGAGACTGCCAAGCAGACTCCCTGCCACTTCCAAAGCAGCTAGATCTCATGACCCTGAGATCATGACCTGAGCTGAAATAAAGAGACTGTTCAGGTCATAATCGACCTTAACTGACTTGAGTCACCCAGACAACCCTACTCTGGATATTGTTAAAGTGAACTCAGATCACAAAGAAATAAAGCTTACTTTATGTCAACAGTAGAGTGAATCAACATTGTGTAGGCTTTGGAAATGTACACTGGGAGGTCACAATACCTTGTCTTATTTGTAGAAATAATTAACAAATGCATGGTGATGTCTTTGATCTCTTTCTGTTGAATTTCATTCTCTGTTTTCTGAGTGTAACAGTGAGAAATCTTTATTAATGACTGGAGTTATGGAAACTGCAGGAGGAAAAAACAAAAATGAACACAGGAAATGGAGGAATGTGCAAATTATGGAAAAAAAGAAATGAATACAAAAGAAAAAAAAAGAATGTAAACATAGGAAGATGATGCCAAAAATCACATATGTCAGTCCTGTCATTCTAATAGATACTCATTTTTTAAAAAAAGATTTTATTTATTTATTTGACAGGCAGAGATCACAAGTAGGCAGAGAAGCAGGCGGGGGTGGGGTGGGGGTGTGTGGAAGCAGGCTTCCTGCTGAGCAGAGAGCTCAACACAGGGCTGGATCCTGGGACCCTGGGATCATGACCTGAGCTGAAGGCAGAGGCTTTAACCCACTGAGCCACCCAGGCACTCCGATACTCATTTATTTTAAAAGATTTTATTTATTTGATAGAGAGAAAGAGCGATAGAAAGCGCACAAGGAGGCAGAGTGACAGGCTGAGGGAGACGAGAAGCAGACTCTCTGCTGAGCAGAGAGCCTGATGCAGGGCTCCATCACAGGACACTGGGATCATGACCTGAGCCAAGGCAGACACTTAAGTGACTGAGTCACCCAAGCACCCGTAGATTATATATATATATATATGTATATATACATAATTATTTTTTAGATACCCATTTTTAAAGAGATATCTGCCCTGATATGTTGTATATATTTATACAAATACTAATGATATGCTAATAATGTATATAAATAGTATTTAATGTAATGCCAGAAACTAGTTAACATTAAAAATGTAGGTGTTGTTATTAATATTCTTTTTCATATTATGGCTTTGCTATACTGATATTTTAGAGAATAAATTAAATACTATTGTTGAGTATGACCTAGTCCAGCAATTTTACATAAATAAAATATAAATTAAAAAGATAAATTATATATAAAGAAATTAAGAAACAGGAAGATATGAGACTTAACAGCTTTTCTAAGATCTCTGGGAATATATAGGAATGCATTTTCCAAATCCTTTCCAGTACAGCTACCTTCGAAATGAAGAGCGTTTGGGCATTATTAAAGGAGTTTGTAAGATAGTCCAACACAGTCAACAATGCCACATTCTCAGATAGGACTCCTTTCCTCTTACTGTTTCTTCTTGGAAAGTTAGCCTTCTAAAATTGCTTTCCTGTAAGTCCAAAGCAGTCCCCAGAGATCACTATTTGTTTGTTTGTTCTGTTTGTTTTATTTCTTTGCTCAGTTAGATCACTAATACATTTTAAGAATTCCTTAACAATTCCTTCTCCAAAATATCGGGCCACAAATGTTTCAGAATGCAGAGTGGTTTTGGATTTTATCATAATAATAAGTGGCATAAATATTAGAAACACGTCAAGATCCAAGGCTACACTCTATAATCAAATATTCTCCTATTGTTGATAACATATGAATAATCACTGAATGTGGGCTAAATAATTACCAAAAATAGCCTCGTGCCCATGCAAGGTTGGTTTTGCTGCCAGTAAATTGGTACAAAACCTCAGCAACAACAACAAAAACCTTCTGGTTTTCAAAGCATTTAGGGTCTTGGAATTGCTAATGAGTATTGAGAAAAGTATTATTAAAAAAAAGATTTAAACTTTATTAAATTCCTTTTCTTCTTATTAAAAATGATGTTTGAGCATTCAATCTTAAAGTAAACATTTTCTGTAATCCAAATATATAGGCAATTTAAATTCCTTTATGACCTTCATTTTACACATGTTTTTAAATTATTTTTAAATTTGGAATGTAGACAAAGGTGTCAGGCTATTTTTCTCATCTACACTTCATGTAATGAGTCAAAGTTTACTATTGTTTATGGGTCTATTTTTTTTCTGGTATAGTGATTCAGAAATAGATTTTTGTTTAAATTTTATGTAAAGGAATTCAATTCAACAAGACGACTTGAGTGTTTTGTGATATGCTGAATCATACATAACCTGTTTGTTTTTTTTAAAACATAAATCCAACAAATAAGTGTATTGCCAAGAATAAAGGTGATATTGAACTGAAGAACCAATATTTTGGCAAAGCATCATTACCCATAGGAATCTCATTAATGCTTTGGCACAAAAATTGGGTAAACAACATGTGGTTTAGTAAATCTATTTAGCCCCCTGGGGAGGACTTTAGCATAGGGAGAACAATATGGAACATCAGCTTTTACTGAGTTTCCCAAACGGTCATTGCTATTTTATGGAGATGAGGACACAGGTAGTATTACAAAGTTTCCCAAGTAATAGAATCTCAAGTGTGCAGGCTTTTGATATTGGACTCTAATATCACTGCCACTAATTTCCCCAGTCCCACTCCTCTCCCCCACAGGAGCACACCCATACAAAGCAGTGCATTATAAAGAATTTTTCATATTTAATTTTTTAACATTTTCTTTTCATGAATTTCCTCTAAAACATAGCTTCCTACTTAAGATGTATTTTTTTTTTCAGATGGCTTTGCAGTATGTTAGTGTGCAGACCCACTGCTAGCATATACTCGCTTTTTATTCGTAGTTAGGTAAAGGTAGCCATCTAGATGGCTGAATTCAGAGAAGACGGTAACAGAGCCCAGAAAAGTTTTAAGCCATCACCTGCTGCCTTGGCTGAAGAATGCTGTGGGAGCGAATACAAAAGCGATTCTTCTAAGTAAAATATATGTATGTATATACATCTATATACATCTATATATATGTATGCTCAGGTGTCCTATGTATAAGTAATTAATGCATGAGTCAATGGAGACGATATTGTTCATGATGATTTTTCAAATCACTAACTCCACACTGTTTTAAAGTGAGTTGAAAATGTCATCACTTCAGTTCTTTCTTACGTTTCTTCTTTTTATTTTATTTTTTTTTAAAGATTTTACTTATTTATTTGACAGAGAGAGATCACAAGCAGGCAGAGAGGCAGGTAGAGAGAGAGGAGGAAGCAGGCTCCCTGCTGAGCAGAGAGCCTGATGCGGGGCTCGATCCCAGGCCCCTGAGATCATGACCTGAGCCGAAAGCAGCGGCTTAACCCACTGAGCCACCCAAGCGCCCCACGTTTCTTCTTTTTAAAAGATTTTAATTATTTATTTGTTTGACAGCAGAGATCACAAGTAGGCAGAGAGGCAGGCAGACAGACAGAGAGAGAGGGGGAAGCAGGCTCCCCGCTGAGCAGAGATCCTGACACGGATCCTGATCCCAGGACCCCGAGATCGTGACTCAAGCGGAAGGCAGAGGCCCAACTGGTTGAGCCACCCAGGCGCCCCTGTTATGTTTCTTTCAATCTATAATATTTGTCTCTTTTTTCCTAGACCATCACACCTCCATGTTGAAGTAAGTGGAGACCACCCTAATGAGAGCAAAGAAAGGCTATTGACTGAAAACTTGCTATAGAGAATGTCAGCCACTTCACTGCGTTTGGTCAAGATTCAAACTAGGGCAGGGGAATGGGAAAGCTTTAAAGAACACCCCCCCCCCCAAAAAATAAGAGTTCAGTTATGCTCTGAGTAAAAGGTATTGTCACAAGGAAGTTTAGGAGGGTTAATTAGAAGTGGCGTATCTCTTCGTTAGGTTTGGGAGGCATATTTGACTTTCTCTTATTGGCCTGGAGTTGAAAGTGGGACAAACATTAACAGGCAGACAGGAGAGCTGGCCATCATTGACCACGTCCTGACAATTTTGGAATTCTGGACAGATTGCTTCCATGTGGTTTGGCGGCCTGGGCTGAGGTGGTCATAACAGAGGTTATGGGTGAGATTTCTATTGTCAAAGGTGGTCCGGTCATTGCCCAACTGTATATTCATTCTCCCATTAGGTATTTGCTACACAACAGTGGCTACCTATAGCAAAAATCCTCAAAGGAATAGAAAGCGTTAGGAGTACAGTCTCCCCTCTCTATCCCAATCTGCTTGGAAAATCACTGTCAGTTTTTTGAGCTGTTTTAAATTCTCTGAAAGAATAAGTAGAATTTTTTTTTTTTAAACTGTTTGAGTTTAGAAAGCTTTTAGTATTCTAGATTAGGGTGTTCTTCTCCAAGAACCCAAGGGTGACTCCAGGTCTTGTCTCTAAATTTCACTGTTTTTTGAAAAAGAGATAATTTATCTAGGCAGAGGGACCATACTGCTTGAACCGAGGAGTTCAAAAATCCACTGAAAAATCCATTCATCTGCAAGTTTCTCTCCATTGCATAGATCATTTTATGGACCAGAATCTAAGGAGCAGAGAATGTCTGTGTCTGCTTAAAGCCACACAATGTGTAATTTGAAAATGTAACCACTTCAAACTCTTTAACAATGTATCATTCTGTCTTTTATACCATAGCTACTGTAGGTAACCACAGCAAGAAGAGATACAGAAATCCTTGAGGATTATTCATACAAACTAATGTTAGCTAAAGCCTTACAGTGTTATGTTGTTAAAAGCAATGACATTTACATTTTTTAATTTAAAATTTCTCTTAGGTGTCATTTGCTTAATTAAATATATTGAACAATATGGGAATTGAAACTTTATGAAATCCAGGCCTGGGCTGTACCTCTTCTAGTCATTTACCACTTAGAATATTTTGCATCATAAACACTCAATAAATACATGGTGAGGGAATGAATATTTGAAAATTACTATTTCGTTGACACTCAACAGTTCTTAACCAAGACATTCTCACCTACACCCCCCACACATTCTCGTGCATACATTATTCATGGTTATTATAATCTCTTGGTGAACTTGATTTTGATAAGAAAAAGCACATAGGTTCTAGGTTAAAATTACTGATTTGGTGGGAAAATTTGAATAATCTTTCTTTTCTGGATTTCATTCCTTCAGAAAAGTTCATACTTTCTAAATTTTATTTATCTTGGTTACTTGTTGTCTCTATTTAACCTGCAAGGTAATAAATCCTTAATGTGTTCAGTTCATCATTTCTGTATCAGAGTTTTTTTTTTTTTTTTTTGGTGGGTGTTTTGCATTTTCTCTTACATTCAACATTTCAACAGCACACCTATGTTAGGTGATATAAGTAAAAATAATGACTATGATCCTTAACCTTATAGAGACCTTCCATTTCTATATTACAATTTCCACATAAAACAATTAAAAAAGACTTCTCACATACCCACAGAATTCTCACATACATGCATTCTCACATGCTTTTGGAGGAAACTGTGTCCTAATTGGAGCACTCAAACTTGCAGTTCTTTTAGTTACTATTATAAAAATAGTTGTCTATTTATTAGCATTGTAAACTGGAAGTAACATAAGTATGTTCAATAATTATAATCATCGCTTGCCTTTAGAAAATTTGGGCTACCAGGAGTTCAGTGACACATATATTTTGAGATGAAAAGTACATGGCACAAAGAGTTTTCTAAAATATCTCACCAAATTTTTTCTTAATTACTGTGGTGGTTTTAACATCTGTTCACAAATTCTTTGCTATTTTTTCCTTCGGGAGGGTAAACACTCCCTTTGAGTGTAGATTGGACTTAGTAAATACCTTTTAATAAACAGTATAAGCAAAATGAAAAAAAATGTAATTTTACTGTAGAAAAACCTGGCAGACATCTTTGTAACAAAGACATCAAAATTATTATCACAGGTAATTAATAATCAGTTATTATTTAAGGTAAATATAATCTACCTCCTGATAGGATGAATGACATGGGCATTTCACCTCTCTGTCATTGTCTCCAAGATTCATAATGTCATCTATTCGTGAGAAAATATTAGTTCAACCCAAATTGAAAGACATTGTGGAAAATAGCTAGCTAGTATTTCCAAAAGTTTAAAGGCGTGAAAAACAAAGACACACTGAGAAATGTCAGACAGGAGGTTTCTAAGGAGATGTAATAACTAAATGCAACATGATATTCTGTACTACGTCCTTGCACAGAATTAAAAGAAGGGCATCAGTGTAAAAACTGGTGAAATATGAATAACGTCTGTAGTTTAGTTAATCCTATTGTATCAAAGTTCATTTCTTAGTTTTGTCAAATGTACCACGGGGAGGTAAGATCTTAACTATAGGGAAAGCAGGATGAGGGATGGAAATTTTTTATATAACTCTTCCATGATTCTAAATTTATTTCAAAATAAGAGTCTTTTTTTTTTTTCAAAATAAGAGTTTAATAAAAAGTTTCTATCACTTAACTGAATACTGACCAATTCCATATAGACTTTTATTTTTTTAAAGTCAACTTTTCTTCAACTGCCTTTTTGTTCCTGTGCTAATGCTAAGTTGTGGTTTTAAATTCTCTTATTTCCACCTTAGTTGAGATGTGAACATTAGCGGGTAGGTGGAACACTCTACCATCTGATAAAAGCAAGAATCTTGGGAGTTTGTGAAGAGCTGATATTTCCTGTCTTGACATTCTATGGATGAAAGTGCACCTAAATGTCTAAAGATTGGGAATGTGGAATCAGCTAGACAACTAACAAGCAAGTAATGATACAACAATTTAATTTGTTAAAATCCTAATTCCATATCTGATAATGCAGTAATGCTTATTTAAATGTAAGAGATAGCACTTCTGCCAAAAGTGATTTTAGAAATCAGCCATATTACTAAATGAAATTAAATTAATAAGTTTTTCAAGGTTGCTACCTATAAATGAATATTTAAAACAGATTACAGGTATATAGAGCAGCATAAAAGAATTAGAAAATATAATTTTATAAATTGTTTAAAAGAGCAAAAAAAGAGTGGATAGAAACAAAAGTAAAATTTCTGTGAATGGGATATAAAGGTCATGCAAAGCCTCAATCAATCAATCAATTAAATGGCATTTTTCTTGGAACTTGACAATCTGATTCTAAAAGTTATATAAAGAGAAAGATCAAAGACTTGCTCAAACGTTTCTGAGTAATAACAACTAGATGAGCGAACTTGTCTGATAAGGTATCCAGAGTTACTACGAAGTTATAGTAATTAAGAAGTTGGGGTAGAACAGAGGGAATAATAAGTAAACCAAGTGTACAGAGTAAAGACAATGAGTGAGAGATCTCTTTTTATAAAAGACATATGACATATAAAAGACATTGACATATGATGGATGTTGCATTTAAGTTCAACATATAATGGTGAATTCTACTGTAATAAAAAAGAAAGTTGATTACCTACATACACAAAGTATAATTGATTATCACACATCATAGACAAAAATTAGTATCAGAAAAATTAAAGACAATATGAAAAGCAAAACAAAGACAATATGAAAAAAATGAAACAGATGAAAATATAGGACAATATTTTTATGACTTGACTAAGCAAGTATTTTTAAACATTAAGATAAAAAAAGCACTAAACATACTGGAAAATATTAAAATAGTTAATCATTCTAAAGATTTTTTTTTTTTTGATCAAAAACTACAATAAATGAGGGGTTCCTGGGTGGCTCAGTCAGTTAAGTGTCTGCCTTTGGCTCAGGTCATGATTCTGGGATTGAGCCCTGCATTGGGCTCTCTGTTGGGCGGGGAACATGCTTCTCCCTCTTCCTCTGCCCTCCCACCACCCTTGCTCATGCTTGTTCCCTCTGCTCTCCTCTCTTGAAATATACAAGGAAGGCACTTATGCCTCTCTTGTGTTCTCTCTCCCTCTTTCTCTCTCAAATAATTAAATAAAATCTTAAAAAAAATTAAAAAATACAAAAAATGAAATAAAAACATATGCCACAAAATAGAAGACACTTGTTGAATATATAATTAAGAAAGGCTTGGCATTCCAAATACATGAAAAATCACAAATCAATAAGAAGAAACATCCAATAGAAAAATGAGCAAATTACCTCAATCAATATTTCACAGACATATCATAGTTGTCCAATCACACATTTGACTAACTGAACATATGAAAATATGCTCAACCACAATGAATGAAGAAAATGAAAATGAAAAGCATAATGGGATACTGTTTTACATCCACTCCATGAAAACAGCTAGTAATCCCATTACTGATGGTATTTGCAACGAAGGAGACAGTTACACACAACTGGTATGGGGATGGATTACTATAACCCTTTTAGGAAAACATTCAGGTTCTACTTTGTAGTGTTGAACATTTTCATACCCTATAGATCAACGTATGTTGATGTACATGAGGGACAGCGTATATGATAAGACTATTTATAGTAGCATTGTTCAAGATAACAACAGAGTAATGTGGAGCAGGAAAAAGGTGTAGATTTTAGCTACAACATCACTCTAGATGGATAGTAGAAACCAATGTGAAGAGGAAAAAACAGATCACAGAAAATCACACTTAGCATCATACTTACACAAATGAGGAGAAGCCATAACTCTAGATTTACCCTGAAATAACAACCAAGTAACAAAACAAAGCATTAGTTTTGTACAAACCCTTATGCGAGTCAAGCGTTGCATATAGAGCACCTCTTCTCCTTGTAAGGACTCGGAAATTCCAGCTGTTTCCAATGTATGATTTTATCACTTAAAATGCAGTCTTCGTTTTTGCCACAAAATGGGTAAATACACACAGATAGCTTCTGCTCTGGTATGGAAAGGATGCATGAGTTTCCAGCCGCTAATCAGAAATAGTCAAGAGGATGGATAAATGAGGAGGAACCTCTGGCTGTTTGGGAAATAATAAAAGGACATTTCTCGACAGTGTTTCAACAAGATCCACAATAGCAATAATCTATTGTTTAGGGATAACTAAATAAGTGACAAAATTATAAAAATCAAAGAAAGGATAAAAATAACAGTGATGTATTAGGTGAGAAACAGAACAATGGGATCAGGAAAGAAAAGAGCTTCAGTAATGTGTTCTATTAGAGTTCATGTTATTGAGTCAGGATATTTATTTTGCTATTAATAATTCTAATATAATTTACATTTAGATCTCACGCTTTCTCTTTTATGGATAAAAGGTCTTATAATAAAAATAAAGAATAGCTATAATGTGGATAATTTTAAGTTTTTGAGAAATGGACTTTCCTTCATTAGAAGAAATATACAAGGAAGACACTTATGCTGCATTAAGGCATGAAATGACTCTTTAGTGGAAACCTATAAATTTCTTCTGTGTTGTAAATTTTTAATATCTTTTCCTTGACTCTGTCTCTCCTTTCTTCTCCTGAGTTATTAAACATATTAAATAGCATAAAATTAAACTTTATGTTACCCCTAAGTAATGGCAAATCAGTTCTAAGATTGATTTTGATAATCCACAAAAGTTGAGGTTTGAAATATTTTATTCATGCCCTAAAAATTAGCTGGACTAAACCTACATACATAAAAATGTCCAAAAATTCAAAGCTGCGCCTTCGGGAGAATCCAAAGAAAATTGCATTCTCAAAGTTTTGCCCACCTAAACTTTTATTTCAGAGCCCCTGAGCACAAAACTTGGCCTCATGACTTATCAATAACTTTTTTCTAAGCAATTTACTTCCTTTCTTCTTATCCTGTAAGCTATTTACAGATAATACTTCTGTGTAGTCGATCCCTAGTGACCTTCTGCTCCTCAGGAGAGACAAGTGTTAGTCAGCTGTGGTATACTAAAGTCAGATTTTGCACAACTTATAATCTTAGAGTTTTTCCTGAGGTTTTGGAATTCACTGGAACCTGACTTGCATAATATCTAGCCTGCAAAATGGAGGGAGTGACAGGAATGAACTTCATATTCAAAACTCTTGTTAGAACCAAAAGCATAGAGCATGAATGGAGAGAAGGTTTTTGTCAGGTTTAACCTGACAGAGAGTTTTCTCCATCTTTGACACTAACCCTGTGGTCCCAAGTGACACTGTGGTGAGGGTTGGAGATATCCAGCTCAAGGAAAGCGAAGATGTGCCTCTGAGAGGATCTTATTCTCTGACCTATGAAACTCAGGATCTGCAGTTTTTTGATATTTGTATAATCCCCACAGGCATAATGGTTCTTAGTATCTGTGCCATAGCAAAAACAGAAGAATTAATTTTGGATATTTTTTCAAGAAGGTAAAAAAAAATAAACATTATTGGGGAATTAATTTTAAGAAAGAGATAACCATAAAAAATTGTATCTATCATGGACCCTAATTAAATAAATAAATAACCTTATATCATCCATTTCTGTATAGATAGGCATATCATGTGACTATAGCCTTTGATGACATTAAAAAAGTGACTATTGTGTATATTTGTTAAAAATGTAGTAGTTTAGGAGCACATGAGTGGCTCAGTCCATTAAATGTCTGACTCTTGATTTCAGCTCAGTTCTTGATCTTACTTAGGGTCATGACTTTAATACCTGTGTTGGGCTCTCTTCTGGGTAGGAAGCCTACTTAAAAAAAAAAATTAAAAAGTATTAAAACATACAGATAGATAAAGTAGGAAATATTCTTTTTTGCAATGAAAGTTTTGTTTCACTAAGAAATAATCAGTTCCTCACAATTAATAGAAAAAACTTGTGGTCTTGAGCAAGTCACATTTTTCCTAGAGTATTACCACAAATGTATTTATTTATTGTTGGTGCTCCTGACATGTTTTAAAACCCTGTGGCTACTGGGCTTTTAATCAACACTTCTTTAATGGACTGCATACTAAAAAAAGTCATCAATAAATCTGTAAATAAAAGAAGAATCCATGTCAGAAGAAAAGCATTAAAACTAGAGATAAGAAATTCAATGCTTCCATTAGGTTTTATTGTGTTATATGTTATTATATTTTTTCTTCATTCTTGGGAATGAAGAAATTGGAATAAAGTTTTATTTTAGTTTTAATATTAAAACACAGAAAGGGAGTACATTTTGAGGTGACATAATTATAGTTCTTCTTTTGTGTTAATAAGAACTGTATGAAACAACTTAATTTCTTTTTTTAAGATTTTATTTACTTATTTGAGAGAGAGAGAGAGGGAGAGCATGTGTGAAGAGAAGGGACAGAAGGACAGGGACAGAGAGACTCCCCGCTGAGCAGGGAACTCTAAGCAGAGTTCCATCCCAGGACCCCAAGGTCATGATCTGAGCCAAAAACAAGAATCTGACATTTAACTGATTGAGCCCCTCTGGTGCCCCTGAGATAATTTTATTTCTATTACAAAATAACTGTTTATTTTTGAGAAACTAAGCATGTATTATCTATTATTTCTAATAAGCATTCATTCAACTTTATTATCCAGAGAGTATCATAATATTAAAAATAACAGCTGTCAGTCATAGATATATATACTTCTATGTGTTCTAGTAAAAATTTATTAAGAATCCAGAAGTAATTTAACTTCTGTACCCATGAATACTTGTTTTTGACTTGAAATTACAGGCAATAATATCAGTCTCAAAGAGTTTAATGTCAGATTGTAAGTCAATATACTGAGGTTGAGTAAAACACCACATTTTCAAGAAAAAAATTGAGTTCTAACATTGGAAACCTACCATTAGTGATTTTGTTCTCCAACATCATCCTAATACACACGTACAATCATACAAACACACATATGATTCTGAAAGCATTTCACAGGAGTTACTGTACAGGAGCCTGACTACTGCCTGATCATGATACAAATGTTGCTGGGAAGATGCTGATTTCTATTAACTGTAAATTTAATTATTGATTTGGGCCTGTTAGTTGGAATCCATCCAAAAGTCACGGATTTTTTGATCCAATTTATAATTTTTGTTCATAAATACCATTATTAGACTACACATTCATTATCAAATTTAGAACTTATTTTTGCTTTAAATCACAAAATAATTAACTTGTCTCTAATTTTATTAGCATCACACTACATGTTATTTTGGTCTTTGGATTTTGGTAAATATGTAATGTTGAACTAAAGCTATAGAGTGCTCTGTTCAAGGATACTTCACTCAAAAGCAGATCTGGAAATTTTTCTGTAAGAAATCAATTACTCTTTTATTACTTGGGTCCACATGCAGTCTCTGTAGGAGCTACTTGGCTGCCCTGTGGTCAAAAACAACCGTAGATGATATGCAAATGATGAAAGCAACAGGCTGGCTCAGTCAGTAGAGCACACAATTCTGTACATCAGGGTCCAAGGATCTTGAATTCAAGCCCACGCTAGGGGTAGAGTTTGCTTAAAAAAAAAAAAAAAAACATACGCAGATGATAAGCATAACTGTATTCCAGTAAACATATATTTATAAAAACAAGTAGCTAAATTTAACTTAAACAAGTAGTTAAATTTGGTCCATAGGCTATACTTTTCTAACTTCCCTAAAATTCCACAGAGATAAAGACCTTGGTGTTTCATTAAGCTTTTAAAAAAGACCTTTGAAGCTAATATTTGCTTGTAATCATTCTCATAGCTTCCTCATGGATTTAACGCTAGTGTACTTTATTTTGTCCTCCAATTATAATTTTTCTCTTGTCATTCAAAAATCAACAAGATAGTGAGACATTTCATTCTGAGGTATTATGAATAAGACTTGTTTAGGTATCCATAATTTGGCCATTATTTCAATATCTGGCTTACTAGAAGATAGCTAAATTACTGTATTTGTTTCTGTTTTCAACCTATTTCAGTATGTAGTTTTGAGTTGTCATATGTGAGAAAATTGGGCCTCATACAGATGTATTTGTATGAAGGAATAAGATTTTAAAATGAAAGAGCATTTTAATAGTCTTTTTAGGTAACTATGAATATGTATTTTTGATATTACACCAATACTTGGCAAGGCAGTTCCTTAAAGGTAAATTGTAGTGTGGAATCTAAAAGCAAATCGAGTAATTTTTTTATTACTTGGTTACATTAAAGTACAGAAAGTATCTTGTACTTTCAAAGGATCTTTTATTCATGCAGATTTTATAATAGCATGTATTGTTCATTTGGAAAATATTTGTTACCACATTGTGCAGATTTTCCAAGATTTGAAACATTTTATTATGTGTATCTAAAAATCACATTTTTAATTTTTCTGATAATTTTGATAATTTTATCAGAAAGTCTGTGTCAGGAAACTGTCAAGTTCACAGAGACAGATGCAAGTTTTCCAAATTATACTTTTCTCTTGAGAGGTTAAATTGCCTGATTGGCAACAAAGAGAATGAGTTGACTTTTTTTAAATGACAGACCTATTTCTTGCATTTTTGAAAAATCTCCAAATCAACAGAACTGACAAACCATAAACTTTCTAATAGAACTCTTATCAGTTAAAAATTCTGTTCCTTTGAAAAAAGAGCTGATAGTTGAGCTTGCAACTCACACAACTGGCTTTCCTTGAGATGGCAGCAGACATGCTTTGTGCAAATGTCCTCATTTCTTCCCAGAAAAGATTAAAACGTATGTGTATTCAAGTGTCAACATTAAATTAAATTAATAATTTTTTAGTGTTTCATCAAGGACATTTTTAACTGTGAGTGTGGAATGGCGAAGAATTCAATGACTGCTAGTCCAGTTTAATGTCACACTGAGATCTACTGATAGAAACTGCAGAACTGCTAAATAGTCTTTCTAATTATATTTTAAATTAATCATGGACAATATTTATCATGATGACTTTTAAATAATCAGACATTTTAGAATATATCATAGAACCTATTTTTGGAAATGCATGTATTTATTTCTACTAGAAACCCAAAATGTAAAATACTATTTTATTAATGTGATGAAGATATATTTTGTGACCTCAATCAGTGCATGTATAAAGAAAAGATTCTAGTTTCGTTTAAAATATAGATCAGAAAATATACATATATTCACAGAAAATTCTGAACTAGATATTTCTCTGGGAAGTTTCTATGAAAGATTTTACTGAAAGGATTATTTATGATAATAAAAGACAACTTTTATTTTTTATTTATTTATTTTTTTTTTTTTAAAGACAACTTTTAAATTTGATCTCTTGCCTACTACAGGTAATGTAAAAAATCTTATATGCTTTGATCACTCTGTTATTTTGTGATCTTTCAGTAGTCATTTTTCCTTTTTGGTGGATTATTCCTAGTGAAGAGGAAGGGGACATTTATTTTTAAAATTTTGAATGACTGAAACTACTTCAAAGGAGCCTTATATGTTTCTGTGTGCTTTACTTTATTTCTTTATTTTTTAACGTCTTTATTAAAATTCCAGTTAGTTAACATATAGTGTTATATTAGTTTCAGTTGAACAATAGTGACTCAACAACACTTTCATACCTAACCCGGTGTTTTACTTTTTTTTTTTTAAACAAATACTGCACTTAAGCCTAGATTTTAAAAGAATCCCAAGTTAACATATACTGCATATAACAATGGAATTTCTAAATAACCTTTGAGGGACAAATGATTATAGTGTATGTCAATAAACTTAAGTTATACTTAAAAGTGCTTATTTAGGTAAAATTCTTAAATGCTTTATTCCACAACTGAAAATGTATTTCAGCCTGTTTTCTATTTTCTAAATCCAGTTTCCTTTTATAGAAAATCAAATGCCATAGTTTTAAAATAATTTCTTTCCAAAGTAATAACAAGAGTATTTACTTGAGATGTTCACAAGTTAGTATACTTTTACTACAAATAGAAGTATAATAACTATTCATTTACTTAAGATTTAGGGTCAAGTGTACACAATCCTATTAATATTTTAAAAATGTAGACTAGCGGAAGAAATTTGCGTTTTCTTAAAATTAGAATTGACCGCTGTAATATCTTCCAGATTACTATTTAACACTTGTGACATAAACAACTTCATGGACAGTACTTAAACTATAACAGTTTCGATTTTTTCCCAGATGGACAACAACTTGCATCAACAGATGCTCCGTCTTTGCCTAGGGGCCAACAAAGACTTGGTTTCCAAAAGAGAGACAAACTAGCGAAGGGCAATGAATTGATCCAGTCCTTTGAATTTGGACAGTTATTCACTTACTTATTTAAACAAGCATGTTTAGACTCCTGTTTTGTCATTTAAGATTGAGTTTTTGCTTCAAAAGCATTGATCTCATAGAAATTTAATATTGCAACTTACTATTAGGCAATCAGAAAACTATGTATTGCAAATTTTTACATAAGAATTATAAGTCAGCTTGGCCTTTTAGAAGGTCAAGACATCTTTAACAGGCTGCATCTTCTCTCTGGCGTGTATCTTTCCCAAATATACTAATATTAACTTTACATAATATCAAACTTTTAGAGCTTTGGCCTGGACCACCACGATGGCTAGAGAATGAGATGCGGAGAATAAGAATGAAGTTAGGGAAGACCAACCGGCAGGATTGAAAAAATGGTTTTTGAAATCTGAAAATAAAGCAAAAATCTTTAGATTTCAGTCCAATACCCTCCCAAAGGAGCTATCTCACAATAACTCACTAGAAGCGTACATATTGATCCCCTGCACATTCTCCCCTGATGAAGCCAGGGTTTAAGGCAGTAGCTATTACTTTCCTCCAGCTTGTGCTCCAAAAGTAGATGAGAATTTATCAAAACACAGGGATTTAGAGTCAGAACAGAGCTTTGGTTCCCGCATGTGTAAAATGGAAACGTCCAAATGAATCTATAGTGCTTAAAGTCAGAAAATTTTTTACTGTTGTGGGAGGAGTGGTCAGAAGCTTTAGGTGGTTTCTCTCCTTTGGGCCCACTGACTCCATTTTATTTATTTTTATTTTTTTAAGATTTTATTTATTTATTTGACAGAGAGAAAGAGAGATCACAAGTAGGCAGAGAGAGAGGGAAAACAGGTTCGCCACTGAGCAGAGAGCCCGATGTGGGGCTCAATCCCAGGACCCTGAGATCATGACCTGAGGTGAAGACAGATGCTTAACCCACTGAGCCACCCAGGTGCCCCACTGACTCCATTTTAAAATGTCCCCAGTCATGTCAATTTTTCACACACTATAGATTAAATTTACCCTTTAAAATTAAAGAATTAAAAAGTCAAGTGTGACATTATTATCCAGATACACTTCATTTTAGAATGTGAATTTTGGAGGCACCTGCATTGCTCAGTCGGTTAAGTGTCTGTCTTTGGCTCAGGTCATGATCCCAGAGTCCTGGGATCGAGCCCCATATCCAGCTCCCTGCTCAGTGGGGAGCCTGCTTCTCTCCTGCCTGCCGCTCCCCCTGCTTGTGGTTACTCTCTCCCTCTCTCTCCGTGTCAAATAAATAAAAAAATTAAAAAAAAATTTTAAAATGTGAATCTTGGTTACCTATAGACATATACATGGACAAAAAGATGTAACAGAGAAAAGGATAATATAAGTGAAATAAGATTTAGGGCCCAACATTTTGATTGAGAGGAAACTGGATGAGGGAGGTGCATTTGTGACTCGTGATTGTGAATCCTATATGCTTGGTTACTTTCAGTAGTACCTCAGAATACACGGGAACCTGGGGGGCTCCAACGGAGTTTGCGGTTATGATGGCTTCCTCAGAAGAATCACTCTTCAGCATAGAAAAAGGTAGAAAGGAGACTGAACGAGCAGAAGAGCAAAAGAGTTTGGTCCATGGTAGAGACCATAAAAAGAGTATAAATGAGGTTTTTTTTGTTTTTTTTTTTTTTTTTTAAAGGGAAATCACAAAGAAGCAAAGTGCTTTTGCCTTGGGGCCATACAAAAGTGGCAGCTCTCACCGCAGCATCTGTGGCTGGTGCTAAGTGCTGATGTCGGCGGGGCAGAGCTCCTGAACGCTTCTTTTCAACATGCTGGCATCCGCGGACTTCCTCGTGTTCCCCATAATATCCAGAAACAAAGATTAATTGCCATGGAAACCATGGTGAAACTACATATTGAGATAGATAAAATATATCGTTTGATAGATAAATAGACTGGTAATGGGTATTTGTAGTTAGATATTTAGGAATGGAGCCAAATGCATTATGAACAAAGGCTCTGGTCTTGTATTTGCCAACACTTTATTTTTAAAGGAGTTTTAAATTTTTCCTAGGCTCACTAGTTGTTTTTTATTTGGGGGGAGTGAATACATTTGAGAAACTTCTGATAATAAAAGAAGGACTTTATAATGGGTCTGATTTGTTCACGGGACAGGAAGTACCCAGCACTTCATAGGAACCTGGATGGAACAGAGCAAGAGGGGCTCCCAGAGGCCAGGGTAACAACTTACAATTAAGGCCATATACACTGGAGAGAACCCAAGTTATAATAAAAGAACAGTTGAAACATGTGTGTTGTGTGAGGACACAGCTCCATAGCACCCAGACATGGGAAATGAGTTCAGAAGGTTGGCACGGTCAGAGAGGTCAGGAGTCATCACAGCCAGCCCAGTGAGGCCGAGTATAGAGACTGTGATGGCAGGACAGTTGCAATTGTGTTTGCCACCAGGATAGCAGGAGTTGCCGCTCAAAGAATCATTTCAGGCTCTAAAACATAGCATTAAAAAATTGTTTTCAAAGGTCAGATTTATATAAAGGATAAAATTACAAGCTTAGGTCTTGATCTCCTGAAAGCAAAGGGTTTCCCTTAATGCATAAAGAGTGAATTCCTGAAACGAAGGTGAACTTTTCAATGCCACTTTGCACCTTGAGCTAAGCTAGATACGGGCGGTAAGAGGAGGTGGAGCGGGAACAGGATGTGTGCGTTGCATGGAGTGGCAGAAAATAGGAGGACAGAAGGGTAATTTAACCTACTTTTGCTGCTGTACCCCCTGCACTCATGAAAGCATTAAGTGGGAGGACCAACTCATTTAAACCAGTTATTTTGGGAGTAAAAAGAGATGCTGTTAATAATTAGGTTGGACAATGGGTGTAAATTGGGATGTATGGGCACACTATCATTAAGGCAGTTTTTGCATGCATCAGCTAGAATGTTCATGACATGGGAGAGCACAGTGAATCCATTTATTCAAGACTTGAATTCTTTGTTATTTGGGCATTTTAGCACTGCCAGAGCTGTGGGAGATAACTGCTTCCCTGGTATTTATCACTTACTGAATTGTCTTCCTCCTTAAATCTCCGTAAGTCCCAACTTGAACAAGATTGTGAATATTTTACAGGAAGAAACTATGCTTAGAGTTCTGTATATGACATAGAAATTTACACATTAAAGGTAAAACTAGGAGAAAATTAGAAAAGAGGAAAGAGATTACTCAGTTTTAAAAATTCAAGTTAAATCTCAAATCCTCCTTCTTTTACTCCTTCCATCCTGTGGTAACCAAAAGGAAATATGGCATAAGAAAAAAATTTCAAAACTACAGAAAAAAATACCAGCTTAAATCACATAGTTTGCTAATTATTATTTTTCCTTTAAATCTCTAAATTGTTTACAAAATTATTTTGTCAATATTTGGGCATTGATTACAAAAATTAAAGTTCTAATTTCATCTGTACTGTCATCAATTTAAAAGAAAAATGAGAAATATGAAACTATTAAGAGTTAAAATAAAATATGCAAGAATAAATTTTTCATAAACATTTCAATCACACATTGCAAGCATTTATTTTTTCCCAAACATAGCAAAGAAATATATGCCAAAATACAGGAGTGAAACTTACCAGATGTCCAACAGCCTCAAGCCACACAGATATTGGTCAAAACTTGAAAATTCACAGATGTAAGACAGTCTGTTATTTTGCTTCAAGCACTATTTTCATTCCAGTAAAGCCACTGAAGTGTATGACATCAAATAAATGTATTTATGCTTTACTTTTATAATTTTGATTAAATGAAGACTTTCAATTTATAGTATGTAAGCATCATTTCACTACTTCTATTTATACCATTTTATCCATAGTCATACGGATGTAATAAAATGTTTCATAGGTTAAATAACATTAAAATGTAGATATTCTCAGCTAAATAAAGTTTATTAATTCATTTTTAAAATAAACTTTGTTTTAAATAATATATTTTATAAAAACACAACAGAATACATTAATGAGCTTTTAAAGTAGAATTTATTAGTTCTCATTTAATTAACATGCATTGAATGACTACAAAGCGGCAAGAATTCTGCTAGGCACTGTACCAGGAAAACAGAATGTTGGTTTCTTCTTTCGTAAAGTTTATATTCTACTGGGAAAGGTATTGCACGGATCCCTTGTTTCTTCATTAAATAGACTAATAATGTATTCGGCCTAGAGTATTGATGCTTTAATGTAAACATATAAAGGGCTGAAATGAAGAATAATAAGAATGGGAGAGACAAAGCCTACTTTAGATAGGCTGACGAGGGAAGTCTTTTTACTGAAGAGATGCCATTTGTACCAAAACCCAAGAAAAGAGGTGATAGTCAAGTGAAGATTGGGGAGGGGAGCATTAGAGGCAGAGAAAACACCATGTACAAAGTCCCAAGGAAGGAAAGTACTTCTTGTGCATGAAGAACTTAAAATCAACCTTTCCAAACGTGTCTCTCTGTTGTCCGCGAGATTCACTCTTACTCCATGAGACAAAAACCTCACTCTCCCGCATTATGTTCAACTAGCTAAGCTGCCCTGACACCTCAGCCTGCGGCTGTGTTCTTAAAGGGTCTCATGACTGCCGGTACGTCTCACTGAGAGTTAATATTCAAGCTGAATGACAAACTACCAAGATTTCTTTCATGCTTTTCAAGTAGAAATTTGAAGAAGGGCAATTACCTTCAGGTTGGGTCATGATCCCAGGGTCCTGGAGTCGAGTTCTGCATCAGGCTCCCTGTGTGCAGCCTACTTCTCCTTCTCCTTCTACCCATCCCCCTGCTTGTGCTCTCTGTCAAATAAACACAATCTTAGAAAAAAAAAAAAAGAAGAAGAAGAAGAACTTCAAAATCATCTTCTGAGTTTGGAGCAGAGTAGTAAAGAGAGAAATTGGACAGATAGTCAAGGGCCATGGCAAAGAGTTCAGAGTATTCTAGGAGCAATGAGAAGCCATTGAAATGCTGTAAGAAGCAGAGTGTGTAATTAAATATACATTTTTAGGAGACTTACTATTTCGCAAGGGGTTGGGGAATGCATGATCAAAGAAGAGGAAACCAGTTAATCTGATTAGGAGACCATTACATAATGGAGGTGAGCGATGACCTCAAGTAAGACTAAGGTGTTAGCAGTAGAAATGAAGAAAAAAGGAAGCAAAAGTTATGTTGCTGAATTCAGGAGATGTTTTTAATAAAGGTTATTAAATGGTAGGATGTGAGGATGGTCATGGTGGGAATGGAAAATTAAAAATGATTTCTAGGGTCAAGTTTGAGTAAAAAAGTGGACTGTGTTTACTAAGCTAGGAAGGTTAAGGTGGAGAACTGATTGTAGATTTGGGTGAAAGGGAAGTTGATGTGGAAAATAAGAGATACTTTTTGGACAAGATAATTTTGAGATATCTGTAAGGCATCTACTCGGAAATGTCAATGCAAAGTTGGATGTATGGGCCTAGGCTCAGAAAAGCATTCTGTTCTAGATCTATGTTTGTAGGAATCATTGCGCTAAGGCAATATTTAAATCCATAAGAATTGATGGTATCGCTTAGGAAAGAAATCTAATAAGAGAAGAGAACCAAAAATTGTAATAGCTACTGTATTCATGAATCTCTCTTACTTTCTGTAATTATATTTGCTCAGTTATGCCTTAAAGTAATCCTTTTAGTTGTGCTGTAGATCACATCTCCTCTCTCCTACTCTGTGACATCACTCCATCAATTATCCCCGTACCTCTTGGATCATCAACTGGTCCATTCCCACAGCACACAAATGGTAATTTATCCATATTCAGAAGAAAAAGAAACAAAACTTTGACACACATCGCTTTCCTACGAAGTGTTATCTATACTTTTTTTTTCCCCCTTGTATTATCTTGAATGTTTTCCAAAGTTTTTTATTTGTTTGTTTTTGTCCTGAAGGACATTTTTGCCAAAGTAACGATTTCCACATTGCTAAACTAAATGGTGAATTTTGTTCTCATCTAACTCATCAACAACATTTGGCACAGTTGACAAATCACTATATTATTCTTGAAAGAGTTCATTCACTTTGTATATCCCTGCTTCACCAGCTGCTCATTCTCAAACTTCTTGACTGTTTCCTCTTCGTACTCCCAAGCTCTCAACCCTGGCTTGCTCAAGACATCTCTTCTCTTTCACACTACACTTAGGACCTCAGTGATCTAATCATGCTTTATAGTCTTAATGTTACCTATATCCTAATGACTCCCATGAATACAATTACTTAGACAACATTTTCATGTGACCATCTACCAGGCCTTTCAAACTTACAAAATGTATGACTAAACTGAGGACCTTACCCTTTTAATCTTTTTCCACTCAACCAAACCTAGTCATTCCATCTTTACAACTGACGAGGCCAAAAACAAAAACCAAGTCTTAGATTGATGTTTGATTTGTCTGTTGACTTCTTATTACTGCTGCTCCAAAAAATAACCACAACCACAGTGGCTTAAAATGGTACATTTTTACAGGTAAGAAGCCAAAAATAGGTTTCACGTGGCTAATGTTAATGTGTCAACAGGTTACTGACCTCCAGTTTCCTTCTGGATGTTCTAAGAGAAAATCCATTCTCTTGCTTTTTTGAGTTTCTAGAGGCTGCCCATGTTCTTTCATCTGTGGCCTGCTTCCATCTTCAAATCCAACAATGACATTAGTCTGACCTCTCTTTCCATTATCATACATCTCTCTGATTCTCCTGCCTTCCTTTTTCACGTATAAGTACCTTTGGATTGCATTCCTAGCTGGGTAATCCAGTATATACTGTCATCTCAAGATTCTTAAATTAGTCACATTTGCAAAGTCTCTTTTGACATGTAAACTAATATTTTTACAAGTTCTTGGGATTAGGATTTGTGCATCCTTGGAATTTTTCCACATTTTTCTGCCTGCCACAATATAGTAAGACATGTCATAGGGTAGAAGATAGACACAAGGTATTTCAAAATACTGCCACCTCTAACTGCAGGCTACAAGCACCAACAGAGTCCCTGATGCATGGTAAAGGTACTAAATGAAATATTAATATTCATTTCAGAAAAATTTTTATGATGATCAAATGATACACATTTTTCAAATAAAATAAACCTAGACATTTCAATTACTTCATATAGCAAGAATAAAATAAGTAATGGTATAATTACAACTAGAAGTCTCTTTGGGGAAGAAATATAGTTTAAATCTTCCATTGTATTGAATGAGAAGCAAAGATTCAGAAAAATAACTGGCCTGTCCATGATTGCACAACTGATCAATGACAAAGTTGAGACATGAACCAATGCTCATTTCTATGTTTAATGTCTGAGATGTCCTTAAATCTAGCTAAACTCAGTAGCTTTCAAAGAATAAATGGAAAATATACCCACACACTTTGCTCCTAATGGTTTCCTTTCATTTACCTCTGTATTACTGTAAATTTTACTATAAGATTATCTTACATCTGTATTTTCTTAAAAAGGAGATAAGAACTTTAAGAGCATTCACATAATCTTCATTATTTACGATATTGAGATAATGGAAATAATTGTACTTAAAACAATAGTTCCTCACATTTTGAAGGAATTAAATGTTTACTCAATGTCAGATGTTTTCCATTTAAGAACTTTATTTCAAATAATTATTTGGAAAGAGATAATTAATGGCTTTACTTGTGAATTGCTATGGTGCAACTATTATAATTTAAATGGATTCTGGCCTCCTATTCTTAAATGAGGCAGAGCCTAGAGATAAACAATTTGAAGTATAAAAAATTGACTTGTGACATATTAAATGGCAAGATACTTTTAAGTTCTCTTTCGTTTATGCTTATGATCTCTGAATGTGCTTGAAGTTCTGCTTTTATTTCTGATAAATCTACCAATTTTAGTTGACAAAGACAAAGTAATTGTATAATTTAGGTTATTGTGGTTATTGGATTAGTTCCTCCTCTATGTGAAAGCATGACTCAAAAGAACTCTGTGATGGCAAAAACAGAGCAGAGGAAGACAACTAGTTATTCTGCCACTTCATAATGGCAGCTTTTTATCCTCTGACCCAAGGTCAATTGCATTGTCTTTGGTGAAAGATAGAGAACTATTGCTAAGAAAGATTTTACTGGGCAGCAATTCTGAATCTATTTCCTCTGATGAAATGTCAATAGCTTTCTAGGACAAAATGTAGTTTTTTCTAGAAACAAAGGTGAAATTGGTTTGAAAATGTACTCCACAAATCAATCCTCCTCAATATAAAACATTTGAGAGAGAAAAATTAACAAGTAATCCAATATGCTGTTATGCTTCCATCTTTTTATTTTAATTCATCAAACATATTACATTTTCTCCAAAAAACCAATTTAGGGAAGCACTGATGTTCTTCTAATGGTTTTAGAGTCATAAAACTTGTAATAAAAAGTCAGCTGCTGTGAACCTGGAAATCCTTGAAAACTAACAAGAGATAAAATCCTCTGAAAGGACAGACTGATAGAACAATACATGTTATGTGGCATTATAAGAAAGAAACCAGAATATTAATAAAACTCATTGATATATGTACTCAAAAAATATATCTGTAGAGGTGATATTTTGTAATTGTGGCAAAAGGCTTATTTATCACTTATGGGAATATTAATTTCCACCTTCCAAAATTGTTATCAACATCATTAAATTTTACAAAAGCTCCCTTTGTTCATGTTTTTAAAATGCAGTTCTTTTTTTCTCAAACAGTAAAAATGCAATCCAACCAAAACAGAAGATATGTCTTGTTTTTCCTTAATTTTGCTTAAGTTTCTTGATATGCTAAATTCCCTATATATCTTTTCATAAGTAGTGTTAGTAGCAAGTCAATTTCCTGAAAACTGTTTGCAGTACAGATAGTCACACAGTATAAGGAATCCTGATGTAAAATAGTAATTTCCTAAATGCATAGTTTTACTTATATCCATATGTGAAAAGGACTTCTAATGGAAAAATAGTAGAGAACAGAAGGAAGGGAGGCAGGTGAAGGCAGGGATGAAATAATAAAATAAAAAGCCCACAGATATACAATTACAGATTATTTCTGTGCAGGAGGGCAGATTGTAGGTACCAGAAAGAGCTCAGATGATCTAGCTACCTCGACTAGCATGATGGTAATGCTACTCTGGAGATGGGCAAGTGGACACACAGGACACACTACCACTGAGATGATCCTTCTAAAACAGCAAGAGGGTTTTGGAGAATCATTTCAAGTCCCCATAGCTGGTTACCATAATTATGGATATCTTGGGCTCCAGGGATCCCCTCTGAAGGCTCAACTACCTAACACACTACTGTGCACAGGCTGTTCTATGAAAATATTCAGATGTGGGAGAGCTTCTGGTATATTATGGACTGATATGAGACAGAGGACTGGATCCATGCAAGCAAGCCCTTGGACATGCAGGAAGAGCCTGAGTATCTGTCCAACTTGCAGTGCCACTTGGATTTCCAGTAACGTCAACACAGACACGGAGCACATGGAGGACATCCTGTTCAATACTTTGGTTAGAAGAGAAGAAATTAGATCCATATACAGAAGATATTCAGTCCTTCCTGGAAGGAATAATCATCAAGGCTACCACTATGGATGACAAGGCTACCAATATGGAGGATGACAGCATCCTCATGTGCTTACCAAAAATTAAGAAGGGCCAGTTAAGGACTGACCCACCATTTCTGCTTCCACATAACTCAAGTACTTCAGGCTTACAGAAGAAACTCCAGTGAATTTCCAACACAATCATCCCTCACCCACACCTGTTTCGATGTTTTTAATTTTCCTCTTTCATCCTTCCTGCCTGATACAACTGGGTTCCACTCTGCAACATATTGGTATGGCTTCACATTATCTTTGAGAAGCTTATTTCCAGACATCAGTTCAAAGAATGAGAATCACATTGATCTCTTGTTGAAGCCCATTGTGAACCTCATGTGGCTGATTCTAATAACTCCAAGCCCAAGTGCCTGAAAATATCCATTTTCACCCTATGGTAAATAAGTAAATGCTACGCTTCCACACCTGGCCTCTGAAAAACTATCCCCCATCTCACCATGTAGGTTTTACATATTTCTCTTGTCTTCATCTGTGGAGTGACCCTCAAGGGGGTATCTCTGCCAGAGAAGCTGAAGTGCTATGCTATATGTATCCTCAGAAAGACCTCTGACATCATCAAAGATAGTGTCTAAGACTAACAAGTTAGAGGTTAGCAACCTAATTCTCAAACCTGTTGTTGAATATGAGTTCTGTCACAGCCTGTAATGACTACTTTTTGTTATCCTGAGTAGAAATTTTCAAACCTATCTTTATCCAAATTCTGAAGGTTAAGGAAGAGACACAGTCCTTAATTTAAAAAGAGAGAGAGAGAGAGAGATCGGTAACTATAATTATTCCAATGGCAAAATGTGTTCATTTTTGTCTTTCAGAGAGACGGCTTGTCTTCCCTCTGGCAGTTCCCATATGTCTCAACTCATCTGATCCAAGGGAACAAAAAAACAGTAATGTAAAAATTGATGCCCATGAAAAACCCATTTATAAAAGTAGGAGAATATTATATCACTCTAGTCATGGGTATTTCAGTGGCTCCAGTCATTATTATTCCTAATAATCCACTAACAATTTTTTTTTCTTTCTGTTCCCATAGTATTAGGCTTGACTGGGCTAGTAGTGGTGTTTGTTTCAGGGAACAGAGATATGATTCTCTTGACCCAGAAGTTGAAATTGCCATATGACTTCTTTGGGATTCTTATGCCATTGAATCAAGAAGCAAAGAAGGGAGTTACTGTGCTTGCTGGGGAGACTGATCCTGGCTGCCAAGGCGAAATTAGTTTGCTACTATACAATGGCAAAAAGAATCACTACGTCCAAAAAGTATGAGATGCTCTACGGTGACATTTATATACTACTCTAAAATTGAAAGTTCATTAAAAAATAGAATATGGGGGCGCCTGGGTGGCTCAGGGGGTTAAAGCCTCTGCCTTCGGCTCAGGTCATGGTCCCAGGGTCCTGGGATCGAGCCCCACATCGGGCTCTCTGCTCAGCAGGGAGCCTGCTTACTCCTCTCTCTCTCTGCCTGCCTCTCTGCCTACTGTGATCTCTATCTGTCAAATAAATAAGTAAAATCTTAAAAAAAAAAAAAAATAGAATATGACCTGTAAATCACCTATGAATTTGGTGATATCTTTGATCATATTGTGCTAATACTTGGTTAATGTTGTATTCCAGATTTTCATCACCATAATCAAAAACAAAGTTAGATTTCAAAAATGTCAGTACTATATTTACGATCTGACAATGACCATTCTAATTTGTCACATAAGAGGTTTCAAGGCATTTGGGACTTTGATAGTTTATTTGAGATTATAGCTGATCAAGACATGCTATAGAATAACTTGAATTTATTATTGATAATATTTTAATGGTAGTGTAACATTAACGTTCTTGATGCCTGGATATCAAAATGAGGATAGCACAATTTATGTTATATTATATCACATAAAGAAAGAATCCTGAAAGAACTGGTAAAACATTCTACTTTAATGTCATTAAAAGCTATATATTTGTGATTTATAAAATAATGGGATAAGAATCAGCTGAAAAAGATCAGAGGATATTGGTAATAGTTTCATATACATCTAAAAATAAAGTAAAAGAGGCAGAGATGAGCTACCCTTTTAATACTCAAGGACATAATCACAGAAGTAGCTTTTACTTTCATCCTGTAAAATATCTATACATAAACTGATGAGTAATGATGACAAGCGTTCCATCCATTCCTAGGACCCTGCTAACTCAATTCATTAAATGTGTTCAGCTAATGAAGCTCAGGTTGCAAGATCAATTCCCCTGTGGTCTTTATATTTTCCTAACTGCCATCACACAAAATCATTTAGAGAATTCAGACTGGAAATATATAGGCATTCGAGCTAGTTAGGCATCTTAATTAGGCCAGTCCCCTGCCATCAGAAAGAAGCATCTCTTTGAAAATATTTTGCACAAAAGCTTTTTAAAAACAATTTGTTTCATTATATACCATTTAAACAACTACTTTCTCCTAATTTATATTTTAATATGCTAATCTGAATACCAAATTATTCCATTAATAGGAGTCATAGGGTCACAGGAATTTGTAATTGAAGCAACAAATTCATCCCATTTTCTTTTTTGCCTTTTGGTTAATTTTCTATTTGTCTTTCAAATGGTGAAAATAAAGTAGCCAAAATTATATTTAGGAATTGAATTATGCAGCTATCTTTCTCAGTCATTAATATTTCTACCTGTGTTGATACAGAAATTTTAATCATTGACATATGCTTAAAGACTATAGATAATGATACATAGATAATAGATGAAGATAGAGAGGGAGAGAGAGATCATCCATGTAGTGAAAGTATACTTTAAAAATCATGGATTTATGCTGATGAGTAACTAACATATAATGGATACATTGCTGATTACTCAAACTCATTACTCCAATCCAAGCTCACCTTAAAGAAAAAAAAATTCCATTTTAAAATTTGCATATAGATAATTATAAACTTATTAATTTCACTAAAATAATTCAACACAAATATGGTTTGGGAAGTATATAAGCATTCAATAATTAATAACACCCTTCATTCTAGAAAATAATTACCAATTGAAGCAAAAGTTAAACTGATATTTGTGTCATGCAGATTTATAATTTATAATATAAGCTATAATTATACAATAGAAATATCTATAATTTATATTATTTCCTCTATAAGGACAGAGGAAGAAGAAATAGGAAAATATTTATAGATTTATAGTTTCCATCTACTAGTTTGCTTACAGATTATTTCACCTTTTATCTTATACACACACAGCACATATACCAATTTGTATATTTATCTCTCATTAAATTTTAGTAATGAAAACTTAAACCTGAAATATCTAAAATTTCAGTACACATAAAGTTTTAATTTATAAGTAAATAATTGTAATTATATATAGATTATATAAACACTTAATTATAATAATTATAATTTATAATTCAAACATTCTTGGGTGATATTATATTTCTCCTTCTACATAGTAGTGTATAAGGAGGTACAGTATAGTGTAAGGATTAATATCATGTAGTAATAGGTAATGAAGGGCAGAAGGTTTAAGATTTTTCAAGTAACTGAAGTAAGACTGCCTGGGTTTGAGTCCTGGTTCTATCACTTACCAGCCATATGACTTTAACTTGCTTTATTTTCCCAATACTTCACCTCCCAGATGTCATTTAGACCAGTATCTACCTCTAAGTTTTGTAATGTTTAAATAAGTTAATGTTGGGTCCTCAGTTCCGGGAATGCAGGAGGAACAATAGAAATAACCGTGGGGGCCGCCATCTTCCAGCTTCCTCCCCACCTTCCTTAACCCTTGACTCTCCCGCCAAAAGGGTGTACACCCAGGTCACCTCTCTATAGGTAATCTGATACCTATGCAGGAAACAGGAGTATCAGGAGCCCTCACCCCATACCTTCCGATCACCAAATACCCTACCATATATGGATGTGAGCCCATGCCCTGCCTTGGCCCCATAAAAGAACCCCCCCACCCTCCCCCACCCCCCTGCCACGCCAACTCCCTCCCAGTGTGACTTCCTCAACTCGACTCCCCCTTTCCAAGTCACGGAACCTCGCCAGAGAGTGCCCACCTCCTCCCGGCCGGACTTTCCTGGCTCCCCTTCTCCCAAGCCCTGAAACTTGGCCAGAGGGTGCCTTTAATAAATCTTGCCTTGCGCCTACCTCACCTGCAAAACTTACAGTTAATATATAGGAAGTGTAAAGGGCAGGTCTGGCACACGGTAGCACAATATATACATTTGTGTGTATATTTGCCACCTACTATCAACATCATCTTATTATAATTGTTACAAAAATGGCTACAACTATTTTATAAAGAATTTAAAGTAGACAGCTTGTGGGGCGCCTGGGTGGCTCAGAGGGTTAAAGCCTCTGCCTTCGGTTCGGGTCATGTTCCCAGGGTCCTGGGATCGAGCCCCACGTCAGCTCTTTCCTTGGTGGGAGCCTGCTTCCTCCTCTCTCTCTCTGCCTGCCTCTCTGCCTACTTGTGATCTCTCTCTGTTCAATAAATAAAATCTTAAAAAAAAAAAAAAAAGTAGACAGCTTGTAAAAGTTACTGGCCCTAACCGCATATATATATTAGGAAGTCTATATGGTAAAAATGAAAGTCACTTTATTTAACTATTTTGATTGCTTATGACGGATTTGCCCTTAACAATGAAGTATACAGACAGGCTGCTGGTTTTGGCCAACATGGTGAACTAACCTGGGGATGCCACTGACGAGGGAACAGAAGGCTGGCTGAGGACAAAGCAAAAGGCAGACACCTTGCAACCTCCCCCCCTCCACCCGCAGTCCTGGGTGGGACATTCTGTGACATTCTTTAGGAATCTCCCACCCATCTTAATGTTGATACCTTGCTAGAGGGCAAAACGACCTTGGTAATGGCAAGGCTTCCCCATCTGATGTCTTGTAGGTCCTCTTTAGCATATGAAAGTTCTATTGAAACCTCCCTTTTCCTTACCTCCCCCACCCCCATGGTACATAACCTGCCACCCCTCCCAACCCCGGGGCAGCAGCTCTTTCTGCCCACAGGTCCTGTCCCTGTGCTTTAATAAATCACCATTTTGTACCAAAGATGTCTCAAGAATTCTTTCTTGGTCATCGGCTCCGGACTTCACCCCACCGAACCTCACCTTTAAGAACTTCATCACCACCTTCTTGCCAGAGAGTAAACGCTAAGGATGTCAAAAAGGACTTCAAAAATGTGTGCTAAAACACCAGACAGTAAGCAGAGGATATTGTGGATACCCGAGGAAGGTGACAGCATGCCAATGTTGTTTTCGGGGGACAGCATACATAATGAGTAGAGGCGAAACCCTGTCCATTCAATGACTGACTTTGGGAAAAGCTAGGCTGCTAAAACATATCTGATAAAAGAAACTCAACCTTCATAGTTTTCCAATACACGTATTAGCTTTTTCAGGCATCAGTTACTAAAAATTAGAAAACACTATGGCTCTGCAATAAAACCATAGAGGGATGCTGATCAAACAAACAAGGAACATCAGAACTTCTGATATGTTGGGGCCAAAGGCAGGCTGCCCCCAAGATGTGCCACTTTGACAAGAACACTCTTTTGAGTTAAAAGCAATGAAACCCAGCCGAATAAAAAAAGCTCTTTACCTTCTACTCAACTGCCTCTTTGTAACAGGAAGAAAACAATTAACAGAGCCTCCTCTTCACCTAAGAAACTTATCTGCATAATAAAGCAACCTTTGTTTTTCAAACATCTCCTGTCACCATCCTGCAGATGGTCTTTTTGCCCTTTGCATGCTCAGACCTTTACCCCTCTCCTTCGCTCTTATAAGCATCCTGTTGCCTCACTGTCTTTGCACTTTCAGGCCTTCATGGATTTCCTGTATATACACTATTAAATTTGATTTGCTCCCATTAATCTATCTCACGTCAGTTTGATTCTAAGTCCAGCTAGAAGCACCTTGAAGGGCAGAGAAAACTCTTCCTCCGACAGATGAAAGGATAAGCCCGTTTAAGACTCAGTTGCATATATATAATTATGCACATTTGCATGCCTACATATACCAAAAAGCCCTACACAGACATATATGTGTATATTTAACAATTTAACATTACACATACATGTATTTCATTGTAACCCTCTGACAGCTTCAGCCCTTACCATCTTTTTGAACTTTCTCAATCCTCTTCTCACTTCGTAGCCATGGCCTTTTCTGGGCTGTAAGGTATAGAGAGAACAAAACGTTCAAACCCTACAAATCTAATTAATACTAATATAATTGACAATATCCTGGATCAAAATAACTCATTTCACAGAAGAAGGAGAATGTATACAGTTCGCTAATAGAAGAAGAGGGAGCAAAGGAACTAAAATCTTTTGACACTGTTATATCAATATAGATCCCAAAAAAGGATAAGGTCTGAAGTATCATCGGATGTTTTCAAACATGCATTTTTGCAAAATGTAATCATCTCCATCCTTTGTTTACTCTGTTGATTTGCAATAACTCCTTAAAAAGAATTTGCTACCTTGGAACAATTCTATAAAACTCTCTATTTCTGTCTTCAAATTCATCTCCTTTGATACATTTCTATTATTATAGAGAGAATCTATGGGTATAATCTGGCAACTGCAAAGTCTTTCCTGGATAATACGTGTAAAGCTACTTGATTTTCTTCTCAGGGTGGTACAGCCATCTCAAGTTCCTCCAATGCAAATTTTGCAAAGAATCAGGCAATTACTTTCATTATCTCTTATGTACACTAGTTAATGTTAAACTGGCCCACTCGTTCCTTTATTGTTTTCACTGCTCTAATGAACTTGGTTCTGCTTTTAATGTCATTTGTTTAGTCTTATAGGTAATCATTGATATATATTTTTTAAAAAATACTACTGTAACTTGAACATATTAGTATATTTTATGGTCAATTTTATTCCTTCTCATTTTAGTCCAAAAATCATCTATAGACTTTCCATGAATAGATTTTAGCTCTACCACATGGGGTTATATTTCTAACTGCTATTTACTTCATTTGCAAATGACTTTTCTCTTTATATTGTCAATGCATGGGGTGCAAACCCATTATTGGAGCAAATGGAAGTGATATCTGCAAAGTGCAGCCTTTTAGAGAACTTCAAGGCTACTTGTCCACATACTAGATTCTTGGTCCACTTTATTTTTACATTTATAAAAAGACAAAAAAAAAGTTCACAATTGCATATATATAGCACCACAAGATGTTCCTGACCTCTATCCATTTTACATAATTTCCTAATTTGCATTTAAAATTTTTTGAATATATATTCCCTTTCTTTGACCAATATCATCAGAAGTCCCCTACTGATTAATTGTGCTCACTTACCAAGCTTTGGAGTAGAATATGGAAGATAAGTTTAAGTATCATTTTTAATAAGCTTATGGGTCAACTCCAAGTACCAATTCAGAAGTTACAACATTCATACTAGCAGCAATGTTAAATAGAAGGAAACTGATCCTGTCAGTAGAAGAAAAAAAACAACAATGGTAAGTAGAAGACAAGCAACAAGAAGGTAGAAACAAATCTTAGGTTATTGGTAGCTACAATAAATGCAAAGTTTTAAAGTAATTGGTTAACAGTACAGAAACTAAGATTTGATTTAAAAATCATTCATCATTATGCTATTTCTACAGACACATTTAAAAATAAAAGAGAAAGCTTTAACAATAAAATTATTAAAAACATGGGTCAAATAAGGAAAAGGACAAACTATAAAAGTGATCTTTAATGCAATCATTGTCCAAGTTTAACACTGATACAGAAAAATGTACAAATCAAAAGTATGTTCCTTGGTACATTTCCATGATAAGAAGAAACAGACCCAGAAATTCCTCTCAGAGAATTTCCAGCCACTCTTCTTTCCCCATGGACAACTATTATTTGGGCTTCCAAAAGTAGGAAATAGTTTTGCTTATTTTGAACAGTTAATAAATGGAATCGCATAGTATACACCATAGTATACACCATACTATAGTATACACACATAGTATACACCATTGTGTCTGATTTTATTGCTTCAATTTTGGTTTCCAAAATTTACCCAAGTTTTTCATGTAATTATCATTCATTCATTCTCATAACTCTCTCACATTCCACACAGTTAGTTATCTGTTGCTGTAAAATAAATTGCCACAAAACGTCAAGGCTTAAAGAAACAAATGATTATTATATTACACCTTCTGTGGGTCAGAAATCCAGGCAGAATTTAGTTGAGTAATTCTGGTTCTGGGTCTGCCACAAGGCTGTAGGCAAGGTATGAGCTGGGGCGACAGACAACCCAAAACTTTAAAGGAAGAAATTTTGATTCCAACTTAACTCACATTGTCCATTCTGGATGTTGGGCATAGGGACTGATGCCTATGCTTTGTAAATCCCTTCATGGGGCAACTCACCATGACAGCTGGCTTCCTTCAATGCCAGTAGGAAAGTGAGAGAACTAACAAGCCGTAGTTTCATTGTTACCTAAGCACGAAAGTAAACGCTAGCTAGCACTTTGCCTGTATCCCACTGGTTAGAAGTGAGTCAGTATTTCCAGCGCATGCTCAAAGAAAAGTGATGATGCGTAATGTAAATACCAGGAATCAGAAATTATCAGGACCATCGTAGCAGCTGCCTACTATATCTGTTACCAAACTCAAACTCATCCGTGCACCTGATGTGCAGTAAGCCAATGTCTGAGACACCGGTTTTGAAGCAAAGAAGGCTGAGAAGGGCAGCCCAAAGAGAAGATAGGGAATCATTCCTAAAGCTGCCCTCTTGAGATTAGGGACAGTTTATATACATGAGAGGAGGGTAAGGAGTTTCTTGAAACTGGTGGTTGTGGTGGGGGTGGGGTTGTGCCTTGAAATAATCTGGTGGTCAGCACTCTTCCAAACAAGGAGGTGCTGTTTGGGACCTGGTTTGATCAGATACATCAAGATAAATGTTACCATCAAGTCCCCACTATAGTCCTGCAGTCAGTGGTAAATAGGCAGTAGGGGTAAAAAGGCAAAGTTAATGATTGATAGAGTGTGAGGTTAAGTGATGCATAAAACATAATTAAAGAGGGAACAAAACAGAATGTGGAGCGAGTTAGTAAGACAACTGAAACAGTGATCGTTTTGCTTATGCTTTCAAAATAGGTCCAGGAACCAAGCATCCAATCTCAAATCCCCACTTTTATATATTTTATAATTCCTCAATCTAGGGGAAGAGGATAATGACAGCTCTAGCTTCTCCCTAGTGATGAGGGGCAAAGAGAATGGGGAGTGGAAGTGGGAAACTTGCCATGGAAAACATTCTTGAGAGTACGGGTGTAGGGATTGGATCTTCTTTTTGAAAGTCATTGTTTCTCTGGGAGACTTTCCCAAGTTGGCAGGGTGAGCAGAGTAGCATGCTGTCTTATTTCTTTTTGTTTTGCTGTTCTGTGGATATGATCCAGTTATAAATCAAAGCAATTCATACTCATCCCCAAGTACCCATCTCTGAATCTCCTTCTTTTTGTGATTTCTTTCAAACACCTGGGGTGGTTTAGCTAATAAAAGTCATATTTATCATTTTTAAATTTTCATGTGCTTCAGGATTAATATCAGCATACTGATATTGTTGATAGATCCATTCAAGAAAAGATGGGCAGTCTTCTTGAGGCATCTGATTAACTTGTTAAATCTTGTTTAGATACTTTTCTGTAGATACCCCAGATTTTAACCCTACCAGGATTATTCTCAATATTTTTGAAGTCTGGGGGGTCCTCCCTCATTTATATTCTAGTTGGGTCACAAGTTGGCACTGCCTTTGGTGCCGGCGGCCTGACAGGATTGTTTGGATCTAGTAGATAAAGCTGATAGGCTTCTTATCTAACTTTATCTGAAATTACTCAGTCCTCTTCAGCAGCAGGTAAGGTATTTCTGTGGAAACAAAATAAACACACAAGTTAATGGTTGGAAAATATATATATAAACCCAGTGTCCAAATTCTGAGTGCTGTCATTGAAACGATTTTTAGATGTTGGGCTCAAAGCTTTCTCAAAGTAGGCGCAGGCCGTGGCAATCTGACAGATTTCTGGCCTGTCGTTTAAATGTCTCTGGTGATCTTTCCAAGTGGCCCATACAGCAGCAGGCACGATGACTGCCTTAACATGGACTGTTTTGGCAATTTCTCTGAAGCTTACTTTAAGTTGTGCAGTTTTAGTCTACAGGACTTCCAGAAAATAATAGTCCATTGTTTGCCATGGTTACAAGTTAAAAGAATGGGAGAAAACGAGAAACCTTAGCTGGAAGAGTCATAGCTAGATATTCAAAGAAACCAAAAGAATTTAGGATCCACTAGTTTTATAGGCAAACAATAATCATTTAAAGTTAATTAATCAGAATTAGAATTTAACATCCACAAAGGTATGTTATTGAAACATTTTTTTCTTTCTACAATCACCCTCATTTTTATCAAAGACAGTCAAATTAAAACCAGTATGTTTGCAAAATAAATTTAGTTTTAACAAACTTGGCTCAATTATTTACATAAGACCAGTGAGAATAATGACTGGCCATTTAGATTCTTTTAAATCTGCTTTGCTGGAACTTTTCAAAAGGAATTTCAGATTGAACTTTTCAATCTTTCAAGGCCAGAAGCCAACCCAAATATTTGCCCATCAGATTTGCTCTCAATACCTGTAGATTTGGGTTATTTCTTCTCGTCTCAAGGTCCGCAAAATATCCTGAAGTTTCTGCACCTGCCTGGAAGTAAATTTCTTTACTCATCTGTTATGGCTCCCAAGAACCCTGTAACCCTATAACAGGCCAACATTTCCAAGGGGCTTCATTGGCTCTATAAAAAGTCAACCTTAGCTTGTTAAAGTTGTTTGATCATATCTATGTATGTTGTTCTCAAATACGACATTCCAGTCAAAGTCTTAATCAAATAACCAGTGTTTCCAATAATGTCTTATAACAAGGAGAACAGATTCTTATTGAACTTACGTAAATAATTATAATGGCCGTAAAAGAAAAAAATACTCGTTGAGAGTTTTTGAATTCTGGAGGGTTCAGGTAAGGAAAAATATAAATGTTTCAATTAGTTCCCAAAGGAATATTTGATCAAATCTCTATAAGTCATAGATATCTTAAGAGAAAAAAATTTTCTTAAATCTGGAAGAGCAGATATGAGAGAACCAGCAATGTTTGAAACAAGAGTCATAAAAACTATAACAATTCCAAAAGATATACCTATTTTAATTAAACCAACAAACGAGAACTTTAATTTATCAGAGATTATCCCAGATCACATGAACCTGAGAAGCATTTGAATTAGTTTCTATCTTTGAATGTTAGAATATGCCCAATTCTTAGAAGAGCTTGTCACCAAGTGAATAAGCTCGTTTATAATTAATTTTATCAATACCATTTGAAAGTAGAAAACATCATACATGGACAGACACAGATGAAATCTTTACGATTAAGATTTGCATTTATCTTTGACAAATAACCTTGTGGAAGCTGTGGGCTAGACTTTGAGCAAGGCTGTTTTTCTAAGCCATTTGTATTTTAAAAGGCCTCTCTCCCCCTGCTTTTTTTCCCTTTGAGTCTTAGGGAGAATAACAGTTCCCAGAGAGGTTGAAGGACTTTGAATTGTTTCTGTGGTAATATTTTTAGTTTTGCAAAAAAACCGTTCCAATTGTATTGTGGCCAAGCCACATTACAAAGAATATCATTTTTCAAAGACCCCTTTGGCATAATGCAACTCAAAGGGCTATATTCTGGGATCCAGTTGGCATCTCTTCTAATACATATAAGACAGACTGACAAGGCAGGACCTACACTGTAAGCGTCGTGGGGGAGAAACAAAAGCAAATCATCACGATAGATCACAAAAGCAAACTTAGGGTGGTTATACCACTGTTCTGTTTCACGAAAGGTGAGGGTCGTTCTTCAAATGTCTGACTAGGAAAGATTCCTGAAAAGAATGAAAAGCAAACGAGAAGAAACACAGTCATGTGCTTGTCAGAAACTCCCACTTCAACAGAAGTTCTCCCAGCAGCTGATCGGAGTTTTCTTTGCTTCAGCTAATGTTTGGCATTTAGAAGTGGCTGGGCGGTGGGAAGGGCAGCCAGGGGCATTTCCCTAGATCGCATGAAGTTCCAAGCAGTTGTGGGAAATCCCACGTTAAGTCTCCCATGATTTCCCTGCTAGGACACAAGTTTCCTGGTGGACGCACCAAAGCCAGACTTGTTACCAAACTGAAAATGGACCATGCACCCAAAGCACAGTAACCCAAGGTCTGAGATACCAGTTTTGAAGCAAAGAAAGTTTTATTATCATAAGTGTGGCCCAGTGAGAAGGCAGGGGATCATTCTTACAGCTTCCTTGCCCTGTTGAGCCCAGGGTAGGCTTATATACATGGGAGGAGGGGAAGGAGTTTCTTGAAACATTGACGGGGAGTGGGGGGTGGGTGGGGCTCGAAATAATCTGGGAGCAAGTATTCTTCTGGACAATGAGGCACTATTTGAGACCTAGTATGATCAGATAGTCAAGACAAATGATACATCTGGTCCTTGTTAGGTTTCTATAGACAGTGGGTAAACAAACGAGTGGTAAAAAGGCAAAGTTAATGATTGATTGAGCATGAGTTTAAGAGGTGCATAAAACACAAGTAGAGAGCAAAATAGAACACGGAGCTAAGTTAATAACGCAACTGATACAATGATAGCTCTGCTTATGCTTTCAACACAGGTCCAGGAAACAAGCGTTTGGCCTCATATCCACTGTGGATATATCACTTAGATATTTATAGATATATTTACTTATCTCTTCTTAGTAAATGCATAATTGGGTTTTTTGAATTTTTAGCCATTACAAAAGGGGTTTCCACCTTTTTTTGAAGAACTATTTTGTTTTTCTCAAGTTTATACCTAAATGTGGAATTGTTGGATCTACAGGAGATCAATTGATCTATCTATATCTCTAGCTTCTTTAGATACTTAGAGTTATCTAAAGTAGTTGCAAAAATTCAGATTCTACCGGCAGAGGATAAAATAAAAAAGTTATTAATTTTATTTTACTCTAATGTCTCTACTATTTCCTATACTTTGGTGCCTTATGTATCATTTAAAAAATCTGTAATTAAGGTCCCAAATATATTCTCTTATGTTACCTTTTATAGTTTTTGTTATTTAAATTCCATGCTTTGATTTGAGTACATTTGGAAGGTATTTTTTTTTTTAAAGATTATTTATTTATTTGACAGACAGAGATCACAAGTAGGCAGGGAGGCAGGCAGAGGGAGGAAGGGAAGCAGGCTCCCCGCTGAGCAGAGAGCCAGATGCAGGGCTCCATCCCAGGACCCTGAGATCATGACCTGAGCTGAAGGCAGAGGCTTTAACCCACTGAGCCACCCAGGAGCCCCGGAAGGTATTTTTGTATATACTGTGAATTAGAAGTCAAGATGCATGTGTGTCTATTTCTTTTTTTTTTTTTTTTTAAAGATTTTTTTATTTATTCATTTGACAGATAGAGATCACAAGTAGGTAGAGAGACAGGCAGAGAGAGAGGAGGAAGCAGGCTCCCCGCTGAGCAGAGAGCCCGGTGCGGGACTCGATCCCAGTACCCTGGGATCATGACCTGAGCCGAAGGCAGAGGCTTTAACCCACTGAGCCACCCAGGCGCCCCTGTGTGTCTATTTCTGTTTGGATATCCAGTTGGTCCAGGAACTGCAGGAAATGACCATCCTTTCTGCTGCAGGAGAATGCAACATGTCACAGGTGGGACAATTCCTGGATTCTATTCTGTTCCATTTATTTTTCTGTTCTTGTTTCAACATCATGTTGTTTTAGCGATTATATTTTATGATAATTATATCTAGAAATATATGTCCTTATATTTTTTCTTTTCTTAAGATTGCCTCAGTTATTTTTGTCCTTTGCATTTCCAAAAATATTAAAAGTAACTTGTCAATTTGTCTCAAATGCCATTTTTTAAAGCAGCTCTCCTGATGATTACCTACGTGTCTCTGATGTTGCCTTTCTTTCGTTGTCATTCTCTCTGCTGTAGTTTTTCATGTCAGTGAGGTTTAGTCTTTCTTTTTCTCAGTCATGTTGATCACAGGTGATTCTTTACATATTCTCACTCTGATGGTAACTTTTGCTGATGATCATGGTTAATATGGATTTGGTCGTTTTCAACTTGATTATTTATATACATATATGGTCAACTCTGCATGGGATTTACAGGGAGGAAGAGTTAGTTATGAGCAGTCTATTTCCATTCATTATCAAGAAAGAAAGAAGCATTCCTGACATTCAGGAGCTGGTCTGGTAGTTTTAGCCAGTGGTTGGCATTGCCGTGAGCTGGTTTGGCACTCACAGAAAGGCTTTGGTGTTTTCCTGTCGAACATGAGCAATTTAACAGAACATTAAAAGCAGGCAAGGCAATTCTGACCGTGATGGACAGAGGTGAAAATAGCACTAAATACCTACATGTCTGAATTCAGACACAACATGACCATTATTCAAGCCACAAAACACCAAACTTCCCCCTCTCCGCTCTAATATGAGTGATTGTTGCTTCTTTATCAATTATACTTGTGTCCCAGCCTTGTCTCTCCTTCTTCTAAGTGAGACTTATTAGAATTCTCAATCATAGAATTACCCCTATATCCTGATAGCATCCAATTCAGAGTAAAGTCTCACTCCATTAGGCCCTCCCCACAATCACCTACATAGTCCCACATCCTACAAAATTTCACTAATAATATATCATTTCTAATACTCATTTAATGAAACAACCCACAATTTCCCATGGTGTGGCATCTCCCTTGAGGCAATAAGAAATAACTCAACATGTCCAACTATAGTGTGTTCCTGGTTGTCTTTGCTGGAGGGCCGTGACATTAACTAATATGAAAGTCATTTATAGGAAACATCTCCATGATAGATTTCTTCACAGATATGAGAAAAAAACAAAAAGCTTTACTAGGGGAAGTAATTTGTCTTGAAATTGAGAATTTATTTGTAATTTCTAATTACAGATTATTTAAACAAAGTAGGCTGTTTATATTTACACACTTTAAAGTAATATTTACATCAAAATTTTTATTGTTTCAAAGATTTAAGTGAACCAATGTTTAATGAAATTTTTTTCTGAACATTAGTGATACAAATATTAATGTGCTAAATAAATAAAGGAATAAACATTTCATCATGTTTTGTTTGTTTAATAAATCTACTTGTCGCTATCATGTTCAAATTTCTAATCAGATGCAAATATTCACCTTTGAATATCTGCTACTCCATGTCTCTAGAATAGATTATTTTATAAGAAACTGGGAAAATGCAAACATTAAATTGTAAATAAAATGCAGTATCTTTAAAAGCTGCCTTTATGAGCATTATCTAATGTATGCATGCTCTCACATTAATATTTTTTCAACACAGTTTTCATAGGATTTATGTGCATTATGCTATTTATGAAATTTAATATGATTGAATGTAATAAAGGCATTTGCATTTCAACAGGATCCTTCAGTGGATTTTGTGCCAGGAAGCTTACATTGCTTTGTAATTCATTTGCTTCTTAACAGTCTCTGGACAGGATATTTTATGACCTGGCCTTATTACTTGGTGGCATTTAACTCTCTCAGACACTACACGTTTAAAGAATAAAAAGCCAACTGTCTTCATGATAGAAAGTATCTCTATATTTCTCATTCTCTGCTTACTTATATAAATTTCTTTTACATTCTTTTAGCATACAACAAACATAAAACTCGGTTCTCTTGTCCTCACCACTCTGTGAACTTTTTGCCCCAATTGCCCCATAATTCTGTTGCATAGACAAAAATCTTCATTCTTTTTAAAGATTTTTTTTTTTAATTTGTCAGAGAGAGAGGGAGAGAGAGCACAACCAGGGGAACATCAGGCAGAGGGAGAGAAGCAGGCTCCCCGCTGACCAAGGAGTCCGAAGTTGTACTTGATCCCCGGACACCGGGATCATGACCCGAGCCAAAGGTATCCCCCCAAATCTTGATTTTTAACATAAATTCAGTCTCATTGCTTATTTACTTCTTAATCAGCTACAAACTAGATAAGCTAACATTTCACGTTCCAAGACCACTAAGGGCACCCTTGTTTTCATCTCATATGACCTGTCTACAGATATTGATACTACAGGTAATCCTCCTTCATGTTCCCTGGTTTCTATGACTCAGCTTTTGCCTTCCTTTCTCTCTTGTGGGCTTTGCCCTTATTTCTCCTCTGTTAGATAATCCTCTTTTAATGATAAAGTTTTCAAAATCTGTAATTATCTTCCTTCACTTTCCTCTTCACACCTTCCTCTAATTGACATTCACCATTTCATGGCTTTAAAACCATCTGTCTTTTGATGTCTCTTAACTGTACAGCTCTACTGCACACTTCACCTGGGAGCTTCTGGATCAGATATTCAACTTTCTCATTAACGGTTTCCCCTGACTACATTGCAACCTTTTCCCATCTAACATACTGACAGTAAGCTCCTGAGCTGTTAAAACACCCTCTTTTCTAGTGTTCTCCAACCACGTAGAAGGCACCACTTGTATGAATTATCTCTGTCTTTATTCATGCATCTGTTAAACCAGCAAGTCCTGCTGACCTTGTATCCAAAATACATCACAAATATGCCTTTCTCTCTCCATTCCCTTGGCCAAAATCTCAGCATAGGAACAGTGTATGTTGCACTTACGCTGCTTTGACACTTCCTAACACTTTCTTATTACTCTCCTCAAAGCGTAGTGGGTACTGCTGCTTCTAGTCTCAGAATTTCTTTCTTACTTCTTTCAAAAAAAAAAAAATATATATATATATATAAAAGATTTCAAACTGTACAAATTTGAGGGATTAATGTTAATGTCATTTAAAAAAGGAGGTCTAATTGGCTTAATACATATTAACACATCACACTCCCATAAGGCTGGGTTTGTTTAAAGGATGAGTCAATGAGAACAATTGAGCAAATGAGAACCGATGAGATACTATTCAGGAAATATGCTCAAGCTGTAGAGGAACAGGATGAGTGATCTGTGTTTTCTGCAGGATGCTCTTCCATTTTTATTTTTATAGCACTTACTCTTGTACCACCTAGAAAGCAGAGTGGTCCTCACAAAATGAAAGAGAAGTCACAGCATTTGGACTCCTAGAAGTCTTTATTTTCTTCCCAGTAGACTGAGAATAAAATATAAACCCTTTACTTTAGCTTAAAATGCCATGAGGTTCAGACCAAGTCAGTACAGAAGGGCTCACTGAAGCCAGGTAATGAATAGGCTTTGCTAAAGGAATGGTGACTTGTAAACAAAAACAAAAGCAAAAAAAAAAAAAAATCTTAAAATTGTTAACATTAAAAATGTGGACCTGGGGGGGCGCCTGGGTGGCTCAGTGGGTTAAAGCCTCTGCCTTTGGCTCGGGTCATGGTCCCAGGGTCCTGGGATTGAGCCCCGCATCGGGCTCTCTGCTCAGCAGGGAGCCTGCTTCCTCCTCTTTCTCTCTGCCTGCCTCTCTGCCTACCTGTGATCTCTATCTGTCAAATAAATAAATAAAATCTTTAAAAAAAAAAAAATGTGGACCTGGGAAGAAGAACATTCAAAACATCATACCTTTCCTCCCTGGCAAAATCCCATTGCAATGACAGAAAAAGTAACAAACAAATAATCTCATTATCAGCCTGGTCTACTGGGTAGGATATCATAATAGATCAGAAGTATTAAAATATTTCTGGAATTTATAAAGGGGACGACATCTGATTGTTGAGGAAACAGAACTGAGGACATCAGAACTCAGTATAGATAAATGAGTGAAAATCTGACAAGTGTATTTGTTTTCTTTTTAGAAACACAGAAAACAATCTCCAGAGAGCAGAAATAGAACCGTGGTTCAGGGTCAACTAGTAGGAAAATTGGGGAAATGATTAGCAATAGTGATATAGACAGCTGCAACATTTTCCTCTAGAAGAAAATCCAATAAGTAGGAAAAAAAAAAAAAGCTTTATTTAGCAAAAGTGATGGGGACAATTTATTGGAGGGATACCCTACTCTAGGCATTTTGCTATGAAAATAAAAATTGGAACAATGCCACATATAATGGCATATGATACTGTGATGGACAGAGATCTTTGAAATCTGGAAGTAACATCTCTAAAACACAGAAGAGACAGCTTAGCTATGAATCCCCAAACACTTGTCATGGCCAGGACATCTATAGTCATCATCTGTGTTCCCTCTGGAGGACAGTAATTTTACATGAGTGGAGAAACCCATTTAAGCAACAGATACTGAGTGACTTTGGACATATTTTTAAGTATAGATAAGCTGTCTAGATTCACCAAATGTTTGACAAGGTTACAATGTTAAATAGGCATCAAGCTGGAACAGAATCTACAAAACAAATACACCAATAGAGTTATCAATCTTTAAGAAATACTATTTAAAATTAAAGGTAAAATAAGAGGAAAGAAATATAACTTGCTTTCATAAGCATATTTTGGAAAATATCACATGCTTGTGAAAATAATAGTCTACCATCTTGAATAAGGAAATAGGAAGTAACAATTTTTATTAATAACAAAAAACAAGATTGCCAAAATATAAGAATAGATAAACAGAAAGATTCATGATAAGGCTGAAGATTAGGCTGGTTATATGAGAGAGCAAGTTAAGGGACTTCTCTATAAAGAAAATTTAAAAATTTACTCTGCTTGTGTTCCATGTCAACCTTGCCTCCTTCAGGTAGTCTCTGATATTCAGACATAATTTTGCTGTCTGTGTTTGTAAACAAACCTTTAATTTTGTCTGGGATCTATTCTTCCTATTTTTACTTATTATTTCTGGATGATTTGCTTACCTAAATCCAATTCATTGGAATCCAACACTAAAACATATGCATTTTAATGGTACTTTATATCCGTTAGAAATCTTTTTTAGTGAAAGAGTCATTTAGTCAACCTATCATCTGGACATAGGTGGGCTCAGGGTTTGCAGGTTAAACAACATCATCCATAGCTCAACATATCTCTACTTCCTCTCTTGTCTTTAGTGTCTTGGTACTTAATCCACCTGTTCATGGCTTGTATTCACAAGCAATGGCTAGTAAAATCCCAGAACTATTTCTGCATTCATGGTAGAAGGAAAGAACCACAGAGGCAAATGTGAACCCTTCTGTCATACATTTCTCTTTTCTAAGGGAGAACTTCCCTGTAAGATTCTAGAAGAGTGTCCCTGTTATTTCATGGGCATATGCCTGCCATCACCACAGGAGTTAGTACTTCCTTCTTGAAATCAAGGTATCTTCACTTAGCATTTGAAAACATTCCAGTATTCTAGGAGGTGGAAGAACTTTTGTGGTTTGATAGGCATGCCCCAAAGATTGTTGAGTTCCTTGGTAGGGAGAAGTGAAACAACAAAAAGCATATACAAAATCTTTTTGAAAATCTCAGCTGTGAAATGGATTTAGTTTCATGGAAATTAAGGAGAGACGGTATAAAAAGACTAAGTGTATGTAAGCAACTGTTTATGTTGCCACACACATGTACACACACACATAGTTACTGCTATTTTGTTTTTGTTAATGGGATAACCTTGAGCATGGATAATAACTTGGGTTTAGTCTCTTCCTTCAACCTCCATACCTATGGACACAGTTTCTCTTTTGGTTCCTCATCCACAAAATGACAACACACAGCATCTCTTTTAGTCCATAAAAACAAAAAGCAAAGAACAAAAAACACTACCACAAAAACATTAATAAACACTCCAAATTTCACAGAAGGTTTTGAAAGATATATGTAGGAGGAATTTTACAACATATATACACAATAAATAATTTAAAATCCTGGCAGGCATTTTTTTCTTCTTGCAGTGTCCCCTAGTTATGAATAAATTATGTCTTGATTTGATTGAACAGTCCTAATTTACTCTAGTTTTTAATAATTACTGAAAGTAACCTCTTCTAATCTTCAAGTGTCCTAGTTTAGCTATGAAATTATATGTTGACTCTACTACACCTGGGTCAAATAACTAGTTATTAATCAGGAGGGAGATTATAGGGAGGCGATTCTTCCCTTGAACTTATCTTAGTGGGATTTCCTTTCTCCCCCGCCTTCAACTCAGTACTTTAAAATTTTCGTATCTTTATTTACACATGATCTTTCTTTTTATCTAAGCCTTGAGTATGGCTAACACTCATTTCCTAGGCATCATGTTCAACCACAAGACTTATTAAAATCTATTTCCGGCATAACCACAATGAAGATTCTCATACCTCTTGCTAAAACATCACAAAATCTTTCCAAACATAAAAAGGAATGAAAAGAGTGAAAGACAGAGACAGTCAGAGAGCACAATTGAAATCTTATATTTATTGGGATTTTCCTAATACTCATCTTTGTATCAGGCATTGAAGTAACCTATATTTCAAAATATTTTTAAAAAATTGATGTATTACTCAATGTTTTCATATTCACCAGTCTCCCTGCATCACCATCATTTCTATCTTCCTTTGTAGAGAGATTTACTTTTAATAAAACTTTTAAAGCTGTATTAATCCTGAAAAGAATGATTTCTACCAATAACATAAATTTATGTACTTTCAAGTCATACTTCATATTTAAAATAGGTCTTGGCTCACATTTTTATGTTTAAAATTGACACATTTATTAAACATGATGGTATTATTTATTTTTACTTTATTTATTATTTATTTTTACTCCAAACTATCAAATCCCATTATGGACAGATTCTTTTTTTAAAATCGGACAGGGCTTTTTCACCACTCACAAGTTAGAAAAATTAATAATAATAATAATAATATAACAATACATGAGATTCATCTGTAAATCATACTTTCCACAAACAAAAAAAATAAATTCACTCTAAATACTTTTGTAAATGGTTAATTTACAAATGTACAAATATTGGGAAAGTATTGAATAAACATGAAGACATACATCAACATGTATAAAACAAGACATACATCAACAACAGAAAATATGTTATTAATCATACATTTTTCTCAAAATACTTAAATATATGTACCTCATGCATATACATGAGAAAGAGTAAAATGAGCCTTTTCATTTTATTTTAAGATCTTAATCTATTTTCTTTAACTCAATCGCAAACATGGAGAAGGCCTAATTGATTTGGTTTCTTCATGTTTTTATATAACACATTTGATTTTTATCCCAATCATTTGAGGTTGCAATAATATACAATAAGAATTGATTGGTTGACAGCTAAAGAATAGGTTTGAAGCAAAAACACATGCATAAATATAACTGGAAATGGAAGGAATCAGTATTCAAAAACAGGAGCTGTCAAACAATTCCTTATAATGATTCCAATCAAGTGCAGTCCCTTAAATATTCCATTTAAAGTATACTTTGCTATTATAAAACACTGGCATAAAATAAGAACTAGAATTCCAAGTACAGTTCACGACATTTTTTATTCTTGATAATCCTATCATTTCTTCATGCTATTTCAAATGCCATTACCATAAACCCTTAAATATTTTTTGCTTTTAGCTTCTTATAATATCTTGGTATACCAAGTGAAGAACATTTCAAACAAAAGGACACTTTCTACTTTATGATTAGATGAGAAATTGAGTTTCAAATAGATTCTCCTGATGTATTCGTGTATTTTTTCTAGTTTTAAATTATATAATGTATTAAACTTTCTTCTCTTTTAGAAGTGAATTTTGAATGACACTATTTTTATCATGTCTCAACATGAATTCTCTTCTAAACTAGCTGACATTATTATTCTTTTATTTCAAGCTTTGATTTCCCATTCTTTTATTTGCTAAGTGGCCTTTATATGCTTTGATCCTTTTTTGCCTATTATATACCGAACTTAGTCTTTTAACTTACCATCTCTCACCTGAATCCTCTACTTCATTATTATTCCATTTTCTCTAATCTCTTTATCTCTAAATAAGCTCTGTTTTTCCACTCTTACGTTTTCAAAATGACATAAAAACACACATTTTTTATGGTAATGCCTAGAGAAAGATTTTAGTTAATACAAATTGTTTGGATGCAGTTCCTACTATCATTAAAAATATTTCAGAGCGACCCTTGAACAACTGGTCATTTCAACTTAACAGATCCAACAAAGGCATAATTTCTTCTTCTCTTTCTTTATTGGAAGATTTTTCTGCTGGTTTAGCTGGATTAGTACATAAAAATAGCTGAAAAGAGTTTTTGTTGGCTATATAATGGATATAAAAGATACATAGAGAATGAGAGATAGATAAATAGAAATAAATTAAATATATGTATTTATATATATTATTCACTGGACTAGATAGTATTACTATGTCTCAAATATAAAATGATATCATTTGAAATAAAATTCTGCATTTAATTATTGAAACAGCTTAGCAGAATTCAACTTTCTCTTAACAATTTAGTATCAGTATTGTCAGTCCTCATATTTTAATATATTTATAAAATAGATATCATAGTTTCTGCATATTAGTTTTTAAACTTTAAGCAAATTTTACTTTATATTATGAAGAGTGATAGATAATCATATTAGAGCAATCAGAAACCCTACAGATGAAATTATCAAATATATAAGATATAACATAATAGAAAAGAGGAAAATGTCAAATTTTTTAACTAAAACCAAGGAATTTTTTTTTTTTAAATACCAACAATATGATGGATCTTTGATAAGGATAATGAAGACTCAACTAGGAAACACACAAATAAACCCATTAGAAATTCAAATGATAATTTAATACAGGGTAGGTTTATGTACACACAAACACAGATATGCATCTGAAATACAATAGAAATTTAATAATTTAGAATGAAATAAAATTCAGTAAAATTAACTCAGAAGTGACAGAAAATTTTAGTAGTCCAAAATGTCATTATAGGAATTAAGAGATTCAAAGCTATGTCTCTCCTCAAATTCACTGAATTCATCTGTTATCATTTATATATTTATATTTATATATTTATATTTTTGTGGCATTCCACAATGCTTATAAAAAATTAGTATAGCTATGAAAATAAAGCAGAAAAGAAAGAAAAAGACATGACTGGAATGTCTCATCTCCCTTATGAATAGAGGTAGAGAAATCTACGTAAAGACGAGACGATCATACCGAGCTAATACTTGGTTTATTCAGGCTATTCATTATTTCGACTCCATATATTATTCTCAGTAGATGACAAAAAGTTGATTAAATTTGAAAATCTATTCCTGAATAAAGACTTGGAAAACTAAAAATAGAAGATATATTTCATAGATTTGCATTTCTAGGACTATAATAAATCTACAGAAAATTATAGTTAAAGCTCTCTATTAATGTCAGAAAGATGAACAAGTCTTCAATGTGCAGTATGTCATTATTTAACACTTTGCAGTCAGTCTTAGACTGACTGAAAAATAAATAAATAAAAGCATAGATGCTGAAAAGGGCAATAGTTATCAGATTCTTTCTAAATAAATTATTATACAACTTGAGTGTACCAGACTATAAGCTGCAAAATGTTACGCCTAATATTAAAAGTTGGTACATGACATTAATACATGTTCAATACAAAAAGCAACTTTTCTAGGGGCGCCTGGGTGGCTCGGTGGGTTTAGCTTCTGCCTTCCGCTCAGGTCATGATCCCAAGGTCCTGGGATCGAGCCCCGCTTCGGGCTCTCTGCTCAGCAGGGAGCCTGCTTCCGCCCCCCTCTCTGCCTGCCCCTCTGCCTACTTGTGATCTCCATCTGTCAAATAAATAAATAAAATATTTAAAAAAAAAAGCAACTTTTCTATATATTTCCATTATCAAAATGGAATATTCTAGGTGAAAGGAAGAAGACCATGTCCTTCACAAGAAAGTTGTTATTACAGAAGGATATATAGAGACATGTATGCTTCACACAATAAAATCTTATAATCACTAAAGCAGTTTTAATAAAATGTTTAGGGGCACCTGGGTGACTCAGTTGGTTAAGCATCTGCCTTAGGCTGCACTCATGGTCCCAGGGTCCTGGGATTGAGCCCCACCTCCATGGACTGCCTGTTCAGTGGGGATTCTTCTCCCTCTCCCTCTGCCCCTACCCCCACTTGTGTTCACTCTCTTTCTCTCTCTCTCAAATAAATAAATAAAATCCTTTTTATCTTTTTTTTTTTTTTAAGATCCTTTTGGGGAAGCAGGAGACTTGCATTTTATTCCTTTATCAAGAAGATTAAAAGTCCTATACTAAAATATTCTTACTTTAAGGGTACAATTCATAATCTGAATATTCAAGCACTATTTTTTTTTGTTTATTTGTGATACTTTACTGATTCAAGCTCTAACTATCCTATTACATTCTCTAGATTTTCCATGTTTCAGAAAGTAAGTGGAACTAGATTTACTTTCTGTCTAGTATTGCTTTATAATAATTTATGATTCTTTATTATAGCTGAACATTAGAATCATTTGGGTGACTTATAAAAAGGAAGATAGATTCAGAGACACACTGCCAGATTTTTTTTTTTTTAATTCATCTGGGTGGACTTAGGCATCTAAAAATTCACTAGATAAATCAAGTGTACAGACAGGTTTGAGAGCTGCCTAGAATCAAAATCAACTGTCAGGTATTTGAAATGAATATTTACCAGATAAAAAGATTTTCCATTCAATATCCAAACCTAGAAAAGACTAATTTGTGAACTGGAATTTCAGTGAGCTTATTAAAAAGAGGAAACATGAGTTAAGGTCTCTGAAAAATCTCCCAATTCTTATAAAACTGTTGAAACAAAAAGCAACTTCAGGTAAGAGAGCTGTACAGTAAAAATAAAATTCATTGCTTTGTTACAACATTATGATGATGGATGTTTTAATACCATTGTTAATTGTTCCAGCATCTAGATTAATCTCAGCCTTGTATCACTTGGTTTTCAGTCATGATTTTTCTGGTTCTAGGTATGAGGAGTAATTTTTGATGCTTATTGTTTTGGATATTGTATTAGGAGACAGTTGATTCTATTTGAATATTTTATTTCATCAGGCATTTGCCCTATTCAGGTTTAGGGTATAGGTTCTTGTCTCTGTTGAAAGGTTGTAATTCCACTGAGTTTGTTAGCTCAGCCCTTGGAGCGTCCTTCTGGTCTTTGTTGCTCTGACTTAAGGAGCTCTCTCTCTACCCTAGTGGGCACTGCCTATGAGGCAGAAGACCCTGCCCTGGGACTCCCCAGCTAGATGGGAGGATACCGGGTGGAGAATGTTTTCTCTGTCCTGTTCACCACACACACAATGCCCTAAGTTTCCAGTTTATCTTTGCTGAATTGTTGGAGGAAGGAAATACCTCCTTGGGCAGCTTTCTACCATTTGGTGAAGAATCAGGAAATCCTGAACCTAGTTTAGGTTCTGCTTTGGAATGGAGGAACACCAGGGTATCTCCTGACCTGTTGGAGGAGCTGGGTTGTGGTCAGATCCGTTTTGCTGCTGTCGGACACGTGGCTGGGTCTGCCTGCTGGCTCACTGCTCTTGTGACTGCTACTGCGTATGGATCAATGAGTGAATCTCCTTACCAGGTCTCTACTGAGTTTACCCTTTATTGAATCGTCTGACCAGAGAGCAGGCTTTTCTCTGTGTGTATGTGTGTGTGTTTCCTATGCCTGTTGGCCATTCTGGGTAAAAGTAAAATTCTGGAGAGCTCACTGAAGTAAATATCTTCGAGATTGAAGGGCCCTCACCAGTCTATCTTCTTTTTACCTTTCAGAGCACGTTTGTGATTGTTTGTGGACTTATTTCCAAAATATTTTGTTGTATTTAGAGGCTAGGAGGAGAGAAGAATGAGTTTATACCATCATATCTGGGACGCGAAATATTGAAATGAAAATCTTTTTTATCAGTGGAATTATATTGAAATTAGCTTCTTTAAGAACTATAATAGCTAGAGAGGGAAAATTCTCTATTAATAAAATCTGTACTATCATGCAGTTATCTCTATATTTTGTTATCAAAAAATAGTAGAGATCCATAACCCCATCCACTTTTGTCCTGAATTTATCCTTTTCTATTTTTCTAATACTGGATCAAGTACTAAGTGAGTATTTTTAAGTTCTCTAGCAGTCTCTTTCCATGGTTTCTGTTAATTTCAGTTTTATTCCCCAGAATACCTCTCTTCTTCTCTTTTTCTTTTAATATGCTGCCTTTCCTCTTACTAGATTCATATTTATTTAATAAAATTATTGGTTTCTATTCTGTAGTTTACTTTTCATACCTAACACATTATAATAATACCTGGTATTTATAATGTTAATTATTTAAAACTACAAATATTCTACAATTGATTAGAATTTAAAATAAAAAAATAAACACTCAATTGTTATGATGTAATCAAATCAACTACTTTAAGATAATATTCAAAATACTAGGAAATAATTCCAAAAATAAATAACTCAGGATATAGACTACTATTAACTATGACTTATAGTAGTAACTAATTATGATAGCCATAGAAACATAAAAGTAAAATCAAGTCTGTATTCATCTAATTGACATGTTCTAGTAGAAATATTTACCCTAAGGGCAATTAATCATAAGAGTATTAGAATTCATTAGGCAAACTTACTCAAATAAGTTTTCTTTTTTTTTTTTTTTTCAAATAAGTTTTCTGTTAGGATTTAAGGAACTTTGCAAAATATATAGTAATTAAGAATAAATTATTTAGGAGGGTGCACAGTAAGCAAATAAAAAATGTAGACTTCAATAGTTTTCCAGTCAGCGATTCTTGGACAAGCATTCATGATTCAAACACTTACAATTTAATTTTTTTTTTTTACAATCCACATAGCAAGATAAAATTATATAATGTTTTAAGTTATTTTATGATTATGCAAAAGACTCTACATAACAGTAAAATTAAATCACTGTGCATGACCAAACAATTAAAATATTCGTTCAGAGACACAGGGTACCTAAGTTAGAAATGTAACATGTATGGTGGCTACTGTTTACTACTACACAGAATGAGGTAGAAATAGTATTCTCCTAAGAATTCTAAAATACGGCTAAATCAAAAGTAATGCATCATGAACTGCTGAATTAGAGGAGCTCTCATCTACAATTTATTTCCTTATTTCTCCATTTTTCTCTTATAAATAAACTGCTCTAGTTCCTTAAAGATTTCTAGGACCCCATCACTGTGACAGCCATCAAAGACCAGATAATATATATTAATTCTTTAGACATCACACTGTAGTTTAATCCTCATTCTTAAAAATACTTTTCTAGGGGTGCCTGGGTGGCTCAGTAGGTTAAGCCTCTGCCTTCAGCTCAGGTCATGATCTCAGGGTCCCGGGATCCAGCCCCACATTGGGCTCTCTGCTCAGCAGGGAACCTGCTTCCCCTTCTCTCTCTGCCTGCCTCTCTGCCTACTTGTGATCTCTCTCTCTCTCTCTGTCAAATAAATAGATAAAATCTTTAAAAAAAAAATACTTTTCTATACAATAATTATATAGTTTAAATAAAAAATGTTTAGAGATATTACATTCTTAATAATATATTTTAAATAATGATTTATGGTATATTGAAAATTGATAACTATTTTTATATTACAATTAAAGAATACCAAGAAATTAAAGGTTTCAAGGGAATTAAAGAAAGCAGCAAATGTGACTTTTCTCTTTGTGTTGAAATAAAATTAAATATTATGTTATGGCATCAAATGTTGATTATTTAAATAGACACCTGAGGCATTCCTGTCACTGTACGGAAGATAAAAAATACTGCTGATAAAAATAAAAGATTGAGGTGCACATTAGTTGTGCTATACTTGGTATTTTCAGTTACTCTGAAACTGAGCTGTATTTGACATTCCATTAAGTTTTTCACTCTGTGAAAACAATGGTATCAGTACTAAGAATAGATAAAAGATGACAAGTTTATCTAGAAATATTGTAATAATAAGTGTTTTTTGGGGGCGCCTGGGTAGCTCAGTGGGTTAAAGCCTCTGCCTTCGGCTCAGGTCATGATCTCGGAGTCCTGGGATCGAGCTCCACGTTGGGCTCTCTGCTCAGGAGGGAGCCTGCTTCCCTTCCTCTCTCTCTGCCTGCCTCTCTGCCTACTTGTGATCTCTGTCTGTCAAATGAATAAATAAATCTTAAAAAAAAATTAAGTGTTTTTTGGATAGAAATACATGATATAAAAATAAAAGTCAGTATTTGCCACCTGATTTAAAAATTACATAGGGTATATTCATTTTCATTTTTCAAACGAAATTTATTTTATTTATTATTAATACTTAGTTTTGAAAGTTTCACTATGTAAATAATAGACTAAGTATGATTAATGAGTATCAAACTACCTTTCTAAAATCATAAAAAAGGGAAGGGAAGGGAAAAGTAGGGAAGGGGAAAAAAGTGAAGGGAAGGGAAGGGAAGGGAATCAGGCCCCTAAATTTAATTGTCAATTCAAAAACACTATGGATGACAAAGGCACTTGTTTAACAAGTCTACAAGGATACAATCAGAAAAGAATCTATAATGTGTGTATCTCTATACAAAGTCTATTCAATAAGTGAATTGTGATGGATAGAAAGAGAGTAGACTTTGATAACAAAGTTATAATTTTTTATTTTGGATTTATTAATAGTGTTTTAGATATAAATGTATGTCCTTATTTTTTACAGATATACACTAACATGTTTATGAATGAAATTATATGATTCTGGAATTTGTTCAAAACAATCCATCAGGGTGTTAGAAAATGTATGTGGAGTGTAAATTTAAAAAATTCTTTATGAATGGATAATTGCAAAAATAATTAATTGTTCATTATGTATTGACTATATTATTTCTCTAGCTTTGTAAATGTCTTTTAAAATTACTATAATACATTTAAAAAATAATGTCTTGTTCTGTTTTCCTTCCAACCAGTTCTAGTATTCGGGATTTGCAGTGGTAATTATTTTGATTAAATAGGGGTAATGGTTGGCTAAGTGGAAATTTTTTTTTTTTTTAAAGATTTTATTTATTTATTTGACAGATAGAGATCACAGGTAGGCAGCGAGACAGGCAGAGAGAGAGGAGGAAGCAGGGTCCCTGCTGAGCAGAGAGCCCGATGTGGGGCTCGATCCCAGGACCCTGGGATCATGACCTGAGCGGAAGGCAGAGGCTTTAACCCACTGAGCCACCCAGGCGCTCCCAGCTAAGTGGAAATTTACTGCTTGAAGGCAGCAGTCGATGTCAGAACTAATATCATGGTGTTTTGTCATTAATTCTAAGATGAGATTTCATTGACTTTTCTTGACATATGAATTGCGACAGAAGATTTTTATTATGCAGACTGGGTTTCACAGAAAGAAATTAGGGTAATTTTTGATGAGGCCCCTGATTTTTATTTGAGGGTTTGTTTAATGTGGTATTAATTAAACATATACCAATAAATAAAGGACATTAAGCTTCATGCTTGTCATTGCAGCAGAAAGAGAAGATGTTAAGAAAAATGTAGGTTAGAACAAATTAAACAAATTTGCAATTTAATTTGAGTAACCTAAGTCTCATACGGTTTCATTTTGGGTGTTGATATTCCATGTGTTCTACTTTGATATTCCAAAAATAGAATATCCATAAGATGCATGATCAATAAATCTTTGAGTCATACTATTATGAGTACTGTGATAATTTCTGAAATTTCCTGTGACTTCACATAATATACCTCACAAAAAAATATCACTGAAAACATCAATGTCTTGAGAGAAGGATGGAATTCATGTGGTAATATTCTACCAATATTAAATTTGGTTCATCTGAAAGGGGCAATTATGTGCACACTCAAATGGTAATATCTTGACACAAGAATTTTTTCAAAAGAGTTTTACACTATAAGCACAGGCACTATATATATGACTAGCACAGTGTATAAAAATGAGTTTAAGAATAAGTCGATAATAAAGAGAAGCAAGGTAGGTAATGAAGAGAAAGACATTCAGCAAATTGTTTATGTTTGGAAATGTCATTAAGCTCTCTTTGGGTACCAGCTAATTTAAAATAATTTGGATACAACTCATACTTAAATCGTTCTCTATAGTAAAAGAAAAATTCAAGTGTAAGAGGCAAGGCTGTACTTTACCTCTAAAGAATATTTACTTGTGAGGGGCGGCGTCTGGTTGGCTTAGTGGGTTAAGGCCTCTGCCTTCGGCTCAGGTCATGATCCCAGGGTCCTGGGATGGAGCCCCACATCGGGCTCTCTGCTTAGCAGTGAGCCTGCTTACCTTCCTCTCTCTCTGCCTGACTCTCTGCCTACTTGTGATCTCTGTCTGTCAAGTAAAAAATTAATAATCTTTAAAAAAATATTTACTTGTGAATGTTTCACTCATAGTGAATATATATTCAAAAAAGCTATAGTCAGTTTCCCAGACTATAATTAGAAATTATATAATGTCTATATGTCATATTGAAGTTTCAACATAAACGTATATTGAAATAGTTTATGTTAGCATAAATATTTGATACAACATTTTAAACATTTCTAGTGCTTTCTACACTGAAGTGTTCCTCTTATAGAAATAAAGGATGTTTAAAACATGTTCATTTCTTCACTTTAATTTATTTGTTGATAGAACAAAACAAAATTGCTCTAGTAGTAATTGTAAAAGAAGTGTTAATTTTCAAAGTTTCTTTGAATGAGAGGTCCAATTATAATTAATGTTGTTCCAAACTTCATAAATTTCTCTTTCAGTTAATTCATTTTCCCCCAAAGTAAATCCATTTATATTTCTCTTAGAGTATTTTGGTGTTGCTTAAATACGAATTTGTTATTTTGAGTGTGTATTAACGTATGTATGTTATAATTTATTTTTCTGTGAAATATTTGTTCATAGCTCTAGCATACATTCTGTCAGATCTTTCTTTCTAGCTCTAAAAAGTTCTTATATATTTAGAATATGCTGAGCAAATATTTTCCCAGTGGGTAGTTTGCCTTTTTACTCAACTACAGTTGTTATTTAACATACAGTTTTTTTAAAGGCCTATGATTAAATTTGTTGATATTTTTTAAAAGATTTTATTTATTTGTTTGAGAGACAGAAAAAACATGGGAGGGGGTCAGGTCAGAGGGAGAAGCAGACTCCCTACTGAGCAGGAAGCCTGATGAGGGACTTAATCCTGGGACTCCAGGATCCTGACCTGAGCTGAAGGTAAATGCTTAACCAGGCACTCATGTTATTTTCATTTTAAGCACCTGGGAGTTTGAATAATAGCACATATTCCTCAAATATTTGTGAGATATTCACCCACATTTTCTTCTATCATTTGTTTGGCTTTATTTTCAAATTAAAATCTTTGATTCATTTGAACTACATATCCTGATGTATAATATGAGGAAAAGATCCAATTTTAACATTCTCCATATGAGTTTATAATTATTCCAGAACCACTTATTTAAAACACTATTCTTTCCATGTTAATTTGATATTGAAGCTTTATCATATATGAAATTTCCATAGGGAATTATTTTTTGCATTTCCAAGATTTCTTAGGTAGATAGATCTGTGTAAATGACTACAAAACTGTACAATTAGACAATTTTTCTAGAAAGGCAGTGTTTGGCAGAGTAATAAAAAACAAACGAGAAAAAGCTTCTACTTGCTTTTCCGAAGACCTCTCCAATGTATCTTCCAACATCCCTAATAGTGTTGGCTTTATCAGAGCTTTTAAAAAAATCCCAATTAGAAGTCCAGTGATGAAAGCTGTCTTTAATTCCACATGTTGAATCCTTGATCTCTCATCTATTACCATCCCAAGGTAACCAGATGGCATTCTAAGCAATGTAGTAAAGTCTACAAATTAATTATTTTGGGTCATGTCCTTATACTACCATATTTTTATTCCTAATAAATGGGCTAGATCACTGTAATCAGAAATACTCTCTTCGATAACCTAGAAGAAAGGCTGAGCCTAAGCAGGCCAGTGGCCTCCTTAGCTTTGCCACCCAGGTTTCATGTAATAATCGCAGTCATTATAATGAAATTGGCTTAAGACAGGGAGACTCATCTTCAAAGTTAATCACAGTGAGGGAAAATGAACATTTCTTCTGTACTAGAGATATTAGCCCAAGTGCTTGTATGAACTCTTTTTCCTGTCAGATCCCTGGTTTGTTTTCTGAGGATGAGAGGAAAGTTAACAACTTCAAAGTTAAAGAACCTGGGCACCATTCTTCTTCCTACCAACGGCACAAGAAAATATCAACATATTAAAACCAAAAGAGAATACATTGATCTCCATTTTCACAATGTTTAACACACCCCTTTTTTTTTAATTAAAGATTTTTATTTATTTATTTGACAGAGATCACAAGTAGGCAGAGAGGCAGGCAGAGAGAGGGGAGGGGAAGCAGGCTCCCTGCTGAGTAGAGACCCCCCCCCATACGGGGCTAGATCCCAGGACCCTGAAATCATGACCTGAGCCGAAGGCAGAGGCTTTTAACACACTGAGCCACCCAGGTGCCCCAAACACATCGTTTTTTTCACCCATCTAGCTTGTACCCCTTTTGAGCTCCTCTGTAAAAAACAAAATAAGGACATAAATAAGGTCCATTTATAAGATTGGGGAAAAAAATGACCAGGAATTAATATGTATAAATTCACTGATCCCTTTCCTGCAGAATCTTGCTGATGTTTGCTTTTCAAAGTGTTTCCCCTCTCTTACTTCTGGAATTCAGTGAGCGTCACTATAATACTGACAGACCTAAGGCACCATTGACAGAAGACTTAAATAGCTCAAAGATGGCAGGGAGTCACAGACTTACATTAAACAGGGTGTGAGACATGATTCCAAGAGACTTCTATCAACACAAAACAGGGATAAGCCGTATGTGCATGTGACTTATGTAATCAAAGGTCATAGTGGGCAGAATATGGACATATTCAGCTATCAGAATGATTGATGTCACAGAGGTCTAGCAGAAAACTGTGAACATGGTGGGGAGCGTATCTGGCCATAGACTTGTCTGACACTACACAGGAAAAATGAATGGTAGGATATTATCAACATTGTAGAAGTGTGTCAATATATGGCATGAATAAGTATGTGTACGTGTCTGTGTGTGTCTGTATGTGAAAGAGAAACTGAGAGAGATCTAGTTAAAAATAAGCTGGTCAAGGGACACCTGGGTGGTTGAGCTGGTTAAGTGTCTGCTTTTGGCTAAGGTCATGATCCCAGAGTCCTAGGATCAAGTTCCACATCAGGCTCCCTGCTCAGTGGGGATTCTGTTTCTCCCTCTGCTCCTCCACCCGCCCCATACCCTGGCTGGTGAGCTCACTCTCTCTCATAAAAATAAATTAATAAAATCTTTAAAAGAATACAAAGGTCAATTTCTAATTTTAGAATTTTCAGTTGCCTCCGCCACCCCCGCCCCAGATTTTTATTCCCAGAAGTTCTGAGATAAGTGGAAGGTAAACAAGGAGTACGTGCACACAGGAAGCCAGAAAATCTGATTAATATGAAAGCAAACACTTGAATCTAAGAAAAAACACTACCGTTGGCATCTGAAACTTGCAGTTGTTTCCATATTTGTGTATTTTCCTTGTCTATGGAAGTTGCCAGTGCCTGGGGCAGGATAATGAAGTATCTCACCAAGGAGACAACATGTCAATGCATAATGTTAGGTTCTGAATGAAAATCTGAGTTGTCAAGGATTATCTCTGACCCAATAATAATTTTATGTGTGTTGTGCAGAGTCAGACACTTAAACTAGATTTATTCGTATTTTCATGCAAACGTATCGTTGATTAGAATAGAAGAGTTTATTCTAACATTTGTTCAAAAAAATTAATGCCAATAGGTGTGCCTACACCCAAAGAAGTTTCTTTCTTGAATCTTGCATTTTCTTCTGGGTCTATTTCAAGCAGACCAAATAGACCCTGTAGTACTTCAAGAAGTTTTACCCCCACAAGAAAAAATTATCTTTGTCTTTGTTTCCTTTGAGTAAAAAAAAATTATATCTGAAATGTTTTGTCTACCTTTAACTAATATAAATGATAGGAGTAGTTTATTTTGTAACTAAATCTCATGCTGAAAATTCCTTTGCCCCAACATTCTCAAGACATTATTCCACTGTTTTCTGTCTTCAGTTACTGGTAATAAAGTCTTCTATTAGTCCCAGTATTATTCCATTATAATTACTTATCTCTGTGCCATCTTTGATTTGTTTTGAGATTGTACAAGTTCAATGTTTAGTTTCAGATATGAGTTCATTTTAGTTTTATTCGTTTACTCTGTTAGGAACTCAAAGGTTTTGTCATCTTATCATCTCTGAGAATTCTTAGCCTTACTTCATTAAATTATTGTATCTACTCTTATTCTTTTTGAACTCAGCTTAGATGTGTGTTGCAACTTCTTACTTGAGCGTCCAAGTTTTATCACCTGTCCTGTATTTTGTTTTCTTTTCCTCTCGATGCTGAACTGTGGGGAATTTTCCTAAAACTATGTTTTAGTTCTTTAAACTTCTCCAATTAATTTGAAACATCTATGATCTACCATTTTTTAAAAAATTAAAATAACTATATTTATTATTTATAGGACTTTAAAAAAATTCTTTTTGACACTTCTTGCCTATTTTAATGGTGTCCCAGGTATCCTTCCTTTGAACTTTCTATAGAGTCTATGTAATAGTTTTTTTATCTGAAGATATACAAGAATTGAATCCATTTTCTTTTTTTGTAGATGTTGACTCTGATTTATGGTGTAATAATTACTATTACATCTTTTTTTCTGAATTATGAGCTCATTCGCAGGAAATCCTTCCATATGGGTTTAATTTTTTAATTTTAATTTGCATCTTTTCTGAAAGGATTTTGTGTTTTGTTACATAAGTAACATCTTCCTAAGATTTTATTTTACTATCATTTTTGGCATGGATTTCACTTCACTGGCCTACATGTATTTGCATCCAAGATAGTGGATGGAAAGTTCCAAAATTAAGAATTGTCCAAAGATACTAATTTCCCCTCTATTAATAGGCTGAATATTTGTCTACTCAAATTACCAAAGGAATTTTCACACTTTGAAGTTTTAAAATTTAATCAGGCATCTCAGATCCAAATAAAAATCTAACACAGGGTAAAAAACTGGTCTCTGACTTTGATATAAACTCAAGATACTTGTTGTGCAAGTCAGAAATCCTTAAGAATACTGGTTTCTCATCCTGGTTTTTTTAATTATCTTCCTCTTTTATTTTTTTTTTTCCTGGCCCCCAGTTAAGTGCTATTATTTTTATCAAGATCTTATCTGTGCTTTTAAAAATATGTTATTTTATTTAATTCAGAATTTATATTGGAACATCAACCTTGCTGAAGGAGAAAGAGAGTGGGAAAAAGAGAGGAAGAGAAAGAGAGAGGCAGAGAGAGAGTTAGGGGGAATTACATACAAATAATGCAGAAGAAAGGATTTGGTCACACACTAAAGTAACAGCACAAATAAAAGAATCTTTTCATTATATCATAACAAATCTTCATTAGTATCTTAAAAATTAAACATTCTCTGCTCAATCAGTAAGGCTGTAAAAAATAACTTCACTGAAAACAATAAATTAAAGGCCAGGCATGCATGAAAATTGTTAAAAGATTCTTTTCTTAGTAGTATAGTTAATTGTCTGAGAAGTTTTAAGATTATTTTAAAAATCCTTATTCAATTAAAACTAGACTGTGTACATTGAGGTATTATTAAAATAATTAATTGTTCTTTCTTTATTCAGTCTGAAACTAAACTATTACATCTTCCAAGTCAATATAGCAAGTGAAATGAAAATATTAAAAATTAATTTTCCATAATAACTCTTTATTAAAATAAATTATTTAGAATTAATATGTAATAATTTTAGTACTAATTTTCCTTCTAGGTCTCTGATAAGTTACTTAATCCTTTAAATAGTGTGAGAGTCTGTGTGAGAAATAATTTGCCTTTGGAATAGAATGGGCTACTTCGGTGGGGGAAACATTGAGTGGAGGAAGGATTATAATTTAGTAGAAACATTATAGATGGAATATCACTATTTAATATATATTTAGCATGTTTTTTCATATTCACAGGATTCCTTCAGTGTCTCCATGCCATAGTCATTATTTCTGAAAAAAAAAAAAAAAATGAGATTTATTACTTTCAAAAAAATCAATACCATTTCCCCTCATTTTTATTAGCTGGCGACTGAGTGATCTTTTTTCTTGAGACTGGTTAGCCAGAGTTTACAAAAGAAATAAAACAAAAATCTTTGTCTTTCTTTTCCAAAGAATGGTCTAAGACAGACAACACTTTCTGAATGTATTTCAAAATAATACTTCCTTCCTGGGTGCAACCAATACATGCAATTCATGCTATTATTGATTTGCCTCACCAACTGCTCACAACTATCTTTAGAGAATCACACAATTTAAGATTATTGTTGATGAGAACACTTGTTTTCCTAGCTGTGAAGACAAATGTTAAGTGGTTTTAAACCTATAGCTGAGTAAACTATTTGTATCTTTTTTTTTTTTTAAGATTTTATTTATTTATTTGACAGAGATCACAAGTAGGCAGAGAGGCAGGCAGAGAGAGAGGAGGAAGCAGGCCCCCTGCTGAGCAGAGAGCCCGATGTGGGGCTCAATCCCAGGACCCTGGGACCATGACCTGAGCCAAAGGCAGAGGCCTTAACCCACTGAGCCACCCAGGCGCCCCCTATTTGTATCTTCTTAAAAAAAAAAAAAAATGCCTGCACAACAGTAAGTCCTTGTAAATAGCCAATATTAATTTGAAAACTTCCACTGTTCAATTCTACACCATTGGGTTTGAAGACATCGATAGTCATCAGTTGGTCGTTTATACCAGTGAAGTATTTTATACACATCTGAACCACAACCAAAGGGAGATATTCCACAAGAATGCCTTCTATGACTACTCTAAGGATATTCTATACATTTCCCTCACCTATATTTAGGTAAAATGATAAATAAAAATTGTATACTTTTAAGGTGTACAAGTATACCACTTGATGTTTTGATATATGATGAAATAATCACCGCATTCAACCAAATTAACATATTCATCACCAAAGCCAAGAATAAGCCTACAGACACTGTGTTTTATTTAATTTCGCTTACCTACTTACAGGTTTAATTCACCACATTAGTGACTTACAGACATCTACTGGTCTTTGCAGTAATATACCAGATAGAAATTTAGGCAATTCACTTGCTTAAAACAACAAATAATTTAACAATGTATTGCTAACCCAAAAAAAAAATTTGTCTTGTTGAAAATTTAAAAGATCAAGTAAATATGTATGCAATTAAATTATGATTGACTTTAAAAAATTCCAGATACAAAAAAGCTCTAAAGTGTGAATGTAAGTTTAGGAATTGTCACTTTTGATACTATAACCAGGATATACTTTAAAAATGGTGATATCTCCAAATTGCCAAATATTTTGGGGGATATTCCCAAAATTAATACATCTTTAGCTATGGTATGTAGGTGATTTTGTGTGTGTGCCAATCAGGATTTTTTCTAACATAGAATTATACCTATAGCTATTACTGAGCCCAAATAATATATAATCCTGAAAACTCTTACATGCTTTTTATCCCTGAACAGAGAAAAATGATGGGCTTCCTAATGTATCAGAAAAAGTAAGCTAAAAATCATGCATTGGTTTTTGTGTCTTGAAGGTTTCCCTAAAACCTTACACTCATGGTTTGTTCATAAGCAGCAGATTCATCCCTGAAACAGAGAAGGGAAATTCACCAGAGGAAAGTTAAGTGGATGGAAATTTACCTTAAGGTAAATCACATTTATTCTTTCTTCTCTATGAATACTGAACTATCCTGATACTTACACTACTTTTGAGGATCATATATCTACTACCTCTCCATTTTAGTGATCAGATGATATTTGTAACATACTTTAAATAGATAAATTGTGGGGCGCCTGGGTGGCTCAGTGGGTTAAAACCTCTGCCTTCGGCTCAGGTCATGATCCCAGTGTCCGGGGATTGAGCCCCACATGGGGCTCTCTGCTCAGCAGGGGGCCTGCTTCCTCCTCTCTCTTTGCCTGCCTCTCTGCCCACTTGTGCTCTCTGTCTGTCAAATAAATAAATAAAATCTTTAAAAAAAATAGATTAATTGCCATTTTAACTTATCAGTCTCAAATTCATGTCACTAGTGAATCCCCCCTCCTCTAGAGATTGATAATTCATGTTGAAAAGATAAAACTGAGTTTCTGAAATTGTAATGCCAACAACCACATCTTAAAACACCATGGCAAATGTAATACAATAAAAATTACAATTATATCATGTCCATAAATATAATACAACACATTAATGAGACAAAACACTAGTTAGCTTTATATTTATGAAAAGAATAAAAATATTTAAAAGAGATTTTAACATGTATATTGGAATTATATAATGAAATATGAAACCTTAAAGATAACTTTATAAGAAATATGTCATATTAAAATATTTAGTTACCTCTTTATAGTCTTTCAGAAAAATTTATATTTCTCAAAATTTTAATATACTGAAATGCAGTATAAAAAAGTATTACCACTGTGGATATCTATTATTGCAGATAACAGAATTTTTACTCAATTTTATTAGCATATAAATAAGAGATATTTAAAAAGTCATAGTGGTTAAAAGATGGCAAATATAGAAATCTGTTTTTCCTCTTTCAAAGTGCTCATTTTATTTCATTAATTCAGAGTGGATTACAATTATTTATAGATACATGTATGGAGGAAAATCCTTACCATTCATATTTGGTTGGCTATTACTATAAACTCTCCGACAGCTAAATTGTCATTTGTAACTTACATATCAGTAACTATACAGTAACAATACATCGCTGCTTCAAATTCTTTTTGGAATGAAGCAGTTATAATAAACAAGGGAAAAAATAAGTGAGAACAATTTAAAGTTTTTGCTGTATAGGATTTTGACTTATCTGTGGAATCTATGTAAGCAATTCCTGGGGACTTAAATACTTCAGGGGTATAGAGTGATAACCAAAAGTTAAAATAAGTACTGCCTGAATTTGCTGTCATGCTCTGGTTGTATCAGCAAAATGGTTCATAGAGAACCTGACCAAGAATAGCTTATTTAAGTTTTCATTTCTGTAAGTAAAGCATATTCATTCCTGAATTGTTTAAAGGTTCCCAGCTGTGGGGTTTGAAATATCATTTATGTGTTTTATGAGTCCCACAGTGAGAGTCTAGACATCTTTCCCAGCTTCTCAGCCTTTAGAGAGCCTGTCGTAACTCTAAAGCTCAGCCTACAAGGAGATTAACTGAGACAACCCACAATGCTAGGTTAAATGTTGGTGTTGGACAAGATTTGTGGAATGCTTATTTTACTTACAATTTAGAAGTGGGACTTTCTAAGAGTCACGTCTTTGTGCTTACCTCTATCATTATAGATACACTGCCCCGGGATGACTGCCTAACAAGATGAAGATTGTCACTTTTCCAGCCCACTGAGTATGGAGGTTCCTTATATCCAACCTAGTTTCCCAGGGAAATAAAGAGGACTCAGAAAGTCAGGTTGTTGAGGACATAATGAAGATAAACTATATTGTTCAAAGTATATTCGCTCATATGACTGAATCCATAACACCATTCTATGACTTCCTGACCATCTCTTCATATCTGTAATATATCCTAAAAGGAGGCTTCTATTTTTTACACTATTCTTACTACATACTGTTTTTCATTTTTAGCTTCTGACTCTGCTCATTGCCGTCAGGAAAAAAAAAAAAAATAATAACTTGTCCTTCCCTCTGTGCCACTCTTTCATAAGCAACTCACTGCATACTATCCATAACTGATTTTCAGTCTGAGTTTATATAAAATTCTGCTTAATTTTCTTAAACAGTTAGTAGAATTATTGAATCATTTCTGCTTTTTCTTACAACTGTTTAGATAAAATATTACTTTTTAGGATCTATTTCATTGTTCATTTAAGTGTTCATTAAGAACACTTAACATGGATCTACCCTCTTAACAAAATTTTAGCTGTATATTATATGTGCAATATTACTCAGTAGATTTCTAGAACTCATTTACCATGTTTAACTGACATTTCATGCCCTCTGGTTAATGACTCCACATTTTCCCCTCCCCTCATCCCTATTCCATAATTTTTTTTTCTTAAGAATTATTTATTTGAGATAGAGCGTGAGAGAGAGTGCACATGAGCAATAGGGAAGGGGAGAGGGAGAGAGAGAAGAAGGATCTCCATGGAGCAGGACCCTGATGTGGAGCCTGGATCCCAAGACACTGGGATCATGACCTGTAGATACTTACCAGACTGAGCCACCCTATTTCACAATTTGATGCTATCAGTTTCACTACTTTAGAATTATGCAGTATTTGTCTTTTTGTGCTTATATTTCTTTTTTCCTCTGTTCATTTTTTTGAGATAATTGAATTTTGTCTGTTTTTTTTCTTATTTCATATTTATTTATATCTACATTTATAATTTATACATAGAATGTCTAGTAACAGAGTCAGAATTTTGCCATGCATATTTAACTTAGCAAAATTGAAATTTATTTTTTATTATTTATTTTTTGCAGAACTGAAGTTTAAATGCCTCTCTTCAGTAATTAAAATGTTAGAACAGTTCAACTATGATCATCTTCATCCAAATGCATTAACTTTTGTGGTCAGCATTTGAGTTACTTTATCCTCATAGAATGCTGAGTGTTCTTATTAGTATTGTTATTATTTTGTTACAGACACCAGACTTTATTCAGAGGACTTACAACAAATTTCTAAAAACAAATTGTATATAGCTTTTAAAAAAATATTTATTTGAGAGAGAGAGAGAGAGCATAAGAGGGAGGAGCAGAGGGAAAGGGAGAGAGAATATCAAGTAGGCTTTGTACTGAGTATGGAGCCCCATGTGGTCCCATGTCCCTCAGATTATGACCTGAGCCAAAACCAAAAATTGGTTGCTTAACTGACTGTGCCACCCACGCTCCCCCCACAACTTTTTATTTTATGTTATTTAAATTTTTCCTTCTTCCTGATATTTTTCCTCTAGATATTCCCTTATTAAATTTTCTAGCAGTAAACGCTGTTATCACTATATATCACTGTCTAAATCCTAAAATATAATACTATATTGTGTGTTGTGATAGAAACAAAATTCATACTCAGATGGAATAATACAGAACAAACTATGTATCAAGGTGTGATCAGATAATGAAAATCAGCTATGTATAATGAAGCATTCTAGAGCTGGAAACATTAGGGAGAAGCTCTGACCTCAAGGCCTGAAGAGTTGATGGGGCAGGAAACTAGAACCAGGAAGAGCTATAGCTGTAGGAAAGGACCAATGCAAGTGATTTGAGGAATTTGAAAGAAGGAGCTCCATCACCTATGAACCAATAGAGAGAAAACCTAAGGACTTCTATGCCTCCACCCTCTGATCCCCAGTTGAAGATCCCCAAGTGCTGAAACAAAGTAAAGGTAGAGCCCAAGAGAGCTGTTTGATGCTCACCAAAAACTTCCAGGAGCCCGTAGCATGAAGCGGGACTAAACCCAGAGAGTTAAAAGGAAAATATTTGGGTACATATTCTAGATTAGTACTTATTTTCTCTCAACATTTTGATGACAGTATTCCTCTGCTTGGGTCATCTGTCCTTGCTGCAGTTTTAATTTTTACTCCTTTCACATAATCTCTCTCTTTGTGGTTGTGTTAAGTATTTGTTTCTGTCTTTGGTGATTTATGAGTTCACATGGTATGTTAAGGCTTGAGTTCCATTTTATTAGTCCTGTTTCAGATAGTGTATAAAACTCAAACATTATTTTCAAAATATTGTTTTATTTTCATTCCTTCTACTCTCTACATCTGAGATGCTGATGGTATACATTAAATCTCAATTTATCCTTCATGTATCTTGATAATTTTTTCACCTTCTGTGTTTCTATGCCTTTGACACTCATTTTGTCTTCCTCTTTGCTTCTTTAGTTCATTTTAATATGCTGTTTACCTAATATATTGAGTTATATACTTTACACATAGAAAATCCATTTTAAAAGAGCTAGTTAATTCCTGATAAACTTTTGAAAGAATGTTTTTTATTGTTTCTTTCATTTCTTCAAAATTTTCATGCATACATCCTTTATAATTTTTATATCATAACTTTAATTCACTCAGACTTTGGTATTTTAAATGTATTACTTCCATCTCTAGCCAAATTTCACTTATAGTGGGTTGCCTTTTCTTATGCCAGGTGATCTTTACAAATCCACACTTTGGTTTGAATATTTGCAACTCCTACATGTCTATATTAGGGAAACATTCCTTCAATAAGGATTTGCTTTCACCTCTGGATGAAGTCAGTAGGACACTAGTTAGTGAACACTCCCTCCATTTCTCAATGTATCAGAAGTATCTGCTTCATTCCCCAGCTCATAGCTCATCAAAGATTGAGGTTCTCAGTTGCAGGGTGAAATGGGTATCCACCTTCTGGGCAGAGCTATTGACATAGGCAATATACCTACTCTTCTAGCCTCAGTTCAAATTAATTTTAGGATAGAGAGGCAGACTTAGCAGACTTTTCTTACCTCTTCTGATACCTTATTATTATTATTTTTTGAAGCCATTTATCTCAAGTTCTCTGTCTTCCCTTTCTTTTTTAATGCATGGGTGACTGGGAGCAAATATTTAGCCACATTGACAGATGTAGTACTACTCCTAAACCAATTTTAGCCTATAGTGTAATGCAAATGAAACAGTTTTCTATAGTTAATGTTGACTTTCTTTTTCTTAAATATTGGTGTGTTTTGCAACTGTTTTATAGTTTATAAATACAAAAAATTGTTTTTGCAATTAACTTATAGTTTCCTGTATAGCTACCTATGTATCTCCACTTAATGATTAAATACTGAATTTCTTCAAGATTTGTTCTTAAGACTTCTAATTCTCTACTCTTTCCCAAATGATCTTATTCATGGCCAAAGCTAAATACTATAACCAGATGAATGAAAATGAGAAGCGTATTTCCCACCTAGATGTCTACATCAATTGTCAGATATCTTTAAAATATTTTAAAATATCTCAAAATATCTCAAATATTTAAAATATCTCAAAACCTAAGTAGAAAACACACAAAAAAGACCTCCTAGCCTATTCCATTCCATTTTAACCTCTGAGTAAATGAACCAGCATGAATTAATTTACTCAAAGCATACATTGAGATTTATGTAGTACATTAATTTTACCCCCTTCTTCCCTCCCTCCATCTCTTCTTCCTTCCGGCCATCTTTCCTGCCTTTCTATGTTGCCTACCTCTTTCTTTCCTTAAGCAATTTTTAGAGCAAATTATGCATTGGATGCAATTTTAGGCACTGGGGTTTTATCAGACCTAATGAGTAGGTTTGTTTACTTGTGGAGTTCAAGCTCAAGGTATAGAAAATCTTTATTTCTAGCTTGCTTTCTTTTTGAAAAAATTTTTTCTTAAGATTTTATTATTTATTTGACAGAGATCACAAGTAGGCAGAGAGGCAGGCAGAGAAAGAGAGAGGAGGAAGCAGGCTTCCTGCTGAGCAGAGAGCCCCATGCGGGGCTTGATCCCAGGAGCCTGGGATCATGACCCGAGCCAAAGGCAGAGGCTTTATCCCACTGAGCCACCCAGGCACCCTTTGCTTTCCTTTTGAATGGTATTTTTTAGGGATAAAGACTTCTAAGAATTCTAGGGTTTTGTTCTATTTTTTTCTTTTAACACTTCTTAAAATATCTCACTTTACTCTCCTTTTATTTACATGGTCTCTGTCAAGAAGTCCACTGTAATCCTTATTCTTGATTCTTTGTAGTTTAGAACACCGCACCCACAAATCTTTTATTCTATTTTCTATCAGGGTCTATATTGATTGATTGATTGATGCTACTCTAAAGTTTTGAGTCCCAGGTATTTGACTTATTTTACTCTAATAAATTTATATTATATATTGGATTTCCACCACCCAAATTCATAAATAAAACAATTAAAATCGGGGCGCCTGGGTGGCTCAGTGGGTTAAGCCTCTGCCTTTGGCTCGGGTCATGATCTCAGGGTCCTGGGATCGAGCCCCACATCAGGCTGCCTGCTCAGCAGGGAATCTGCTTCCCCTCTCTCTCTCTGCCTACTTGTGATCTCTCTCTCTCTGTCAAATAAATAAATAAAATCTTAAAAAAAAACCAAAAACAAACAATTAAAATCTTTGAGAGGTCTTCAGCTTTAAACAAATGTAGTCCGTGAATTCAGTTTTATTATGTACATGTAAATAAGATGTTTTTTTATTACATATATATTTATAATGAATATATTTACAATGGTTTTTATTACATAAAAATTTATATATTTATTAGGGGCGCCTGGGTGGCTCAGTGGATTAAGCCTCTACCTTTGGGTCAGGTCATGATCTCAGGGTCCTGGGATCGAGCCCCGTATTGGCTCTCTGCTCAGAAGGGAGCTTGCTTCCCCCTTTCTCTCTGCCTGCCTCTCTGCCTACTGGTGGTCTCTGTCAAATAAATAAAATCTTAAAAAATATATATACATTTATTATATGTATTTATAGAAAACACGGCTTTTGACAAAACAACTATTTGAAGGCATCTTACACATTTACAGTTATACAAAACAATTTTTTTATAAATGTAACATACAAACTTTATTTAAGAAAAGTAACAGAAAAATCAAACAGGCCCTTATAGTAAGAGAAAAACTGACTAGAAGAAATTTTGTCTTCAGCATCTTATAGTAACTTACTTGCAGTTGTATTCAACTGAGCTCTGTTGCTGCGACAAATACAGCTCACACACAGGTATGGATGAATTATTTGTATATTTTTCAAGTATTCACTGAATACTACCTTACATACACATAATACATTAAATCTTTCTGAAAAAAATTTAATTGACCATCCCAAGATATACTTCAGTTTTGTTGACCTTTTGGAAGAGATGTTCTCAAGAGAAGAATATATGCTTCTGGCTCATGAGTCATGTGATGAACCCAGCCTAGACTGTTGGACACCAAGTCTCCTCCACTCCTCTTCAGGCGTCAAATGGGTTGTCAGTACTTGTCTGGAAAGTTCTCTGGGTGACATGCTGGTAGTACTTGTGGAAGTACTTGTCCAAATACTGAATCTGCTTCTGCACCATCCTGTGGGCAGGCAGGGTGAGGAAGGCATGAAGAGTGGGCGTGGCAGACCACATGTTCAGGTAAGGCCAAGGCAAAGACTTGACTGCTTATGTAAAATAGATTTGACATCTTATCGGTTATATTATTTAAGAGTGTATATTCTGGGTCTCATAGTCTAAAACTCTTGTGATTGAAAAGATAGCTGGGATACTTGGGTGTCTTAGTCCTTAAATGTCTGACTTTTGATTTTGGCTCTGATCTGAGGGTTGGGAGATTGAGCCCCACCTCAGGCTCTGTGCTCAGCACTGAGTCTGCTTGAGATTCTCTCTCTCCCTCAGTCCCTCCCCCTACTCCTGCATAAATAAATAAAAAAAAATCCTTAAAGAAAAAGAAGGAAAAGGTAACTATTAGAGCATCAGGGTGCCTAAACAATGGATTTCTTAAGAAATTTCCAGTGTTGGGGCACCTGGGTGGCTCAGTGGGGTAAGCCTCTGCCTTCAGCTCAGGTCATGATCCCAGGGTCCTGGGATCGAGCCCCGCATCGGGCTCCCTGCTCAGCAGGGAGCCTGCCTCCACCTCTCTCTCTGCCTGCCTCTCTGCCTACTTGTGATCTCTGTCTGTCAAATAAATAAATAAAAAATCTAAAAAAAAAAAAAAAATCTAAGGATTCTCCTATTTAAAAAAAAAAAGAAATTTCCAGTGTACATAAAATAGGAAATGAATATATAAATATAATCAGAAGTTAAATACATGTCTCTAAAAGGAAAGTTATTGTCCTAATAACACCATATAGCTTGTCCTAAAAATTAAGTAATTTGTTTTCATGTCCAACAGTCTTGACCTTTTTCAATATATATAAAAACATTCTTTCCAGCAATCATTTGTCCTTTGTTTATATATTGCATCATAAACTATTGTGTCTGTAAATATGTTTTGTACACTCCGAATGTGTTCCAACATTTATCCTTAAACCCATGGAAATAATTAAAGATATTTTTAATTTTTAAGATAAAACAATTCTGTGTGTTTCTAATTTTGTTCCAACCCCACAGAAATTATGAGAGACAATGGGCATCAGTGACCTTTCCTGGTGAACTGTGGGCCATGCTTTGCATTTCTGCATAGAAGGTAGTGGTTCACATATATTCTCAGAATCCTGCCAGGTAAGAGGGAGTGGAGAATTATAAAAAGGAGCACAATGGTTCTGTTTCAAAACCTGGATATTTCCCTCTCATCTGGACAGGTACCTTGGGATGAAAATGTAAGAGCACTGACAACTCCAAAAGTAGCCTCTTGCATTGAAATTAAAACAGTTAGTGTTATAAACCACATTATTTCAAAATACAGATTTTACTTTAAAAACACAATTAAATCAATTATAACTCATCCCTGCTTGCACATTATATATACATATGTATATGTATATATACCTATATATAATCAATATATGTATATGATTATAGCTGATAGATTAACAATTTTAATTCTTATGTATAATTTTAGGAGCATCGGACCCTTCCGAATTAAAAAAAAAAAAGAAAAAACTTCTTGTATTTAATTTTACACTTAAATTTACAGTAAATTTTTGTGACAGTTTCTCTCTCTTTCCTAATTTGTTCAGAATATCTAAGTAATGAATTAAAATTTCTGAGAATTCTGTAAATTCCAAATGATGCATTTATAGTGATTTGACCAATATTCAAATATAGGTATTGCATAATAATCTATTTTTAACCCTATAAGGAAAAAAATTGACATATTGTTCAATTTTATGTTTCAGTCAGCCTCAGTATATACTCATAAACAACTAAATCTAATATACTGAATAGATATCAAAGGGAGAACTAGGTATATTTATTCTCCATTTGTCCTTCACACTATCATTTAACAATATATCTATAAAAATTATTAACATATATCTACCTGGGTGAAAATATATGCTCCTATTTTCAATAGTTAAGTTTAACTTCAGAAGTATTATGCTCTTAGAAACAACAACAATGAACAGTAAATAAAAATAATTTTAGATGATAAATTATAAATCTCTCTATTAATCACTTAAATTGTGGTCTTTTTAAAAACAAAGTATCATAAGTAAAGACCTGTAATTGGTATTATTATCTGACTGAATCAATTTCAAATCAAGCAAAACATTTTCTGAAACATATTCTCAGAATAAAATGAAGATTATCTCGTAAAGGAAAAGGTTCCATTATATGAGCACTTGTCTAAGAGATATTAAAACTGACTATATTGTTTTAGCTTAAACTAAAAAGGAGTCATCAACTCCGAGTGACCCTGGGATGTCAGGCCTTTACCAGCTATTAACTCTCTTGACCAAAGGACAATGGCAGTTTGTTCTTATAAATTGCCTATATTTCTGTGAACTTCTCTTTCTTGAATAAATATCTGAGAATAGATACTGAGTCACAGGGTATATGTATGTTTAGCTTATAGAAAAGTGCCCAATTATTTTCCACAATGCCATTTCCAGGAATTCTTTATGAATATTTTCTTTAATATTTTGCCAACTTTTGGTATTATCACTGTTTTTCATTTTAGCCATTCTGTTGTAACTGTTTCTGGAGCTGGTTGCACAGTTCACATTTATGACTAATTCTATCCATTTCATACTTCTTATATACCTAGTGAGTGCCTGAGTTGGTTGTGTTTCATCAGGGTTACTGAATATTCATTCCTAAAGATTCTGGGCCATTATTTATTTACTTATTTATTTATTTTTTAAGACTTATTTATTTATTTATTCATTTAAGAGAGAGAGAGAGTTGGGGGAGGGGCAGAATATAGTCTTCAAGCATACTCCCCACTAACCCACCCAGGCACTGCACGATTCTGGGCCATTATTATTAGACTTGCCTTGATTGTTGGGTTGTCATAACTGTTTTCAATATTTCAATGTTTTCAACTGTTTTAATCACAGACTCCGAGAGCACTAAGTGGTGCTCTGGGGATGCCGTTATAATTAAGGGGTTGACTCCATTTTTTATATTTCACCATTAATAGTTTTAATCCCCTGCTTGCTCCACATTAGGAATCCAAAGAATTTAAAAGCCCATCACATGTCCTTTGATTTTGCATTATCTCTGGGAATTTCAAGAAAGTGAAAGCTCTAGCTTGTTTGTGGGAACTCTCCTGTGCTAAGCACCCCTGCTCTCCTTTTTATCTGAACCCTTTATGTGCCCTTCACCTCAATGAGCATCTCCAGTTTGTTGCGAGTACGAGATATTCTTTATTCGTACCCATGGGTGGGTCTGTTTTGTCAACTGTCTTGACATCCAAATGAATCCCTGGGAGGATAACCACATTTGTCTCTGCATATATAAATGCAACACTCCTGCTCCTCACGTCCATTGTGGAGTAGCCGCCCAATTCCCCTTGATACTCAGGATCAATAGCCCAGAATCAGAATAAGTGTTTTTTTGTGTGTGTGTTTTTAATCCCCTATTGATTTCATCACATGAAGCATCCAATGTGACCAGGTGGTGGTTTTAATTTTTAGCTCATTGGCATCATTATTGTGTCCTCAGGTATAAGTAGTCCTCTTTTTGGAACGCAGAGCTCCGGTCCAGCAGAATCTAAAGTCATGTGGGCAGGAAGCAAATACTTTGCTACTGAATCTCCAGGATATGAGGGAGAGAAGCCATTTTCATTTCCATCCCTTGATTCCCAAACCCACGAATTCAGGCTATGAGAAAAATAACACTATACTTTGGATGCTAATTTAGGACATAGATCTCATCTTGGCAGATAGTGCGGCAGCCCAGCAAGGTGTTGCCACCTGGCTGGCGTTGTAACTGAGTCTTCAAAAGACTATTCCACCATTCCATTAAGCTAAATGCTTCAAGATGATGGGGAGCATGGCAATCCCTGTGAATTCCAAGAGTGAAGGCCCATTGCCACACTCCATTTACTGTCAAATGAGTTCTTTGATTAAAGTTATTTGTGAACAGAATGCTATGATAGTGGATAAGGTACCTGTAGTTTTGTCAGAAAAATTGCAGAGAGGAAACACACACAAAAAGGTATTCACAGTCTATTTCAGTAAGAAAATAGTGTTGTTCATTCTACAATATTAAGGGTATAACATTGTCAGTTTGCCTTCAGTAACCGGGTCAATGGCCTTGGGGAATTTGGCCACAGTCAGGGCTAAGGATCGGTCTTTACTATGGCACATTAGATATGCAGCAATGGCTGTACCAGATCACTTATAGTGAGTATTTCTGTTGAGATAACAATATATATTCACCATTGCTTTACTTTTGCTATTGCTATTTTATATTCTTCATTTGGGATTTATTCATTTTTTCATTCATCCAATCATTCATTTATCATATGTTGTACTACTTGCAGATATTTCCTGGTTTGTTAAATATTGATGTTATATTTCTTATTTTTCTCTTATTTTGGTAATTTCTGGAGAAGAGAGTACTTCAATACTTAAAATTTTAAAATCAAAGGTTTATCTGGAAGTTGCCTTTGGAATTTAAACATACTCCAGAATATATCCCCTTCTGGTGGTGTTTGTCTAATCCACTCATTAAAACGTTCAACTCAACCTATCACCCAATAATTTGGCAAATGTTGATAACTATTGCTTGGTTCAACTAATTTTCATCAAGGGGTGTAAAATACTATCTATCTTTCTATGTTATTAAGTTTATTATTCATGATTCTTCTTTTAAATATAAAGCAACCAGCCCTTATCAAATGTTATCAAATGGCTGCATCAGATACAGCCAGTAAAGGAAAAACATGACATGTACTTAATTCTTTCTCTTTATATGAACTTACCCATTTGCATAAAATGGTTCCCAGTAGCCTTCAATTATTTTTCACATCATTATGAGGTTGTGAATTCTTATTTTTAATGCTTTTTAACCCATTGAAATAACTTATTATTATTATTATTACTATTGTTATTATTCTGCTAGTATTGTCTAGTGGGGATTCTCTGACAAAACCAAAATCAGTGAAAACAGAATCTGTCAAAAAATTCCGAAGGTGTCCAAGTGGTGTTTGTTTGTTTGTTTTGTTTTAGGTCAGTATATCAAGAAAACATATTTACATCCATAAGAATCAATATAAGACAAAATTTTTTCCTGAAAAAATTTAAGACTACATATTTGATAACTTATCAAGTACAAATAAAAAGATATTTTAGATAACTTTGCTGATTTCAATGTTTAGTAATTACACTATAGACTGTAATTTTCCCCTGCTATTTAAATTGTTTTATATTTAAAGTTCCAATCATATATGTCAAATGCTCCAAGCCCTAGTAAATGTTATCATTTTTGTGACTTTGAACATTTGATATTTTCCCTGGTGATCCAAAGATAACTTTCCTTTTGCCCGGTATCTGGCCAAGATATTTCTTTGATAAGCAACAAACTAAGCATGGAAAAGAAAAATGCTGTGGTTATAGTCTCTATCTTCAAAAAGGAGTGTACATATTTTAATATTTCACACACCCTTTTCACATGCTACCTCTATATCAAGGGTTTCTTATAGGCTACTCAAAAGAGGTTTGGAAGTAAACGTAAGTAAATGATTCAGTATACTTTAGAGTGAGGTAAATTTTTAAAAATATAATTATTTATTGGCAACAATAATAAACCTAGTATGTATGTCTCCCTGTTGGTGCATTGATAATCCATTTCACTAGGTCAGCTAACTTGCATAAACAATTCTAGAACAGCTTCTTCAGAGAAAAATCTTAACAGAAAATCTTCAAGTTTGAAAAAACACGATTTGCCCTTAAGTATCTTTAGCCCAATGTCCCTCACAGATAAGTCATTATAAACAAGTTCTTTCACCGTAGCTCATAAAAGTTTAATGATTTTTTTTTTTTCCTTTTTAAAAAACAGATAGCTTATACCCTCAGGTAGGTCACCAATTAAGTGCTTGACCTTAGGAAAAGAAAGAAAATATTCAGAAATGTCTTTTCAGTTTTCATGCAATGATTTATAGACAGTGCTCAGAAAGAGCATTCTTCAGTTGGATAAAATTGACCCAGCTCCAGAGCTGCCATTTATTAAGGTCATGATCTTGGTCAAATCACAGGTCTGAACCATTTTTCTCATCTTAAGATAAAAATAATTTGGAGCCTCTTCCAATTCTTACTGTGAAAATTAAACATTTTTTTTGGCATGTGTGCACACAATTATGCATATGTATGCATTACTGTCATATCTGGTACATATATTATTAATAAACATTATAATAATTTATACCATAACTCTTGTCATTATTAGTAGTAATAGACTCTCAGTGTCCTGTATTTACCCTTAAGAATAATATGTAAGAAAAAAAAAGGAGTCTAAATCCCAATAATTTAAAAACTCATTTAAAAGGTACTTTATTTCAGTCACAGTATTTTTCTCTTGGTTATGAGTCATTCCCAGTTAGAAATGTTAGAGTGTTAAGAGGTAGCTTAATTCTCTCAGGCCATAACGATAACATTTCTGCACTTATGCACTTATGTAGTTATTTTTAATGAGGTCCTGTTAACTCAAATATTTTAAAGCAGCTTGTAAATGTATTTATATATTTTCAAAGACTGTGCCATAGACTGGAAGAATGTGGGTATTATATTTCTTTCACTCAATATTAGTATTTTTGGAAACCAAAGTAAACCTTTGATAGAGCCAATTAAGTTATGATTACAGAAGAGCATACGCTGCTTAGAGACTTCTAAAGTACTTAAGCATAATGAGGAAATTTGGTGATGGTAAAGAAATTCACTCTTTATCAATTTATTCCAGTAGCCACTCCAATCATTTGGATGTACTCATTTGAAGTATAATGGAAAGAATTTATAATGTCAAATCCAGTGGCAATATGATTTCATACTATACCAAATGTCTCATCATAATAAATCTGTTATCCTGTTGTTACACAATGTAGTATTTCAAATTGTTCCTGATTGTGTATCATAGCTATTCCTTTGAGTTATTAACCTATTGATATATGCAAACATAAAAAAGGATTCATTAACCACATCAATGCAGGTGTTTAATAAATGCTATAGTATATTTTATTGTGATTAAATATAATACTAAACATAATTTTCCATGGCTCAGTATATTGATATTTATGAAATAAAATATCAAATGTGTTATGAGCTACCAATATGTTGATATATTATTGTTTGTCCCATATAAGTGACTGCTTGTCCATATAAGTGAAACCTACACCACTTTAACCAGTCTAATAGGTGTCCTTGCTTCCACCCTTACTATCCTACACCTAGTTACCTACATCTCTAAGCACCTAGTTATCCTTTCAACATATAAAAAAAAACAAAATCATGTCATTCTATTCTCTAAAAAATATGTCAAAATCGAATTCAAGCCCTTGAAATAATTTTCAAGGCCCTGCATGGTCAGGATCTCCTGCCACCTCTCCCATTCCATTCCCTGCTGTTGTTCTGGAATATTCACTCACATCACATTGATCTTGTCATTCCTGACCCCAGATATGTGATGGTTCAGTGGCTTACTTCTTTGAGGTTCCTGCATACATGTCACTGTCTCTGAGAGCTCTTCCCTAATCATTTTATGTAAGATGACAATTCACACTACAGTTTGTTACCTTTATTTTTTTTTTAAGATTTTATTTATTTATTTGACAGAGATAGATCACAAGTAGGCAGAGAGGCAGGCAGAGAGAGGGGGGAAGCAGGCTCACTGCTAGCAGAGAGCCCGATGCGGGGCTCGATCCCAGGACCTTGAGATCATGACCTGAGCTGAAGGCAGAGGCTTAACCCACTGAGCCACCCAGGCACCCCCAGTTTGTTACCTTTATTTTTAACCCCAACACATCATCTGATATTAACCATAGCACTTAAAACATTCATTTTACATGTCTCCGCTCATGCAGAGCATGTACAGGGTTATTCACAAACAGAATTTTATATAGGCAGTCAATGACTGACTATTTGATGAATCAATGAATGAGGCATAGGTCCAATTTTTAAATTTATTGAAATCTTCAATTTTCTACTTACAGATACATACTTAAATGCTATACAAATTATCCATTGACTATTTTTAATTTCTTGCTTAAAAATGTCCAGGATGCTAAACATAATGGAGAAAACAGTATTAAAAAGTAAAAAAATGACTAGTCACTGTGGATATTAAAATGAATTGTAAATTGCCACCTCCTGACTGCGCACAGGAGAAGAAAGAGGCACAAAGAAGTCAGCTACAAGAGAATGGGAACAGAGGATGACAGTAGAAAAGACTGTCCCCCAAACAACTCCTCAGTCTCATATTTATTAGAAAGTGAGTAACAATTAACAAAGAAATCAGAGTAGATTACACATTGGCCATGAGTCTTGTAGATACGTAAGAAGAAAGGCAAAATATGTCTGGTCACGTAGTACATGACTTATAGTGAGTAAGCCCAAACTAAAGGATTGTCTGACTAACCGCTGATGCTCTCTGGGCAAGGGAAGATAACGGAAAAATGAAGCAGGCGGCGTTCTGCCCTGAGCGAGCAGGGCATCCCCAGCTGCTCGGCTTCAAGGACGTATATCATCCTCTCCCCCAGAGGCCTGTTGCCAGTACCTGTTTTTCTTAAGTCTATATCTAAGCATGCTTGGTAACTAGTATAATTTCTCGTAGGTTATGTTTTAAACAGTACGTTGTTCTGAAGGACGGTTACAGTAAATTTAATGAGAAATTTAAATTAATCTATCATGGTGTGGTTTATTTTTAAAGGCCAGTCAAAAGTCAACTAATGTTTCTTTAATTTTTTAATCAAAGCATGCAGGTGACATTTCATATTATATACTATAAATTATATCAATAAATCATATAACAAGACATAGATTTTATAATTTATTTGTGTTAAACACTGATAAAATACCATCACTAGATTTTCCAAAAATGGCAAAATTTCAAACATTGAACTTCAGTGAAAATATAAGTTTATGGTGTTGCACGAAAAACAGAGCACTTTTCCTATACTGTGCTACTGTCAAAGTAAACCAGGCTTAATTTGACATAAGAGTGTCATTAAGGGTATTACCTATAATATAATTTTGCACAATGATTAATTATTTTATTCACTTGACAAATATTTATTTTGAACAAATACTCTTCTAGCATTGGAGGTGTGACTAGAAATTTTATTCTAGATGAGGGAGACAGAGTCAGTGATTCTTTTTGTAAACGTCAAAAGATTATATAAAAATTTTTGAGGTGTTAAAAGATTAATATAGAGGACTAAAGATTTTTTAAAAAGATTTATTTGTTTATTTGAGAGAGAGAGACAGTGAGAGAGAGCATGAGCGAGGATAAGGTCAGAGGGAGAAGCAGACTCCCCGTGGAGCTGGGAGCCGGATGCGGAACTTGATCCTGGGACTCCAAGATCATGACCTGAGGTGAAGGCAGTCATCTAACCAACTGAGCCACCCAGGCATCCCTAAAGATTTTTTTTAACAGGATATGGTTTAGATTTAGTTTGAGGAGGTGAAGAATGGGAGCATATCAGGTCAGAGGTCTTGTTTTGAGCAAAATGGCACACTCCTTGAGCCAAAAGATAGAATCAATGGAAAGTGGCATAAGAGCTGCAGACGCAGTATAATGTGTGGGAGCTTATAGGTCATTTAAAAAAGCATAGAAATAACTCAAGAGAGTAATTATGGTGCCCTGGACTGGAGAGGTATTAGAAATGCTGAGAAGCTGAACTTTTGTGGATGTATTTTGCATTTGCTAACGACAGGTAAAGGATATGAGAGAAAGACAAGTGTCAAACACTCTACCACTTTTTTTTTTTCTTTAGCCCAAGGAACAGAAAGAGTTGTAAAACCCTGAAATTGGGTAGACTTAATAATGATGAACAGATTGAGGAGTAATGTGATGCTTTCTTTGATGAGTCAATTGAGCTCGGCAACAGTCACCGGTTATTCAATTAAATACTCATCTAGATGTTGCCATGAAGGTATTTTGAAGACAGGATTGAAGTCCATTGTCAATTGACTTTAAGGAAGTGACAATATCCTAGATAATCTGGGTGAGCTTGATTCAATTAGTTGAAAGCCCTTAAAAACACAGCCAAGCCTTCCCTGATAAAGAAATTTTACCTCTGGACAGCAGCTTTAGCTTGTGCTCTGGAAATTCAGCCTCCTCCCTTCAACTTGCCCTGTAGTTTGGAAATTGCCCTAGTCAGCCCCTCAAATTGTATAGCCAATTTCTTGCAACATGTCTCTTAATATATATCTTCTGATTTGCTTCTCTGGTTGGATCCTAACTGATAAAACTAGGTAGTGGTGTTTTTTATTTTTTTTATTTTTATTTTCTTTTTCCCTCTTGAGACACTTATGAATCTCACAAATGAAGATGTCAGCCAAATATTTGAAAACGAAACAAAATATCATGGAAAATGTGTGGTTGGAGAATTATGTGTTGAACTTATTAGTTTGCAGATCATCAAGATAGGCCAAAAAAAAAAAAAAATCGCTCAGAAGCTATCTGCTGGAGTCTATGAAATCTGGGAACCTGTGTATAACAACTTGCTTACAGATGGACTTAAAAAAGGACCTTAAGATAGAGAGATTTTCCTGGATTATCAAAGAGGTCAAAAACCCAGTGACAGGTGCCCTTGTAAGAGATAAACAGAGAAATGACATACAAAGAAAGAGGAAATGTGATTACAGAGGCAGAGGTGGCAGCCATATAGCCCAAGTCAAGGAACAGTGATGACTGCCAGGAGCTGGAGAAGATGGAGAGCAGCCATGGGGGCACATTCCAGATTCTAGGCCCTTGCCCTTTAGAACTCTAAGACAGTATTTTTTTAAGCCACCTATTTTGTGATAATTTGTTAAAAAATAGTATAATTATACTTAAAACCATAAAGCTGAAGAAGAAAAAATGAGGAAATGACTATAGATAGAAATAAGAATAAGAACTGACTCCTGGAGTACTCCCAAATCAGGAACTTAGGAAATTAAGGAGAACCTAACAAGGTATTTGAGAGGGAATACCCAGAAAGGTATTAGGAGAACTGGCAGAGCATTACTTCAGGGTCTTGGACAACTAAGCATTGTAAGGAAAATGTGGACAACTTCAACAAACTCAGAGAGGTCAGGAGAGATGAATATTGAGAACTGGCATTTATATTTGGTGAGTTCTAGTCATCAATAATCTTTATAATGAAAGTTTCAGTCTTGTGTGGCAGTAAAGGGCTGATTTCAGTGTTCAACAGAGAATTGCCAGAGTGAAAAGTAAATCATTGAGTAACAACTTCTTGATTGTGACATTTTTGTTTTAAGGGAAAGCAGAAGAAAATAGTAGCTAGATAAAATAATGAGGTCTAGGATGTGTGTATATCTGTGTGTGTGTGTGTGTCTGTGTGTGTCTGTGTGTGTGCCGCATGTGAGTATGTATGTGTGGGTGTGATGGGAGACAATACATTACATTCGCTCACTGGCGAACTGCCATCCCTACTAAGAAAGTTATAAAATAATAAGAAGTAACAAAAGTAAAAACAATAAAAACCTGCCCAGAACGTGTTATCAGAATTGATTTATTGAGCTCCTGGGGAAAGAAGCAGCCCCTATTTAAATGAGATTACTGGCAAGTGGACTTTAAAACAAGGGCTCTGGAACGTCTCTGACTCAGAATATAGAGAATCAGGTGTTCTTTCTGAGAATAGTTAGTGAATTTCTGCTACTTTAGTTTTGCAATTAGACAAGAGTTATTGGCCTCTATTTTCTACTTCAAATGCCCAATTTGTTCAGTTCCAGAAAAGATATGGCACATGCAGAGCAGGTGTGGATGACTGACAAATAAATGAGGTTGTGACAACAGTGGCTAATATTGTCTGCTTTGTTTCCATAACAGAAGAGTTTCTTTCTCAACATTTATTTGTTTTTGGGGTGTGTGTGTATGTGTGTGTGTGTGTGTGTGTGTGTGTGTGTGTGTGTGTGTGTGTGTGGTGTTTTGGTTTTGAAGGTATTGTTCTTTTTTTTTTTTTTTTTGGTCATTGTACTGACTGAGCATTTATTTCTCTGTGTATTTCTATTATTTGCCAGTTGACTTCAGCATTTTCATAAAGAGAGCTGATTTGTTTCTTTGGATAAAGGTTAATGTTTATTACAAAAAAGGCTGCGGAGGTACATTTTAGGACACCAAAACTGAGAGACTGATTACAAAAATTTTCTGGTGTTCCTTTAATTTCTATTTAAAATGATCTTTTAAAAGATTATTTATTTATTAGAGAAAGAGAGAGAGAGAGGAAGCAGGAGCAGGGGGTGGGACAGTAGGCTCCCCACTGGGTAGGGAGCCTGAGATGCAGGGCTCCACCCCAGGACCCTGGCATCATTACCTGAGCTCAAGGCAGAAGCTTAACCAACTGAGCCAGCCAGGCATCCCTATTTAAAATGATCTTAAATATCTTTTATGTTTTAAGCTTGTTTCTCTGCTCTTCCAATGTGACTTTGTTCTTTTCCTCCCCTCCTCCCTCCCTTCTTTCCTCCTTCCCTCAATTCCTTCGTTCGTTCGTTCCTCTCTCCCTTACTCTTCTCATGTCTCCCTGTGTTGTACAATCTTTTATCTTAGTAGTTGTGGAACAGGCAGAGAACATGCAAAATTATTTTTCCTTATGATCAGATTCTTCCAAAAAATAAGGGGAATTTTTAAGAGAGGAAAATGTATTGACCTCTTATTTTATATCTTTTCCAAAAATGGTAATGATTGACAATGTCAATATCCAATTATACATTTCTTACCCTATTAAAAACACTAAGAGGAAGATTTTTACTTTGCTATCAAACTGTTAGAAGGTAAAAAGTATATCTGTTTCAGAGAAAGAGAAGTACCAGAAGAATCTCCAAAAATAACATGTACCTCTTTCCTTTCCTTGCTGCCACATGCATCTCTTCTCCCTGGTGATGTTCTGCTCAGTCTTTCAGTTCTAAGGCATAGAACTCCTGGTGACAGTTTATCAATCTTGTCTCTTTGTAGACAAAGAAAGCCTTGACATATGGCCAATAGCCAGAGAGCTCTCTGGCCCGAAATCAAGACCATTCAAGTATTTCCCGGAATGGATTAAATGTATTGTAATGATTCTTGTATGGTGCCAAATGCTAGATAACAATACTGTGAGCAACAAAGGCTTTTTAATTGATAGATAATTCAACTCTTCCTTGTGTCAGAAGAGGTTAGATTCTCTGGGAGGGAATGTGAACATAGAACATGAACCATAGATGGGCTTAAGGGGAAGGTGATTTCTATTTGAATACTAAAAAATTAGGCACATCAGTCAGTGAGGAAGGAAGAAATAATATGGAGCTTCTGAGGGCTTAGAAGTACACTGGTTTTTGCCACAGTGCACAATAAAAGCAGAAGGTAGGAAAAGAACCTAGTAAGAAAACTTTGTGGCCTTCTTTGTATCTTCTTATATTTTAGACATATGGATTTTTCTCATATTTATTTTCTTTTTAAAATTCCCCTTGATGTGAAGACGCTAAGTTCACACCTTGACAAGATTACAGCAGAAGAAAGGAGTCATGGACATAAAGGAGAGACTATGATATCTTCTCCAAAACACTGTATTTGTATAACATTTAAAATTTATTAAGCAATTTCAAAGAGCCAATCATTATTCAAAATCTTCATATTTTAACCCATTGAATAATTACAAGCTTGGGAAGGAGGTCATTTTGAAAGTGCCCAGCAGTTTGCCTATGGTTATGTAAGTAGGCAGCCACATACCTGGGACTGAATTCTAGCTGAGACTGGCAATGCAATGCTCTTTTCTCTTTTCGTTTCTTTTTTCTTTTCTTTCTTTCTTTCTTTCTTTCTTTCTTTCTTTCTTTCTTTCTCTTTCTTTCTCTCTTTTTTTAAGATTTACTTATTTATTTGAGAGAGAGAGAGAGAGTGTGTGTGTGTATGTGAGTGGGGAAAAGGGCAGATGGAGAGGGTCTTCAAGCAGACTCTCCCATCAAGCCTGGAGCCCCTGGTAGGGCTGGATCCCATAACCTGTGAGATCATGCCCTGAGCCAAAACCAAGAGTCAGACCCTCAACTGACTGAGCCACCAAGGTGCCACTGCAGTGTTCTTAGTACCTATACTGTAGGTCTGCAGGGTCAATATTTGTAAGAGAAATACACGTCTTACTTACATACATAATCCAATTTAAGTTTTTACTTCAGCAATATCTTGTTCCTTAGAAAGGTTTCCATTTTTTTCTCCTAGCTCTCTTGGATGTTATGTATTTCAAAAGATGCATCAAGATGCTTGCAAAAGGCCACATAACACTTTCCTTTTAATTTGAAAGCTTTGTCTTCCCAGAATAAAAGGAAATATTCCAGAGGAAGTGTCAGGATTGACTCAACGAGCACTCTATCATATACTTCAAAAACACTTCAGACCTGTAATTTCTCTTAGGTTTTCCTGATTATGTCTCTTGAAATTCGTAACACATACACTAGAGAGATCATCAGTCCCTGATTTTCTTACATTTGTGTGGCTCTCTAAATTATTCTGTGGTCAAAAGTATTTAATTGTTTGCCGTCATCCTAGTTACATCATGAATAAAGGTCTCATATCAGGGTTGGAGAAGGGAGGTCAATGAGATTCAGATTCTTTTTACACTAAAATAAGGTGGCTGATCTACACAAACTTTAAAATTTAGTCTGAGCCAAAAACATTTTATGTCATTTGGAACTATTTCATAGATATAATGAAATCATAGAAATAGTCATTGATATTTCTTATAAGGTTTCAGGAAAAACAAAGCAAGAAGGTAAACAAAACATCTTGTAATTTTGTATTAACTAGTTATTTGTAAGCATGTGTACTTGTATGCAAGCTAGGTATCTTGTATACAGGTTGTATTTGGTAAAAGCAAACTTATAGTATAGAGGATATGTGTATGATATTCTCTTTCTTTAAGTACTTTTTAAATTTCAAATTTCCTTTTGAGGAGATATTTGACCCCACAATAAATTAAAAAGATAAAATTGTTATTGAAAGATAATTATTTAAAACATTTGAATATTATGATAAAAGAAAAGTTTACTTTATTTGCAACAATGTATCTGTAAATAAAACCAGTCAGCTCTATGTCTAAACTATACTTTGTGGATACCTAAGTTTCTATTACACTATTTCATATGTTTCTTTGAATGCTTGCAAAAATTTGCAAATAAAAATAAAATAAACTTTGAAAAATAGACTATGGAGATAGAAATAAAGACAAAATTTTATTTTAAGGATAGCTAGGTAAAGAGCTGCAAGTAGTCTAAAATATTTTTAAGGATTAAAGACAAAGAGTAGGGGAGTAACTTTTTTTTATTAGATGGTCAAAAATAAATATGGGCTATATATACCCTACATCACTTCAGAATATTGCTAGGTGTAATACAAAAAAACAAATATACTCAGAAATGAAACCTCTCAATTCACATCAAATTACATAACATAAAAATATACTGGACATAGAAGGAAAATACACACACACACACACACACACACACACACACACACACCCCTCAAAGAAAGGAAACCACAAGATTAAAATAGGCTATAACTCAAATACTGTTGGATAAAAGAGTTATTTAAGAGGTGAATATATCTTCTATGTTGACCACATACATTTAAATTCGTAAATAGATCTTTCTCTGTAATCCATTCAAGAATACATTTCTTGCTGTTTTTACCTTCCATAAATACTATTTTATACTGAAAGTGGTCCTTAGGAGGCTGTGAATAATTGAAAAGGAAAGATAAGGCATCCAATAAAAAAGAAAAGCAGGCCAGTATTCAGAAATAATTTTTTTACAATGTTGAATAAGAAACACTTGAATGCACTTGTGACGTTCCATTTGTATTAATATCATAAGGTAAGGGTTTTCCTTTTTTTATAGCCTTGAAACCATCTCTTTAAACAAAGTCTTATTCAGAAGCATAAACAAATAAAAATATAAACTCAGCCCCATGCTCGTTCAAAAGACATTTTGGGGGACAGTAGTATAGAAGGTTCTGCCTCTTTATAGACAGACAGACATACACACACAGACACAAACACACACAGATAGCACCAAGTGGCCTTGATTACAGTTCTGTTACATTTTTCAAACATTTCATCTTAAATTCTTATGTATCTCAATCCTTTAAAACTTAGGGCAAAAAACACTTAATGTAATTATATCATAGTAAAAATAGAGAATTTAAAATAGGAAGTGTAGGAAGTGAAAATTTTACAGATAAGAAGTAGATGCTTAATTATATAAAACATTCAGGAAATCCATGCGGATATATCAGAATACCAGAGATGAGGCATTAATTACATGATTCTCCACTTTTTCCAAAAGGTCATACTTTTTTTTTTTTCAACACCATATAATGCCAGTTCTTCACATATGATGTAGAGCATCTAAATTATACCTTTTGCTGGAACAAATCCACATACATTTGCAAATAATATATGAGAATATAGTCCAAATCTATTTTGATCTTCCATTTAAAATATTTGTTCTCACACAACATTTTGAATAGAGATTCAGTTCATAAATTCCCAGAATTATATCTCATACATGTGCCACTTGTCTCGGTGTATTCTAAAAGGATACATGTTGATGAGCCATTTCTGGGCTAAACTATCCAAAGTGAGGGTGAGAAAAGTGTTCAGTAATGGATCGCATCCAGAAATAGTTCAGTAGGGACTGAATTAATTAATATTTTGGCAACATTCCTACATTGACAGCAAATTTTAGAAAAATATCTTTTTGTTTGTCGTTTAAAAAGGTCAGAATCTGCCAATAATAAAGGGAAGAAAATATTGCACAAGGAAAAAATGTTGATAGGATCAAGAACTTGTTTTCATATTATATCCTTCTGCAAATACTTTCAAACATATTCTAACATTCAGAAGTAGTATATAACTATCTCCAAGAACTTTTAATTTAAAAATTCTAGAAAAAGCATAGTATCTGCAAATTAGTTCAACAAAGACCTTATCAAAGAACACAAAGAAAGCCAGTTATATTACCAGAAGCACTGACTATTTACCTAAATTACAGTCATCAGGAATACCAGCTGCATCTATACTCCCTAGATTTTTGCTCTAGGCGACTTAAATCTTAAAACTACTTTTGGTAAAGGGATCTAGGAAAATGAAATGAGATAACTGAGTGTTACATTAAACTTACTGTGGCACAGGAAAAAGAAAACTAACAAAGACATTTGGTAAGAAGGCATGTCCCACTAAAAGCCTGTATTATCTAAGTTTAAAGGGGTCATATCCATAAATCTTCTATGTACTTTCTTGTTTTATTTAATAATGCTTGTTTACAACATTACGCTGTCCTGTGTTTACTGAGAACTTCTACTTTCCCATTCTCCTGCCTCTGTTGGACTCCTCTCCAGCTTCAGACTTTGCAGGGGTCTGCAAACTTTGCCATACATCAAAGTTACTTGAGAAACTTGTCAAAGATCCTGACTCCCAGTCCCAACTCTAAGAGTGATTCACAAGCTCTGGGGGAAAGCCTGAGAGAGGATTTTTTAAATAACAAACAACAGCTAAAAAATAAATAAATAAAAATAAATAAATAAATAAAAATCCAAACCAAAGAAACAAAAACACTCTAAATCATTCTGATAAACACATTCCTTTGACCCATCTTTGAAATCTCTGTTCTGGTTTTCCCTGGCGTACTTTTGACCTGTTATAAAAGAAACATAGTAATGTGTCTTAAAAAATAAACTATCAAGGGAAAATGCAAATAATCATTTTTCATCCCAAATTTCTGCACCTGAATACTCTCTCCTCAAAAAGAATCACTACTAACACACCAGCTCTTGTTAGTCTTTTAGATTTTTTGGTGGGTGCCTTTATCAACAAAATAGTATTTTTATATTGATTTTTCTTTTCATCTGCTTTAAGCATCACCTATATAAATAATCCTATGATTGATAAAGGTATAGCTCAAACTTCCCAACTCTCAATAAAAATGTATTACTAATTTATAAATCTGAAACTAATATAATACTGTATGTCAATTAATCTTCAATACTTTATAAAATTAGATAGATGAATGGATGATAAAGAATTTTAGTCCTCTGTAGTTCTATATTAAAATACTTAATTCTACATAAAATTCTACTAAATTCTATATTGTTAAAATTTCATCAGTTTTACAAACATTCACATATTTCAGATTTCTTTCATCTATTCTTTCTGTATCTATTTGCTGGGCTTACTAAAGGGATTGGGGAGACTATGTTTCTGTTTCCATCATCTGATTTGCTTTTGAGGCCCTGACTTGCTGAGCAGAGGCAGCAAACTTTGCAAGTGACAGTCTTGGAAAATACACGTGCTGGACTTTCTTACCTCTTTCCCCAAGTACTTCGAACAGTGACAAGACTGCTTGCATGATTTATTACTGAATTTGAAATAAAGTAGCAGAGGCCCAATGTATTATAAATACTATGTACCCCTGTTAACTGGCTAAAACTCTTGTGCCTGGATAGTACATAATTAACATGTCACAAAAACTTACTATAAAACTGCTCACTATTTGGAAGAATAAATTCACATTCCATTAAATAAGGATCATCACCACTTTAATGGTCTACAGGTTGCATTTTAATCGCCATATAAGCAACCAGAAAATTAAATAGGTCTTTTAGCTAATACGTATTTTCACATTTGAGTGTACTCCTGGCAGAAGATAACTAGGATAGCTGCAACTGATCAGATCCCATTAATGTGGGATTGCTTGTGAAGGAGTACATTTTCTATTATCTTGTGTGGAAATGTTATGCAAATTATTGGTAAATGTGAAATCCTCAAGAGCAAAACTACATTAACTGTTCCTATTGCGAAGGTATGCTCAATAATTTACAATCCATCAATGGCTGAATTGGAAACAAATTGTTTCTCTGCAGTTCCCTAACCAATGGAAATGTAAACAGCACCATCTTCTGGATTAGACAAACTCTCCTAATTGTTTTAGAAGATGCTACCCATGTGTTCTCTGAAACAGGAATCTAACGAATATTGAACACTACACGGGTACCTGTGTATCTTGAAGTATTTATGGTTGATTTTAAATGCGACAATTAGATTTAGACACTAACTCAATAATGTGTGGGGAAAATATAAGCATTTTTGTGTACATTAATTTGACTATTGAATTATATTCCACATATAAATAATTTTGAATGTAATAAATAGGGGAATGTATAGTTCTGATCTGATTAGCTTCATCCTTCCACAGCCAGAAAGTATATGAGGTGGGGAAAAAAAAGCATTTTATAACTTGAATATTTCTGTGGAAAAGTATAGTAGAAAATAGACACAAGGTAAATATGAACAGTCAATGCCCTCATCCCAAACTACAATAAATGATTCTCCCAAACTCTGATAGCTAGAAAAAAAAGTTATATTATCATTTCTTTATCTCACTAATAATTAGCCTTCACAGGAAGAAGGTATTCAAGGAAATTGTGTGTTCCACAATATCACCGTGAGTATTGTGAAATATAATTCTAGTTACTTAAATTTACATTTGCCAACATAGGAGGTACATTTGTGATACTTTATTTTTTTTTTTCAGTTCAAGAGAATGTAAAAAAGAAAAAAAAACAAGGAAATCAAGAAGGAAAATTAAGACATAAGGATTAGAAACATAGGTAACACCAAGAATATAGTTCATAAATATCTTATTTTTATTCCATTTGTCACTCCCACAGCAAATGCTCTTTGCTCTGCCATGCTGTGCCCTCACCTTGCTTCCAGCCATTATTAGCCATTTCCTGTAGTCAGTTTAATTTCCCCCTCTGGCTAGACCATAGGATCTTGCCCTTTAAAGACTACCTCCTTAATAGTTTCAGGGATATGTGTGTCCCTTCATTTGTCTTGATTACAAAAACTCAACCTTGAAAGACAGACCCCTGTGATTTCATTTATATGTGGAATCTAAAATTCAAAACAAATGAACCAACAAACAGAAAAACAGAAAGAGACTCACAAATACAGAGCACAGAGTTGTGGTTGACAGAGGGGAGGGAGATGGAGCGGTAGGCAAAATAGGTGAAGGGGCTTAAGACATACAAACTTCCAGTTCAGCTTAGGAAATAAGGTTGATAATATTGTAATGTCATATGGTGACAGATGATAGCTATACTTATTGCAGCAAGCATTGTGTAATATGTAGAATTGGCAAAGTATTATGTTGTATACATGAAACTAATATAACATTGTATGACAACTATACTGCAATTAGAAAGAAAAAAAAAAGACTCCTTTAGATCAACCCAACTCTCCAACTTTTCTTAAGCTTTTGGTGGGCTGAACAGAGCAGGCACTAAAAGACAAATACTATATGGTATCACTTATATGTGGACTCTGAAAAACCAAACTTACAGAAACAGTATATAAAGGTGGTTCCCAAGGGCTGGGAAAGGGGGGTTGGGAGATGGGTAGAGGAGGTATCTGTTAAAAGACTATATAGGCTTCCAGGTAGAAGATAAGTTCTGGGGATCTAATGTACAGCTGGTGTTTCTAGTTCACAGTACTGTATTACATACTTCATAGTTGCTAGAAGAGTAGATTTTCAATGTTCTCACCATAAAAAAAGAGAAAGTAATTATGTGGTGTGATGGAGGGGTTAGTAACACTAAGGTGGTCTTATTATAACATTTAACTGTATCAGATCGATGGTTTGCACACCTTAAAGTTACACAATGATATATATTTATATAAATGATATGTCCATGAAGTTGGACAAAAAGAAAAGCTGAAGTTGTTAAAAATGTAAAACTTAAACTTGATTCTTTAGGTTGAGGATGATTGGCATGAGGTTTGGTGGTCTAGCCCCTATTTTGCCAACTGAGGTGTGAATGTCTGAGTATGGGTTCTTTAGGTTGCTGATTGCTGAGTCACTCTCCAATTACTATTTCCTGATAAAAGATCAAATATGAAAAAAATTACAGGGGAAAGCTTGGGAGCAGAGGTTAGTTAGCCTATGTACAAGCCCATAGGCAAGATACATTATAATAAATTTGAATATAAATAGATATATATTCAGATTTTGATTTTGTATGTATTTATATTTATATATATGCAATTACATATACATAATTATAATAACATAAACAAAAATATGTAAGTGTATTTATTTTGTATTTTATTTATTTATATTATATACTTATATATAAATACAATTACATATCTATATTGTGTATATATATAAATAAAATATAATATACAATTATATAAGCTATAATCTAAATGAAATCTTTAGAAATATGTCTATATTCCTTGGAGGTCTGTCAGGAGTTACTAATGATGTTACGCAGGGAGTGGCATAATGAAATTTTTGTTTCATGAAGCTCCTGTACTCCAATATAGAAATTTAATTGAAGGGAAGCAATATGGAAGAAAGAACTAAGAAGGAGTCTATTTGGTGTTATTAAGGTCTGAAGGCAATTTTGGTTTGATGGTCAGGTAAGAACAAAGGAAAGAGAATGATTCTCAGATTTCAGTCCTCTGTACATATAAGATACTACTCAAAAATGTGTTAGGGAACAGTGGAAGAACAATATTTAGGGAGAAAAAAGATAATTTAATTTTAAAAATGAAGGAGTTTGAGGTGCCTGCTGTAGATATAAGAACAAAAGATCAAATGTCAACAAAATTTGGTCGTGAGCTCATTAAAACCATCTCTATTTTGTTTGCTAACTTAATCCAAGGGAACAATTGAGGTCATCTGGAGATTATATTGGGATATATAAATGAAGTGAGTATCTTAGGTAATAGGATAGCTAAAGATCAATGGCTTTACGGGTGGCTAAGGAAAGGTGAGAGAAGGGGCAGAAAATGGTGTTATAAAATATCTGGAAATAAATTCTGGGAAGGAATATTTAAAATGGCCAAGGCTGCAGACAGTCATATGTGTCTAGTAGAGTTTTTGATCTTAGCAAGAGCATTTGTTCCTCATGAATTTTGGGTGTTAAGAAACTACTCATAGTTCATCTAATGATTTTTTTCCCCCTAAGCACAGTCTTGTCTTTCTTTTGTTCCTTTATTTACCTTTCCATGGGGCTTTGCAGTGACTTATTTGTATGTTTGGTATGAATAAGTGAGCATGCTTAGCTCAACCACACACTTTTTGACCTTGAGAACGATTCTATTTACCATATGACTTTCTAGTGTTTTTGGTTTCCTCCTCAGAGGAATTCCTATCTCTATCAAATGATACTAGGGCCGGCAGGTGTACGAGTTTCCCGGGACTGCTGTAAAGAAGTATCACAAACTGGGTGGCAACAGAAATTCTTTGTGTCATAGTTCATGAGGTTAGAAGTTGAAATCAAGTTGTAAGCAGAGTTGGTTACTTCTGAGCTCTGTGAGGGAGAATTTATGTCTCTTTCCTAGCTTCTGGTAAACTCAGGTGATCTTTGGCTTGTAGGTGATATTCTACCTGTGCCTTCATAGTCTTCCCTCTGAACATGTCTATCTCTGTGCTTAAATGTCCCCTTTTTATAAGGACACCAGTCATATTGGATGGGGGCCCACTCTATTGCCCTCATCTTAACTTGATTATATGCAAAAATCCTATATCCAGATAAAAACCCATTCACAGGTAGTAGCTAGGACTTCAACATTTTTGGCGGGGTGGGGAGCTCATTCAACCTATAATTGTGGGGAAGTCTAACTAATGCTGGTGCCCTTTGGGCTGTCACACCTGAAGCCATTTTCCCTAGTTGAGTTATTATCAAAAAGGTTAACTTTGGGCTCCTATCCATAGATTTGCCACTTCTCAATTTGTTCAGAAGTCACGTAGGGAAAGATATTTCTTATTTGGCACTCTCAGAGTTTGCACATGTAGGAGGAACGCAGTTGGTAGAATTCTTGGGATCATCACAATGGCAGGTTAGAACCAGTTTGTGCCAGCTCACAAGAGCCAACTGTTACATTTTCAACATTTTGAAAAGTAATTACTAATATGGATGTTAATTAAAATCTTAAACTTGACATATGAAGTCATCCCTTCCCAATTGTCTTACTGCATTTTCCTGTCTGTGCTCTTGGGTTATTTGCCTCTGTGTGGTGGAAATACTACACAATGCTAGTGATGTGCTGCTACTGTACATCTCTTTCCAACTTTGTAATCAGTGACATCATAATAGTAATTTGAAATGGACAATAGGAGGCCCATTTACTCCACACAAATTAGCAAACCGTGTTAATCAGGAATTAACATTGTTTTGATAAATCCCTAGAAAAAGAGTGTGACTGAGAAAATGTTGATCATGCACATTAAACTTAAATTTGTGACGTCTATAGCTGATAGACTTTGTAAATAACAATGACACTGACATTGTAAATAACAAAAAAAATTAAGAAAAATCATTTTCTAAGATTCTAACACTATTCTGATTAAACAAAGTACCACCTGCATCATTGTCAATGAGAGGATTTCCAACATGTATCTGCATTATTTCACTTTTGTTTGACTCATTAACATAAAAATACCAATCAACACTCACACTGAAACTACATTCGAACAATCAGGTGTTAAATCTTTACTAATATGTCAGAAGAGCGAGGAATTAGGCATAGCATCGAATTTTTTTGTAAGAATCTTGACACTGTAGTTTGGTTGAAAGATGTGTAGTCAGTGTAGTTTTGTTGGTTTGTTTTTGTAGTGGAAAAGATTTAGGAGGTTTAAATATTCAGTAGAAAGATGTAGGGTGGATGGGAAGAGGGAAACTGAATCTGAATATAAAGGAAATACTTCAAGAGAAAAGACGCGAGTTAACCTATGTTATAGTCAAAGACTATGGCCATGAGAGTTGAGGTGACTCTTCCAACCTGAGAAGGAAGAATGAAATAATGGGTACAGGTATATGTATTTTGTAATTGACATTACAGCATATTGAAAGAATTCATACTGGTGTTTTTATATTTTTCTACAAAACAAGTTTATTACTGAAGATGAAATGGAAGTCAGAAAAATAAAGGACTTTAAATCTAATGGAGTGGTTTTGAGTTATCCACAAATGGTAGTAAAACAGAATATTGGGAGGAAGTGGGGATTGGAAGCAATATGTAAGGCTTTGGGGGAATCCTATCAGTTTGCATATTATTCAATAATTGAATTATTCTGAGATAATTATTCTGGAGATATCATTCTATATGGATATATCTTAAGTCTTTTTATCTGTTGACATTTTGGGAAGAAGCAACTTGGTTTTGATTAAATACAATAAATTATTCAAATTAGGGGTATATTTGCTAAAAAATAAAAAAAATCTAATAAGGAACATACAATTTGTGATATTGAAATTAGAGCAAACGTATTTGAAATGTATGAGTTTTTCAGTAGGAACTTAAGGATATTTTATATATATATATATAATATATATATATTTTTTTAATATATAAAAATAAATTTCCTTAAATTTTTTGTTTATAAATATACTATAGTAGAGTAATATCAGGGCAATTGAGTGATATATGTATTACTAATTTTCTAATTTTTAATTTCTACTTCTTTCATAAAAAATTTACTTTAAGGCATATATTAGGAGAAACTGCAGAAAATACTAAAAACTAAGCAATGGTGAAAATATGTCATGAGGAATTTCATTCTTGCATTATTTTTTCACATGATTTATATTGCCTGAAAAGGTAGTAAAAAAAACTTCAAAATTTGATAAATACACATATTATAATTTTAGAGCTTTCACCAAAATAAACCATATACTAATACATATATGTTTGAATTTAGAATTTTTAAATTCAGAATGATATCTCCAGACTCTCCCTCAAAAAGGCATTTTGAGCATACTGGTAGCTAGTATTTTTATAAAATACTTTTTTCAGAATATTTTTGACATTTTTTTTTATAAGAAAATGACCTGTTTGATAAAAAGGTAAATTAGTTTTAATGATAAACAGGATAGAATCAATATGTCTATTACAACTTCTGTTCCTAAAACTATTATTGTATTTTAACAATTTAATAAATATTATTTTAGATAATTATCTCCTCTGTTAGGTAGAAAATAGATTGCAGTTAAATAATACTGTTGTTTATTATTACCTTCTCTTGAATTACAGAAAATTCTTGATAAGAAATATGAGTACTGTTTGCATACTCATTTATTATTTAGACCTTTTTCTGATCATAATATTCAGTTTGTCTAAAAGACTAAATCATAATAATAGTTTATATACACCTTTACCTGCAGGTAGCAGCAAAATACTATTAACTGAGAACAATTATCCTCCATGCTATCAGGATTTTTGTTGTAATAAACATGCTCAGATGCAGGATTCTTATTCCGCTTAAGCTACTGTTACTTTTTTTTCTATAAGTTTATGCATATAGATTAATGATGCTAAATTAAAGGCTTTATTTGTGATTTAAAGAGGAGCAACTTTAATCTTTCTTTGGAACTTCATAGAAATTCAATTCTTAGATATCACGTTAGTCCTACTATGGACGGAGAGTAGCATACTGTTTAAGAAGCCTTTCAAGTGATTCTGGGGCAAACTAAAATTTGAGAAATATGGGTCTAAGTCAAGGCTGTGCAACAGAACTTACTTTGATGATGAAAATGCCCTATGTTTATTTTTTCCAAAGCAGTAGCCAATAACCCATATGCCTACTAGGTACCTTAAATGTGGCTAATACAATCAAGGGACTGATATTTTAATATTACTTAATTTTAATTTATTTAAAGTTAAAAAACCACGTGTGGTCAATGGCTATTGTTTTGGACAACACAAGTCTGAATGAGCCCCTAATTTCAAGTGACTAGAATGGCAGAAGATTAGATTCTAAAAGGAACATAATTATTGCATCTTTCAACCACTACTGGAATCCTTGGTGTTTTAATTTACTGTAAAAAAAAAAAAAAGATTAGCCTGATATAATTTTGATCCTAATAAAATGAGTAAAATAGTAGAATCAATTACCTTTGCAAAATTTGTGAAGTGAAATGGATTTAACAACGTTTACATTTTTCCCAAAAAATGTTGTACCTGAGTGTGGTAGGCACAAAGCTCAGATGATGTATGTGTCCTGTATAATCTCCCTTCATTTAGTGAAGATAGGACCAATGAATGTGATGGAATCATGTTCATGGTCAGGTTACTTTTTATGTTAAAGATAATTAGATTTTGCTGATACAATAAATGTCCCTATGCATTTGATAGTAAGTCAATTAAAAGGGAGATTATCCTGAATGGGACTGTCAGGTGAGTTTTTATGAGAGGGTCGTAAACCAAGTGTGATTTGTCAATGACAGGCAAGAATGGTTCAATATACGAAAATCAATTAATAAGATAGACTGTGGGAATTCATAGTGCCTGGCTAGATAACACATGCTTCGCTAGGTGGGAAGAGCTGAAAAGCGAAGAAGGAGTGTCCAGAAAACTGGGCCTCCTTTAAGGTTTCTGGGCTGAAAACAGCCAGATCCTCTTTGAGGCTCAATACACTCATCCAGGGAGTAAATGCTTGACATAGGAGAGGCATTTATCTTTGGAGATCATGTACTCTCTGTCTACACATTCATCAGAAGCACAGCTGTTCTAATCACACCATACTCCCTATGTCACTGTTCTGATTATTAAAACTTCCCACTCCCTTTTGTTTTTCTTATTCCCTTGATGTATTGGTAATGTTCACAATAAAAGTGGAGGTAGAGTTTGGTTTGGACCTTTCACCACTACAGTGTCTGGTCTCCACAACCTCTCCTTTCTCCTACTAAAGTGTCTGGAATAACCTTTTCTTTTGCTGTCCCAGGTTTTGTTGGCCAAACCTGACAATATACTACATTAAAAGAACAAAGGACAAAAATCTCATGATCATCTCAGTAGATGCCTTTGACAACAACCTTTCATAAGAAAAACTTTTTTTTTTTTAAGATTTTATTTATTTATTTGACAGAGAGAGGAGACACAGACAGAGAGGGAATACAAGCAGGGGGAGTGGGAGAGGTAGAAGCAGTCTCCCCATTGAGCAGGGAGCCGGATGTGGGACTCAATCCCAGGACCCTGAGATCATGACCGGAGCTGAAGGCAGATGCTTAACAACTGAGCCACCCCGGTATCTCTAAAAACTCTTTATGATTAAAATTAAACTGGATATAGAAGGAATTTACCTCAATGTAGTATGAAGATCACACAGATAAAACCAAACTCACCAATGAAAAACTGAAACTTTCCCTCTAAGATTAGAAACAAGGCAAGGATGCCCACTCTCATTACTTCCATTCAACATAGTACTGGAAGTCCTATCTAAAGTAATTAGGCAAGAAAAAGAAATAAAATGTATCCAAATCAGAATGGAAGATGTAAAATTATCTCTGCCCACAGATGACATGATCTTATATTTAGAAAAATCCAAAGACTCTACAAAAACAAAACAGGTAAACTAACACATGAATTCAGTAAGGGTGCACGATACAAAGTCAACACACAAAAACTTGTTGCATTTTTATAGAGCTAAAACAAACTATAAGATGGGATGCCTGGGTGGCTCAGCCAGTTAAGTGTTTGCTTTCAGCTCAGATCATGATCCCAGAGTTCTGGGATTGAGTCCCACATTAGGCTCCTTGCTCAGTGGAGGCCTGCTTATCCCTCTGCTTGTGCTCGCTCCCTCTCTCTGACAAATAAATAAATAAAATATTCAAAAGCAACCATAAGAAAAGGAGATTAAGAAAATGATATCATTTAATAGTATCAAGAAGGATAAAATGTTTAAGGATAAACTTAACCAAGAAGGTGAGAGACTAGTACACTGAAAATAATGAAATATTGATGAAAATTATTAAAGAGATTAATCAATGGAAAAAACATCCATGTTCATAAATTGGAAGACTTAATATTGTTAAAATATATATACTACTCAAAGTTATGTATAGATTCAGTATAATCCATAGCAAAATCTCAAAGGCATTTTTCACATAGAGAAAATCCTAAAATTCACATGGAACCACAAAAGATCCCAAATAACCAAACATCTTGAGCAAGAAGAACAACTAAAGGCATCACATTCCCTGATTTCAAAATATATTACAAAATAAGAGTAACTAAAATAGTATGATATTGGCACAAAGATAGACATAAATCAATGGAAGCCACATAAAACTGAGCTTCCACAAGTTTGCCAAAAATACAAAATAAAAAATATTTAGTCTCAAAAACAACTGATGTTGGGCAAGATGATATCCACGTGTAAAAGAATGAAATTGGATGCTTATCTTACAACATACATGGAAATCAATTCAAAATGAATTAGATTTAACTGTAAGAACTGAAACTATAAAACTCTTCAAAGAAAACATAAGAAAAAAGTTCATAACATTTGCCTTTGCAGTATTTTCTGCATATGACACCAAAAGCACAAGCAACAAAGGCAAAAATAGACAAGTGAGACCATATCAAACGAAAAAGCTTCTGTACAGCAAATAATCAACAGACAAGGTAGAAAATAGGTATTGTAGAATAGCTTACATAGACTGAGTTTTTAATATACGCTAAGTACTTTACATTTATTAATTTTTTAAGTATCAGTGACAAAACCACTGAATGCTGGCCATTGTTATTAAATTTTCTTGTTGCGCAGTTTGGGCACACAGAGATCTAAGGTAATTTATCCAGAATTACACAAGGAAGTTGTAAATGGAGGACTTCACAATAGGGCTTATAGTTCCAGAGTCTTTTGTCTTACACAATGCTCTATTTCCCTTTTAATAGGACAGTTAATTTTGGAATGTGGAATGAAAACTCTTTCTCTTCTTGAGAAAAATGTTGAGATTATAGATGAAGACAAAAGGTATTTGGAGTTGGAGAACAGAGCATTTTAGGGGATCTTGATATCGAAGGAAGTTGAAGGAAACTCTTGAAAAAATGCAATGATTCCAAAGGTTAAATGGAAAGTAGATGATACTCAGAAAGTGGGAGATGTCTAAGTAAAACTGACAAAGGTAGCATATCAGAGAATGTTTGGAATAGATGTTCTGTGATATTTAATACATCTTCAAAGAAAGAAAAGTAGTTACTGTTTAGGGTGGACAGGCCACAACTATAAATGTTAGCCATTAAATGTAAAGCCTAACAACCAGATATTACAAAGTGGACTGGTATGAAAAGGACTTGCTAGTGGTTTAAACCAGGTGCCTGGGACCTGGAGAAATATGTAGATTTTTCTAAAAGTAAATGTCCTAGTTCTTTTATTTGAGACATGTGGTCTAGAATCAAATTTTCCTACTAGCATTCAATTAAGTTCTAAAGAATAGGAGTAGAAGAGATGCTGAAGGAGAAATATGGCTGACATTTCATTCATACTGCTTGCAATCTGGTTGATACAAAAGGAAAATAGATGAAATTGAAGTGTGATAAAGAAAAAGACACAGTTAAAAATTTTACTCTGACCAAAATGAAATTAAATTAAAATTAATAACAAATATATCTGGAAAATTCTGAAATAGTTGGAAACTAAGCAATAGAGTTTTATATAGTCATGAATAAAAGAATTAAGTGAATAAAAGAATTAAGTAAATAATAAGAAAATATAAAAACATTTTGAAGTACATAATAATGAGAACATAATCAAAATTTAAGTGATGTATTTAAATCAATGTTTAAAGGGACTTTTATAGCTGTGAATGTTTATATTAGATCAGAAAATTTTAAATCAACGAACAATGTTTCCATCTAGAAACTAGGAAAAGGGGAGCAAATCAAACCTAAATTAAGTTAAAATATGGAATGAAAAAATAGAAGAGCTACATCAGTGAGAAAAGGACAAATAAGAAAAAAAAAATGGATGAAATTAAGTGTAAGTTACCTGAAAAGATTAATGAAACTGATGAAACCCTAGCAAGACTTAACAAGAAAAGACTGAAATCAAAATGTCATCAACAGGGCGCCTGGGTGGCTCAGTTGGTTAAGCAACTGCCTTCAGCTTAGGTCATGATCCTGGAGTCCCGGGATCGAGTCCCGCATCAGGCTCCCAGCTCCATGGGGAGTCTGCGTCTCCCTCTGACCTTCTCCTAGCTCATGTTGTCTCTCACTGTCTCTCTCTCAAAAAAATAAATAAAATCTTAAAAAAAAAAAATGTCATCAACAGGGGTGGCTGTTAAGCATCTGCCTTGGGCTCTGGTCATGATCCCAGGGTCCTGGAATCAAGCCCCACATCAGGCCTCCCACTCAGCTGGTAGCCTGCTTCTCTCTCTCTCTGCCTGCGTGCTTTCTCCCCCTCTCTCCCTCTGTCAAATAAATAAATAAATAAACAAACAAATAAATAAAATCTTAAAAAAAAATTGTCATCAAGGGTTGGAATCTCATGGTTTAATGTCCTTTTCCAACCTCACTGTTTTTGGTAAAATTACTAATATAACAAGTGAAAAGGGGACATCACTACAAATCTTATAAACATTAAAAAGGTAATGAAGAAAAAGTATGTACAATTTTATGAGAATCAATTTTATATCCTGGAACAAATGGACACATTGCATGAAATACACAAATTAGAAAAGTGGCATAAGAAGAAAGAGCAGCTTACATGGAAGAAATTGATCTTCTAAGAAAAATAAAAAAAAAGAATAAGTCATTTGAAAAGAAATTTTAGATCTATATTATTTACAAGTATTTCCTTTAAAATATGTAGAAAAGAAATAATGTTAACATTTTACAAAGTAATCAAGATAATATAGAAAGTAAGTAACATTCCCCATTTATTAAATGGGGTCAGCAAAATATCGACACCCAATGCCTACATTAAGAAGATGTAAAAAAAAAAAAAAAAAAAGAAGAAGCAGGTGTAGATTGGATGATATTTGTTGCTTATGGACTGGAAGATTCAATGTTTTTGAGTTGCTCATTTTTCTCAAATTGACCTAACCATTAGAAAACAAAACAACAACAACAACAAAAAAAACAAATTCACCAAGCTCTTACATGCTGAAGATTTATATTAATAATGGCAAAGATTTTGCATTAAATTATAATTTTTATTCTAGTTAGCAAGTTAGAGAAAGCAATTAGTTTATATACACATATATTTGTGTTGTCTCAGAGGGCAACAGAGACTCTACAGAACACAAAGTTTCTTTAAAGAACAATAGGCCTAAATATTTGGTATTAATCAGGAAATGGTCAAAGGAAGATTTTGGAGAATTCAAATAGTAGGGGTTAAGAGCAGTGAGTGTGGACTTTTAACCACAGCTGCCTCATGTTGCTGCAAGGAATAAAAGAGATAGCTTTAAAGCACTTTAAAGAGATGTCCAGCACATAGGAAAACATCTTATGCAGTGTTATCATTACTAATATTAATGTTGGAAACAAGAATGAAAGAATAAGAGTTTTATGAACTCTGAGATTCACTTTAGTCAGACTGTTAGGTTGGGAAAGCAGAAAGAAGAAATGGAACAAGATCATTTGCAATGATACAAGTCCGTATTCTACATCTAGATAAAATATTTTAGTGAAATTGTTTTTATTAGGCATAGTAAAAGTCCTCATAATTTATCCAAATAAGTTTATTCATAATTCACCAGAGAAAATAACCCAGGATTTTCACAGGAGACTTTCTGCATGATTTTATTCATACTATTCTATTTGATCCAATCAAAATAATTACAAATTTTGAGAATATATTTTGAATTTGAGGTCTCAAATTTGAGAATAATTCTTGTTTTATTTATTTTTTCATTATGTAATTGAAGCCTAAGAATTAACTTATTTTGAATGGAAAAGATTAAGTGAGCAAAATAAAAATTTTCTCCCATTAAGAAACCATTTATCTTCCATAGCTCAGTACTTGCCTATTCCAAGAAAAGCCAAATGTCCTTACCTTTTTCAGAAAAGCATTAATACCTGCTGTGAAAAACCTTTATTAGTGCTAATTGTTCCAGCAAGCAGTGAATGGGAAACAGCAGGCCTAGGGGTTGTATGTGACTATCTACAATAAAAAGAAGTTCTATACTTCATGGGCCTCTAAGTATACAGCTAACCCTCCTGATTACAAAAGGTACAGAGTGCCATTAAAAGGCATTGAGATTTCCTGAAGACAATTATAAAGGCATATAACATCTGTTCTCAATCACGGGCGACAGGAGAGAAAATGTGCACCACATGATATGTTACATACAACAAAGAAGTCCAGCTGTGTGGAAAAAAGCATGTGAAAAAGCAATAGCCAAGCAAAGAACAGTGCAAAGTAAGCATTGTTACGATGACAGTGACCCATGGCGATCTCTTTGAGTAGCTCTGTGGTGCCAAGATCTGTTTGTTCTACCACAGAAAGGGCCACCCATGACATCCTCGATTATGGGTACTATTCATAAAAGAGAACTATTTACTAGACAATTTGGATTTAACATTTAAAATGACAAACTTCAAAAAAGCTATGGGGGGGCAAAGCATTTTCTCACCCTTTGTTCTAATAATCCAGGGTCATAAATGCCTTTATCTCCTCATAGAAATCTATGTCATTCCAAGCCATTTTTACATAATGCAAAATAGAACTGAAATAGTCCAATAATAAATATCAATGGGAAAAATTATTGTGGAAAATAATGATTAGAGAAAATTATGTAACCATTTACACCCTTGTCCCTACCACTTCTTTCTGTTTCTCCTTCGTACTGGGCTTCAGCCAACTGCCTCCTTGTTGTTCTTCCAACATAACACGTGCGTCCAGTTGGGTCTTTGTATGCATTGTTCTGTCCACTTGGGCTTATCACCTGCATGTATGCACTAACATTGTCAATCATAGTAAAGCCATCCCTGAAAAGCCTAATTAAAACTGAACCCATTCTGCACCTTTCCTATTGTTTCTAATTTATTTTTTCACATAACGCTAATTAGCATACAACATAATACATTCTTAGTAATTAACTTTGTATTTGGTTACTTTTCCCTGGAAAAGATATGCTTTGTGAAGTCAGGATTAGAGCTCTTTTTGTTCACTGCTGCCTCAACACACACATGACAAAAGTCAAAATTATTTCTCGAGGAATTGAATGACCTTATGATTTCTCTAGTTCTTCAAATTTAACTGGGTAGTAAAGGGTTAATCCAGCAGGTTGAGGGTGTTCTTTTGAACCTTCCTTTTTCCAAATAAAGGACTAGCCCTTAACCTGTTTAAGAGGGAGATTACTTCTGAACTCTGAAATATCCTGCCTGATAAGAATGTCTTTGTAGGGGAACCTGGGTGGTTCAGTAGGTTAAGCAGTTAATCGTCTACCTACTGCACTGGTCATGACCCTAGGGTCCTGGGATGAGATGGAGACCTGCTTGGCACAGGGCTCCCTGCTCAGTGGGGAGTGGTTTCTCCCTCTGCCCCGCCCTCTGCTTGTGCTTGCTCCCTTGTTCACTCTCTCATTCCTCAAATTAAAAAAAAAAAAAAAGAAAAAAGAAAAAAAGAAACAAAAAAGAATGTCTTTGTATACCAAGATATTTAAGTCACACAGATAGTTTACGCTAACAGTGTAACTATGGTAAACACCTATTTTTGTTTACCTGGGATTTGAGGCCATGCTATCATTCGACCTCTGGGGGATTGGAGTCCAAGTGGCTTAGGTCAGTCTCATGGATGTCCCATGCCTACATGATAGACCATTAGTAAAAACCTGGTGTCAAGGCTCAAGAAGGATTGAGCTTCATTGTTAGGCAACACTTTGGAAATGTCATCACACATCGTTGCCATCTTTTTTACTCTACTGGGAGAGGACAGTTGGAAAGTAGAACCTGGTTTCTCTTAAACTCTGCCATATGCACCTTTTCTCTTTGTTGATTTTGATCTGTATCCTTATACTGTAAACTGTAACTCTAAGTATAACAGCTTTCTGGAATTCTGGGGTCTTCCTAGCAAATCATCAAACCTAAGAGTGGTCTAGAGGACCCCTGAGACAATAATTACTCATCCATGGTTGGATAAAAATGAACTAATCATCATTTTGTGGTCACATTATAATTTATTAATTTTGAAACTCAACATACAAGATCCATTCTATTAAACTTATGATTTATATTCATTTATGTGAAGGAATAACGGTCTTCTTTGCAAAAATAATAATAATGCACTGATTTTTGATAAGTAAGTATTACAGGAGCACCCGGGTGGCTCAGTCTGTTAGGCATCTGCCTTTGGCTCAGGTCATGATCTCCTGGGATCCAGCCCTGTGGGCTCCCTGCTCAGCAGGGAGTCTGCCTCTCTCTCTTTCCCCCTCTGCTTACTCTCTGCTTGTTCTTTTCTTTCAAGTGAATAAATAAAAAATCTTGAAAAAAAGTCTTAAAAAAATTAAGTGTTACAGGCATTAATAATATAGATATCAATAGTAGAACAATATCAGTATAATTGTTTCCATTTCTGAGACTGAACTCACCTAGGGAAAATAAAAATGTTTCCATGGACACTCAAAATTAATATAAGCCACACCTTATGAAATATAGTGCATATTATATTCTCTCCTACTTAGAATAACTTTTAAAACCAAAGTAGAAAGATGCACATAATCAAAAACACAAGCCATGGTTTGCAAAAATAAACTAGATACATGCAACAGATAAATTATTCACAAGTACAAGACCACATCTTTCTTTCAACTTATACTAATGCTATGTGACTACAATAACCATATCAGAGATAATGAATTCAAAAAGAGCTTGAACACTACCTAGGTAACATGACCACACACATCACCCTGATTAATTTAAAGTATCTGATGATTGCCTTGGGTTCTTTATATATACATAAAAATCCAGTCAACCATATTCTGTATATCTGTGTGATACCCATTAGTTTTCTAAGGATATTTGATTTTGTTAAATTGATTAAACACTTAAACTTTATAACATACTAATCTTGCAGACAGACACATACATATACACATACACATACATTTGCGGTAACAAGTATTTTTTGTTTTTAAAGATTGATTTATTTCTTTATAGAGGTGGGGAGGGGAAGAGGGAGAGAATCTTTCAAGCAGACTTCCCGCTGCGCACTGATTCCCACCTGAAACCAAGAGTTGGATGCTTAACTGACTGAATCACCCAGGCACCCCAGGAAACAAGTATTTTTGAGAACTTTTAATTTTATACATTACTAATAAAGAAAAGAAAATGCATTTTACAATTATCTTAGTTAAAAATGGATTTACAAAAATCCCCTGATCTTCCTTTTTCCAAATTCCCCATAATATATCATGGCAACCTTAAGTTTTCTCACTTAATTCTTTCACTCCCATAAAAAAAGCAGAGGAAATGATTATTAGTATAACAAGTGTAATGTGTGTGAATATTATTTAGTATTTAGTATGTTTATTTTTTATGCTTAGTGTATTTAAGTGAATACACAAAATTGCTAAGTAAATATAGTAAATACTAAATATATATAAACATTTATATATTCATATATAGTAATACATATGGAGACAGACATACATTTCTGTATTTGTGTGTGCATGTGCATGTATCCATAAGTAATATATTTAGTGAACAGTGTATTTAATAATTTATTATTTGTATATATAACATATTATATAAATATCACACATACATACATACACGCCTAATGCAAGTGTGTGTATTCCCAAGTAGAAGTTTTAGAAATCTGGGGAGAGAAGAATTTGATTATCATTTTTTGGGGTTAGAACAGTACTAATCCTTAAATGCAAAACTTGAGAGACTAGGAATCTTGTAACCTGTGGACAGTCACTTCAATGAAGAGATTCTAATACTTTTACTTTTTTAAAAATCCTTCCAGATATGATTACATGTGAAAACCTGGAACCAAGTTGGTTTTAGATATAAACCTAAATATATTAGCACAGTTTTCCAATAATGCAAAAAAAGAAACCAAAACCCAAAGCGATAAATACCATTTTGATTCAAGGTTTCATATATTCATTTAATCAAACTTTTATGGAAAAATCATATCAAGAATACAGTGGTTTCTCTTCCTTTATTTATTATTTAAATATTTTTTTTATTTAAATGGGTACTAGAATGATCACACAATCTGAGTTCAAGACAGAAAATAAAAAATGTTCTGCTCAACATCAATTTATTCCAGCTTACCTGAATGCAGAAAATTTAGGTCAGACAGCTATCAGAGCTCTTATATCTGAGGGTTTTCTTAGTAACGTTCACTTTGAAATTATTTTTAGGCATATTATCTGCAAATCTCCACAAAAGTATTTATGAAGTACAGATGGTTCCCAACTTACAGATGCTTTGACTTGTAATTCTTTGACTTTATGATGTGTGAAAGTGATGCATATTCAGTAGAAGCCATGCTTCTAATTTTGAATTCCAATCTTCTCCGAGGCTAGCGCTTTGCAGGAGATGCTCTAGTGATGCTAGGCAGTGACAGTGAGCTGCAGCTCCCAGGCAGCCACGCCATCACGAGTAAGCAGCAGATCTATTTATAGCCATTCTGTCCCTGCACAACCATTCTGGTTTTCACTTTCAGTACTGTATTCAACCAATTACATGAGATACTCAACATTTTGTTGTAAAATAGGCTTTGTGTTAGATGATTTTCCCCAACTAGAGGCTACTGTAAGTGTTCTGAGCATGTTGAGGGTAGGCGAGGCTAAGCTATGATGTTCAGTAGGTTAGGTGTATTGAATGCATTTTCAGCTTATGATGTTTTCCACTTATTATGGGTTTATTATGTTATATACTTATTATATTATTATTTATTATAAGTTTAAGGAAGATGTGTCTTTAAGATTGTTTTTAAATAACAATTTCATAAACATTTCAGACTAATCTTGTAGGTATTCAAGAAATTAATGCAAATTTAGTAAATTAAAAAATAATATTCATGCTTTGGATTTACATTACTATTCCTGGATTGGTTATTGCCATAAATCATCATTCAAGTATCATTTATATTATTTCTTAAAAGAGAAGACATTATATTTCAGTATATGCATATTAAGAAAAATAGCATGAATTTTAAGAACAAAATTTCAAAAAAACCATTAAGTTCTTGCTCATTTTATGAATATTATCATAACTTATGTTGATATATTTATTACTATAGATTTTTCAAAGAACACTAATAATTGTAATTTCATTGTTTATCTGGAAATATCTGGATTGTTCTTCTAAGCAAAGGTAATTTTAATTGCATAATCATAAATTTTAATGTCATGAATATCACATACGGATACATAATTAACAATACACATGTGTTAGAAATTTATCTTTTTAGTGGGAGTTTTTTCCCCCAAATTAATTAATTAAATAGCTAATTTATTAATTTATTTTTTATTAACATATACTATATTATTTGCTTCAGGGGTACAGGTTTGTGAATCATCAGTCTTACACAATTCACAGCACTCACCATAGCACATACCCTCCCCAATGTCCATCACCCAGCCACCCTATCTCTACCCAATCACCTCCCTAGCAGCCCTCTGTTTCCTGAGATTAAGAGTCTATTATGGTTTGTCTCTTTCCCCAGTTTCATCTTGTTTCACTTTTTTCCCTCCCCATGACCCCACACCCTGCCTCTCAAATTCCTCGTATCAGAGAGACCGTATGAAAATTGTCTTTCTCTGCCTTATTTTGCTTAGCATGATACTTTCTAATTCTATCCACATCCTTGTAAATGGCAAGATTTCAGGGTTTTTTTTGATGCTGCATTATATATATCTTACCTCTTTATCCATTCATCTGTTGATGGACATCTAGGTTCTTTCCATAGTTTGGCTACCGGGGACATTGCTGCTATAAGCATTTGGGTGCATGTGCCCCTTTGGATCACTACGTTTGTATCTTTAGGGTAAATACCCAGTAGTGCAATTCCTGGGTCATAGGGTAGCTCTATTTTCAACTTTTTGAGGAACCTCCATACTGTTTTCCAGAGTGGCTGCACCACCTTGCATTCCCACCAACAGTGTAAGAGTGTTCCCCTTTCTCCACATCCTTGCCAACATCTGTCCTTTCCTGACTTGTTAATTTTAGCCATTCTAACTGGTGTGAGGTGGTATCTCACAGTGGTTTTGATTTGTATTTCCTTGATGCCAAGTGATGTTGAGCACTTTTTCATGTGTCTGTTGGCATTTGGATGTCTTCTTTGCAGAAATGTCTGTTCATGTCTTCTGCCCATTTCTTTTTTTTTTTTTTTAAGATTTTATTTTTTTATTTGACAGAGATCACAAGTAGGCAGAGAGGCAGGCAGAGAGAGAGGAGGAGGCAGGCTCCCCACTGAGCAGAGAGCCTGATGCGGGGCTCGATCCCAGGACCCTGGGATCATGACCTGAGCCAAAAGCAGAGGCTTTAACCCACTGAGCCACCCAGGCGCTCCTTCTGACCATTTCTTGATTGGATGATTCATTCCTTGGTTGTTGAGTTGATAAGTTCTTTGGTGGGAGTTCTTTTAATTTTATATTTTTGGCAGATGAAGAAAATTTATTTAGTTTAGCAAAATAGTGTTATGATGAAAATTATGAATGAATCCATTATAAAATGTGTCACGGCCGGTGCGACGACACGAGCAGGGTCAAGAGAGTAAGAGAATGGAGAGAGAATAAGACTTGTAAAGAAATGAGGACAGGAGGGACACAGTGGATGATGTCCAAGCAGTGCCAATTTTATTCAAGGCTGTGAGGCATTATATAGTTAACAGAAACAATTATAAGGAAGTATCTATTTTCGGTTGATTGCTCATACACACGTAATATTCACATGAAACCCCTTAAGCTTGTACGAAACCCATTTCCCAAGCGCTGGTAGCGGATCTTGTGACGCCAGTAACTTTTGTCTACTTAGCTAATCTTTAACTAGCAATTCACGAGCTTACAATGGTACAATTTATAACCCGTGCAAGTACAGGGAAATCTTGTAACAGTTAAATGTACAACCCAGTTTTGCCTCTTAATACATGCAGGCAGTCACGTCAGTGAGTCATAGCTCAGGCTTTTTCTCAAGCGCAACTCAACTGATATTCAGGAGGTACGAGTCAGGGCCTGGTTTGATCCCTCACCTCTAGCTGGGTCCGTGGCTGCTTACAAAAATGTAATTTTTTTTCTCTGTGTCTGTACAATCTTTAAAACAAAATATAATTTCATATTTTGGTACTGTGCTTTTAATTGAATAAAGAAAGACATAGCATTAAAGTCCAAATGAATAGTGAACCATTTCAGTAATACCAAAATCCTTTAAAGTCATTTCAGGAAAATACTCCCCATATTAAAAAAAAAAAAAATCTATGGTCAGAGTTTTCACCTATAGGAATGATTAGAGAAAATTTAATTAAAACAAATATTAAAAACTTTTTGCAAAGTTTTAAGTGAGAATAAATATATTGACTTTTGGGCAATGAATATCATTATATATGAAACAAAGTACAAACTGGCTAACACTCACACTTATATGTTCTAAACATTCTTCTTCATTGGTCACTATCTTCTTTATTAGCTGATGGACTCAGTCCCTAATTCAAAGATTAAAATCAAGCTGTTAGCTCTCTCAGTTTCCCCCCTCAAATTTAAAAACTTCTGTATATCTGCATGCCTTCCTTACTACTCTCCTGGTTTTCAGTAGAGACAGTATCCCTTCTACAACTTAATGAAAATTCCTCTACCATATATGATGCTTTATTTTATTTCCTCTTAGTTCTTTAGTACTTTCAAGAGTTTCTTCTCTGAATATTTTCCATCAAATAGATAAGTATATAGACGTATGCCTACCTAAAGAACAGATAAAATAGGTACATGGGTAGACAAATTGTGGAAAATCCAGACAACAGAATATCATTCAGTGATCAAAAGATATGAATTACCAATGAAAAGACATGGAGGAATCTTAAATGCATATTACCAAGTAAAGAAGCCAATCTGAAAAGGATGTATACTGTTTGATCCCAACTATATGACATTGTGGAAAAGGAAAAATATTGAAACAGTAAAATAATCAGTAAAAAGATCCCTTTCCAGGGGCAGGGAGTGAGTGAAGAGAAGAAAAAGTAGAATACAGAGGAATTCTAGGAGAGTGAAACTATTCTGTACGATATAATGGAGCATATGCAACATTACACATTTATTAAAACCCATAGAGCTATACAATACAAAGAATAAGCCCAAATTTAAACTATGCACTTTAGCTAATAATGATGTATCAATATTTGCTCATTAATTATAACAAAAGTTATCATATTAATCCAAGAATAGGATAAATTATGTTGAGAGAAGAGTGAGTATATGGGAATTCTGTATTTTTTTTTAAAGACACATTTATTCAGCATTATGACCAGACTATTACATTTAGCAATCAACATGGGTGTAAAAAACAAACAAAGAAACAAACAAAAAAACAACTACATTAAAATGCTTTGTTGGAATGCTTTACACTTTCCACAGAATAGAAACTAAAATAAACTTGTTATACAATTAGTCACAAATACAGTCCTCGAGCTTTTTGCCCATACACAGTCTAAAACATATCTTTTTTTGTAGCAGCCAGGCACTGCCACCACTGTGCTTGGCCAAGTTCACAAATCTGTTATAACCTGTAGTTTCCCTATCACTTCTCTGGATCTTCCATCATGCTAAGCTTTGCTTCCTGGAAGGACTTAAAAACCTCTTGTCACTGGCAAAGCTACTGCTGCTGCCGCTGGAACCACCACAGCCATCTTGATTTTGCGGTTTGGCAAAGTATTGGCCTCCACCACCATAGGGGCCAGAGCTTCTGCCTCCAAACTTCCTTCCGTTCATGGACCCAAAATTTGAAGACTGATTGTTGTAATTGCCAAAATCGTTATAGCTTCTGACAGTTCCAAAGTTCCTCTCATCATTACCAAATGGATTATAGCTATCCCCACTGCCACCATACCCATCACCAGAGCTACTTTACCCACTGACATTTTCTTCATGACCAAAGCTGTCATTTCCATCAAAACCACCTCCACAACCACCACCAAAGTTTCCAGAAACACGCTGACCTCTTTGGTTAGATGAAGCACTCATCGTCTCTTGCTTGGATAGGGTTTTCCTTACTTCATAGTTGTGGACATTCATAGTATGGTATTTTTGCATGGCAAGCCAGTCTATGGAGTTGTAATCATCAAATGTAATAAAAGCAAACCTTTTTTTCTTGCCACTGCCTTGGTCAGTCATGATTTCGTCACTTTAATTTTCTCATACTGTTCAAAATAATCTATAGATAATGTTCTTCAGTGTCTTCTTTAATGCCACCAACAAAAATCTTTTTCACAGTTAAGTGGGCACCAGGTCTTTGAGAATCGTCTCTTGAGAGAGCCTTCTTTTGTTCCACACTCTTCTGTCCACCTTGTGTGGCCTTGAATTCATGGTTGCATCCACTTCCTCCACGCTGGCATAGGTAACAAACCCAAAGCCTCTGGAGCCCTTGGTATTTGGATCTCTCATTACCACACACTATGTAAATGTTCCCCATTGCTCAGAATGGCTCCTCAGGCTTTCATGGGTTGTTTCAAACCTCAAACCTCCCATGAAGAGCTTCTGCAACTGTCTAGATTCTTTGGGAGACTCTGACTTAGACATGCCTGCAGTGGGAAAAGAGACCTTAAAATGATGCTTCCTCGGCAGGATCCGTGGGCAGAAAGGGGAAATTACGTATTTTTTTAATCAACTTTTCTGTAAACCTGAAACTGCTCTAAAAAGAAGCCACTAATGATCAAACAAAAATAATAGTGTTTATAATTATTTTTAAATATTTAATTTATTTATTTGTCAGAAAAAGGGAGAGAGCACAACTGGTGGGGGGGCAGCAGGCAGAGGGAGAAGCAAGAGTCCCTCTGAGCAAGGAACCGATTATGGGACTTGATCCCAGGACTCTGGGATCAGGACCTGAGCCAAAGGCAGGTGCTTAACTAACTGAGCCATTCAGGCATCCCGATTATGTTCATTGTTTTAATTAATAATTATCAGGCAAAAAAAAAAAATACAAAACATACAACACAAGCAAGTTCTTTAAAATCCCACATATCTACAACCTCTGCATCTTCTCCTTACCAGCCAGACCTATTTTGTCTCTAAGTCCACATTTTCTACTAACTTTTCAACTGCCTTTATCTGAATTCTAATCCCATATGTTATTCCTGGAAACAACTGTCTCTAAGGTAATAAATCACAGCATTTCTCTAAATCCAGTGGATAGTTCAACTCTCATTTTACTTGATCCAGTGACAGAATTTGGCAATATTGTAATATTTTTCCTTCTTTAAATAATTTGTGTGTGTGTCTATGTGTGTCTGTGTGTGTGTGCAAGAGAAAGTGAGAAAGAGAGAGTTTGAGAGAGGATATTGTACTGCCTTGCTTTTTTGTCAACATCTTTGGCCATTCCTCAGTAAATATCTTTTCAAGCTCATTATCTTCCTCCTCTCTGCAAATTACAGTATTTCTGCATTTTTTGGTTGAAAACCTTCTTTGTGTTTATTCTAAAATTTCTCCCTTGAAAATAAAATGCTTCATTTGTCATCAATGGGCTTGATATATTCCAGTTTTCTCATCTGAGTTTCTGATCAAGGACATGATCAAATCTACTTGCGTGTTTTAAAGTTACTTTAAATCAGCAAGTACACACGAAATGTATGTTCTCCTTCAAAAGTCAATCCTTTCTTAGAAAATATCATTTTTTTAACCACTTGAAAAAAATGAAACAACAAAAGTTCATTCTGATAACATCTTTCCATCTTGATCCATATCCAAGGGCTTTAGTTTCAAGTAATAGAAAACTCTAGCTGGTTTAAACCAAGGAGTCAATATATTGACAACTTTAACTTAATAGTTTCGTGGTTAGATGGAATCCAGACATAGTTCTTTGATAGCACTAGTTATGTGTCTTGGTGATTCTCTTTTCTCTACCCTTATCTGTATCTAAGCTTCAATCTAAGGTTGCAAAAACACTAACAGCCATACACAGCTGTATATGTTTCATTATTCAGAGTCAGGGCAGAAGGACATAACTCTTCTGACAACTCTAACATGAAAGCTTTATTTTCTTTTGGTATGAAGATTCTTGGGTCCCTTGAATAATCTTAAGCCATAAACTTACCAGGCATAGGATAGTATTGGTTTTTTTAAACTAATCAGGGTCTATCCTTGCAATGATTGGATTAGTCACATTTAGGAAAATGGGGTAGGGTTTGAAGGATTATGTAAAAAAGGCAATAGCAAACTTCAGAATCTATCATTGGTCACCTTAATATTCATATATACCCTCTTTCTCGTACAGAAAGTTTCAAAAATAGACATGTTTAAATGCATCATATTCAAACCATTTTCAAAGGGAGACAAATCACTGTTTATTCCATTTGCTACGTTAAGCTTTGTTTCTAGAAACTCTGCTATATCAGCTCTCATTTCAATTGTATATCGTCAGTGCTCTTCATATTCCAGCAACTGATGTCTACTTCTAACACACATGATCTATACTGAAAAAGAAAGAACAGAATATGTGCAAGGAGCCACTTGAGTTAAGGCGCTTTTGTTTGAATTAGTCAATACAGTGGGATGCTAAGATGTTTAACATGGGTGAATCGGCAGTAGTGGGGACCAAAGATTGGCTACATAATGAAGAATAGGAAGATAAAGACCAAACTGTAACAGTTCTAAATGATAAAACTAAGAATTATGAATCTGATAGCCAAAAATATTAAGTAGGGTTACAATGATGTCACTTTTAATAATTATGAATTACCCTGTGCTAGTACAAAAAGGAAGGAGTCACGAAGTTATTTAGTCAAGTGAAACAGTATTAAGCAGTGAGATTTGTTCAAGAAAACTTGAAAAAAGTTAATAACCCTGTGGCTGTAGGATAATGAGAGAGGTGAGGAATCAAGCACATACTGTATGTTTTGAATGTTAGTGGACTTTTTTTTTTTTGCATGCAAATCTTATTCGTATTTGTATTTAAATCTTGTCCTTGCAAAATGAGATAGGAAAGGTATCTTTTTTCTATTGTCTAGATGAACTTGTGTAAAGCAGATAATTTCCCCTTAAGTATTTGAAGGAATCTACAAATGAAGCTCATCCAAGACTGGAGTTTTCTTTGTAAAAAGGTATAAAATTACAAATTCAAGTTTATTAATAGTACAGGATTATTCAAATTTCCTATTTTTTCTTGCATTAGTTATACTGAATTTTTTTTAAAGACTTTTATTTATTTATTTATTTTATAGATAAGAGAGGGAGAGCATGAGGGCAAGTAGCAGAGGGAGAGGGTCAAGCAGATTCTGTACTGAGTGCAGAGCCCCATGTGGGGCTCAGTCCCACAACCCTGAAATCATGACCTGAGCCAAGATCAAGAGTAAGACGCTTAACCAACTGAGCCACTCAGACGCCCCTAATTATATTGAGTTTTTAAGAAAATTATTTTTATATACAAATTTAAAATTTTCTTAATTTTTAAAAGCTTTTTATATTTATAAGATATATATATATAGAGAGAGAGAGAGAGAGAAACATTTTTTTATTCCTGGCAGAGAAAAATGTTTTTTTTTTTCAGTTTTATTAATACGATAAATTTTATTTTCAGTTATACATTTTTGTTTTTAAAGATTATTTTCTGATCTCATATTTATCATAATTTCCATCTATTTCTCTCAGAATTATTTTGCTTTGTTTTTTCTAGCTCTAGGTACTGCTCTATTAGTTTCCTGTGGTTGTTATAACCAATTTGGTGGCTTAAAACAACAGAAATTTATTCTCTCATAGTTCTGGATGCCAGAAATCCAAAATTAAGGTGTTGAAAAGGCTGTGCAACTGGGAAATCCTCTTAGAGAGATTCTAATGTTTGCCTTTTCCAGCTTCTGGTGCTCCAGGCATTCATTAGCTGAAGATGCATCCCTCCAATCTCTTCCTCTGTAGTCACACTGCTTCCTCCTTTTCTGTCTATCATCTCCCTTGTGGATCTCTGACAAGGAAACCTGATATAGAACTAAGGGCCCAAGGGAATATACAAGTTGTTCTCTTTATCTCAAGATCCTTAACTCAATCCCATCTATAAAGACTCTTATTTTAAATAAGGTAACAGTCTCAGGTTCTGCAAATTAGGATGTTGACATACCCTGTAGAGGGCTACCATTCAACTCACTGTGCTTTGGTAGTTAAAGACTTAAATCAAATTTCTGTGGTGGACTTAAGGCTATAAATTTCCCACTGAAGACTGATTTTGCAGGTTCTCCCAAGTTATGATCATTTTACTTGCATTATTTGTTTCAAAATATTATTAGATGCAAAATGTTTTGTGATTTCTTTATTGAAACATGATATGTAACCTATTTAGAACTTTCTTGCTTAATACCTTTTTTTTTTTTAAAGATTCTATTTATTTATTTGGCAGATAGAGATCACAAGTAGACAGAGAGGCAGGCAGAGAGAGAGAGAGAGAGAAGGAAGCAGGCTCCCTGATAAGCAGAGAGCCCGATGTGGGGCTCCATCCCAGGACCCTGCGATCATGACCTGAGCCGAAGGCAGAGGCCTCAACCCACTGAGCCACCCAGGCGCCCCAGCTTAATACCTTTATATCTTGTTTTTGGTATTGATTTTTAGATTCCTTTCACTGTGGTTAGTAAATATATGCAGCATGGTTTTGATCTTTGAAATAAATGTATATTTGCCCAGAATTAGGCCAGTTAAAAGTTTCCATATTTTCTTGAAAATAATTCCGTTTTTAGGGGGATATGGTTCTATGTGTGTGACTTTTGTCAAGTTTCTTAATCTTGATAGTCAAATGTTATCTTTCCTGAGCTTTTGTCTGGCTTTTTATGCTATGGAGTAAGTTGCATTGATATCTCAAATTATGATTCAATATTTTTCAATTTCAACTTTTGTCAGTTGTCACCTTATTATATATTTTGAAGTTATTATCTGCATTAAAATTTAGAATTTAAAAAAAAATTAAGATTTTTTTACCTTTTCAAATTGAACTTTTTTTTTTTTTTTAAAGATTTTATTTATTTATTTGACAGAGAGATCACAAGCAGGCAGAGAGGCAGGCAGAGAGAGAGGAGGAAGCAGGCTCCCTGCTGAGCCCGATGCAGGGCTCGATCCCAAGACCCTTGAGATCATGACCTGAGCCGAAGGCAGTGGCTTAACCCACTGAGCCACCCAGGTGCCCCTTCAAATTGAACTTTTAATCATAACTAAGTGTTCCCTTTTATATTATATAATATTCCTTACTGCAGGTCTACTTTGATTCATAATATTACATTATCATCAACTTAAATGTTCATATATGCTTCAATGGCAAACGACACACAGAATATCAGGCTAATTTCTTGGTTGTTTTCTCCAACCGTTTCAAAAATTAGGTCTCTTTGGCAATCTAGAAGTTCAGTTTTTATCTCCTTATTCCAGTGAAAGGGCCAAAAATCTCAGGATGCTCTTTCCTCCTCAGTTTCCATTCTCTGCACTGTTTTTGCTTGTTTGTTTGGTTAGATTTTATTTATTTACTTGACACAGAGAAAGAGAGAGAGAGAGACAGCAAGAGAAGGAGGAAACACAAGCATGGGTAGTAGGAGAGGGAGAAGCAGGCTTCCCTCCGAGCAGAGAGCCTGGAGAGGAACTAGATCCCAGGACCCTGGGATCATGACCTGAGCAGAAGGCAGACGCTTAAGGACTGAGCCACCCGGGCTCCCCTCCATTTTCTGCACATGACCTTAATGAAAAAGCAGTGGGAAGTGTGGGACTCATGTCATAAGGCCATCCTTTTCTCTGAGGTATTGGTCACTCAAGTTTAGTTGATTTTGTTGTACTCTGAAGCTTTCAAATAATTTATTTGTGCATTGTATCCAATATTTATAACTGATCTCTATAGGAGGCTTTAACTCTGACATAGCTAGAAACCATGATGTTTTTACGTAGTGGGTTGGGGGTAAGTGGGCCATACCAGAACAGGCATCTGTTGCTTGATTACCATTCATTTCAAATCATGCCTTGAGGCAATCTGCCCTTTGACATGGACTCTCAGCTTATTGCATTCAAAGTTCTAATACTTCTTCCAAAGCCTTGATTCAACTCACAGCTCTTCTTCTGTGTTAGTTGCTGTAAGAGGAGACACACACATCTGTAACTTGTAGAATAATAGAAGTTCCTTTCTCTGTAAAGGAATGGTTGAAATGTACTAGGCTAGTTTAGCAGCTCTTTCATTATAAATATGCTGCTATTTCAATCTCTGTGTTCACGGTGGCTGCTGTGTTTTTCACCTTCCACCAGCACTGGTTAAGACCTATAGACGTAGGGTGACAGATGCTCATTCTTGTTTAGAAAAGCCCAGTAAGTGGGATACTGGTTCAAGTATTTGGACATAGAGCCACAACATGCTGCATTAGTTAAGATAAAACCTCAGAGATCTACTGTTAAAGAAGGAAGCAGACATAACTATACAACTAGCCATTCCTGCCATCTTCCTTTGCTTTCCCAGGGATGAACAAGATGTTTCTGTGGCATAGATTTTTTTTAATTTCTAAAATTTTAATTTTTAATTTATTTTAAAATCTACTTTAACTTTTAATATTTATGTAAGTTTGTATGTATGTATTGTTTTAGTTTTAGAAGTAGAGTTTAGTGATTCATCATTTACATACAACACCCAATGTTCATTACATCAAGTTCCCTCCTTAATGTTCATCACCCAATTATCCCATCCCTCCACCCACCTCCCCTCCAGCAGCCATCAGTTTGTTTTCTATAGTTAAGTGTCTCTGATGGTTTGTCTCCATGGATGTTTAATGCCAAACACAAATCTCAAAGCTCTGGTCTTTTATAAGGTGTCAGATCTTTCCACTTTCACTCCTGCAAGATAATTTTCTACCAAATGATTATTAGTGCTAGGTGACAGTATTCTCCAAAGATTCGCTCATGATAAAATTATACTGTCTAAAGTGCATTCTTCTTAGCCAATATATAGCTTATTATATCATACTCAATAATATATAATATAATATAATTCTTAATATAATTAAGAATTTATTTTTTTATGCAGGCTTTCAGGTCAGTTTCTTCTGAGTCCTGCAACACATTTCATTCTCTCTTTGGCTGACATTTATCCTATCAAATTCCAGTTTTGTGAAGTAGTGTTTAAGTTCAATTCTGGAAGCTCATGGTAGGTATCACACTTATAATTCATTGTATGTTATACTTTGGCCTCCCGGGAGAGAAGTGTCAATATCACCACTTTTAATACCTGGATACTCTAAGTCCATATGGCAATTCCATCCCTTTTATATAATTTAGTTGTTTATCTTTGTTAATCAGCCTAACGTCTGTTTCTAGGACAGTTAATATCTGTTTCAAGGTACAATAGAAATAGAAGTACAGAATATAATTCCTCTTTAATAATTTTTAAAACTTATTTTATATCATTTTAGATGAAACATTATTGGAGTTAGTCATGATGACCAAATTGGAAGTATCTCATATGACTGAATGAATCTTTAATACATTCAGAAGAACTTCTCATTCTGCAAATTGATTATCACCATTGTATTTTTCCTAAGGATCATTTCTGATGGACTAACTTTCTCTGAAAATGTAAATATATGGTTGCCTAAGTATTTCAAGTTTCAGTATTTTATCTTTCTTAAGGAGATATATTTGATAAATGGAAAAGAGGCTTTCACCTAGTCAAGTGTACTCACACTAGGACAGCTGTTGTGGATTGTTTATTTAAACTGTGCTTTTCTGTCCAGCCCATATGTATTGTCCAAAAAAAAAAGATATTTTGCAGGGAAGAGATATTTTGTCAATAGCTCTTGAAAGGGAAAATGAATGAAATCAATTAACAATTATAAAGAGGAAACTGAGGAATAATGAATTCCCATTTTTTTTAAAGATTTTATTTATTTATTTGACAGATAGAGATCACAAGCAGGCAGAGAGACAGGCGCAGGGAAAGGAGGAAGCAGGCCCCCCGCTGAGCAGAGAGCCCGATGTGGGTCTCCATTCCAGGACCCTGGGATCATGACCTGAGCCGAAGGCAGAGGCTTTAACCCACTGAGCCACCCAGGCGCTATGAATTCCCATTTTTATGTGTCATATATGAGTTGACATTTGAAAATTCACATGGGGCTATCTAAAAAGCATGAGGTAACTGATGTTTAGAATTCCAGAAATTTCACTAGATTCTACACTGAATAATCTATACAAATATGTATATAAGGAATACCTTTCTGATAAATGTTGAAAGTAAATCCCAGATCACTAATATTCCATTAAGAAGGTTAAATTTAATTGTGTGTGTTATAGTTTTTATCTTTCTATTTCCCCACTGACAAGGAAAATGTAATTATTTTTGAAACATGATGATATGCTAAAAATGTGTGACCTTTCCACAGTTTAAGCAATAAAGCTCACTCCAGGGTGTTCTGTTGTGGCATAATTTTAAAAAACTAAACTACACTGATTTTTATTAAATATGCTAACATACCAATTACCAATGGCATATCCTATGAAGTGTTGTAAAGGACCACCAAGTATCAAATGCAGGATTGCTTAATATTTAAGAAACTCTATTTTTCTTTCTTCTTTCCTTTTTTTTTTTTAAGATTTTATTTATTTGACAGAGAGAGACATAGTGAGAGAGAGAACACAAGCAGGGAGAATGGGAGAGGGAGAAGCAGGCTCCCCACTGAGCAGGGAATCCTATGTGGGGCTCCGTCCCAGCACCCTGGGATCATGACCTGAGCCGAAGGCAGACGCTTAACGACTGAGCTGCCCAGGTGCCCCAGAAAATCTATTTTTCTACCATTGTGTTTACCTATATACATGATAATTGTCAAGATTATTCTTATTTAAAATATTTATTTTAGTGTATAATAAAAAATTCCCCATACAAAATACAATCTTATTTTCATATGTTCAGAAAACCAGGTGTTCCTTTTCCAGCGGAAAATTACTGATACATTAATATTACATAAATAGAAGAAAACAAATTCTATACCAAAAACATTGAATGACTTTAAAAATTGGGAATTAATACTTCCAACTGTATTTTTTCTTGTGTTATAGAGATGCTCAGAAACCAGAAGTCCCTTAAATGGGCCAATTCCAAAGTTGTTTAAACATCATCCTCATCACAATTTAATGTTTAATGAATTCTGGCTAGCTTCATGAGTTAGTATTTTTCACTAGACAGAACTTTGTCTTACTTCACTAGTTGTAGATTACATATGATTCTTTTTTTTAAAATTTTTTGTTTATTTATTTGAGCAAGAGAGAGAGAGAGCACACACAAGCAAGGGGGAAAGGTAGAGGGAGAGGGAGAAGCTCATTCTGCCCTGAGCAGGGAACCTGACATGGGGCTTGATGCTCAGACTTGGATCATGACCTGAGCTGAAGTCATCTGCTTAACTGACTGAGCCACGCAGGCGCCACTCTGATTCTTAATGAACTATTTATGTTTCTTTGACAAACCAAAGCAGCACTGCATGTGCCCCAAGTTGTAAAATGTCAAACACATTTTAGTGAAAGTGTAAGAACAACTATTTGTTGAGGATTTACATAAATTAGCTCATGTAATTCTCTCAGCAGCCCCATAAGGCAGAGTAATTAGTCAAAATAATATGAGTTTCTATAACAGATAAGGTTCCAAATATCAGTGGCTTACTTAACACAATAGAATTTAATCTTATTCATGTGAAGACTAAATAAGGACTTCCTGATTAGGACTCAATTCCATTGCATCCATTCAGGAAACCAGATTGATGAAAGCTCTTCCCCCTTCAACACAATACTGTTGTGGGCATCAGTATCCAGTAAGCAGATGGATAGATGAAAGAATTGCATTTGGGAAGTTACGATAAGCCAGATTCTATTTTCATTCCACTGGTTCTAACTCTGTCACAGAGTAAGTCCTCAGAAAATAGGGAAAATGGTCTGTTTTCTGTGCTACCAGTCTCTATCTCAGTTTCCCCTTCTATTCATCAAATACCAATGTCATCATTTTTTTTCTGCATGTGGAATATGTTCATTCTTTCTCTGATGAAGATTCAAGGTGTTCCCAGCAAATGTCCACATCCAATTAGATGGAACTATGATGCTAGAATATATGAACCAAGTAGATGAGTAATTTGCTCTCAACTCATACAATAAACAAGGTAGAGTAGAAGCAAGATCATTGCAAATAACTTCCCTAATTTTGAAAATGAAATATGGAGATACTCCAGGGCAATGGTAAAGTTCTGCCAACTGGAATTGAAAAGATCCTTGATTACAACCTAATTTTGCTCTCTAGAAAAAAATGCTCTCATCTATTGGCTTTTGAAGCCCTTTGCTCTGCTTTCTGGGACATCCTTTGCCCTCTCCTCTGAGGCCACATAAACTGAATATTGAGGCGGAAGGCTACCTCTGGTAAGGAAGGCTTCCATAGACAGCCTCCTACCATGCAAGTTTGTGAACTTGAGTTCTGTTAAAAACGTGTATGGTCAAAATATACTTTAGTTCCAGTTGCTAGTTTCACTGGCATTATAATTCCCTTGAAAGACTAGTATGCTTCTAATTTATTTGTTTCTAGACAGTACCATGTGCTGGTAACCATACCAGAATTCTGTACTAGATAAAATTTCAAAATATAATTCATTTCCTTGCCTTTGCATTCTATTCTCTTCTTTCCCAAACAAATGACAGCTAAATTGAGGCAATCAGACTTGTGTGGAAAAGAAATACTCTTAGTCATATTTTTGTCACCAGAATGATTCTTAATTGGCTGCTTGTACATGATTTTTTTCAATTTATTTTTCCCTTTGAGGTGCAAAAAAGAACCAATTTATTTAGCCATTGAGGCTGCACATTAACTAGCAGTTTCCATTCCAATAGGTAAAGTTATTGTGTCATTTATAGGTGAGAGCAATGAAGTATAAGCTACGGGTTATGTGACATATCTTGTGTTAAATAACTAGCAGTTCTGAGGCTAAGATTTAAATACAGCCATTTTCCCTAAAGAGAACATTCTCTTCTTATAGTGTCTCTCACGTCCTTTATCCCTTGCCCATAGCATTTCTGCCCATAGCACCGTCAGTGCGCAAATACCCATCTTTATGGCATAGAACTGGAATTGGCTTTATCACATGCCCCCATCATCCTCATTAATTCTTATCATGAATTTCTTCAGATCTAATCTCTCCTCTATTTTCAGTGATGACTGAAGTTCTTATGCTTATATTCTCACTAAAATGGATATCTGGAAGTGTCTGATGTTAACATTCCATCTATACTCACAGACAAGTCCAGATTTTTCTTAGCCTGCCACAACAGCTCCTGCTATATATGCAAATCTTCAAACATGTGACAAATTTGCATTTTTGCAGTGGTATTGAATTTATATTTTAAGATCCATGCACATATGTTAAGTCTAGGGGTATATATATGTGTGTTTGTGTGACCACATCATATGATTTTTCATAGCAATTTGAATTAGAGTAGAAAAATATTTTGAGTGGCACTATGTGATATATTTATTGTGTGTTTTCTCTTAAAAATATTACCTTTACTTAAACATTATTATATTTTTGTATTCACGCCTGTCAATTAGCAGATGCTCAGAAATTTAAATGAACATGTGAAGACCCAGGATGAAGATCCAAAGGCAGTAGGTCTGGGAGAGACCTTTCTCTCTCTCTCTCTCTTTTTAATTCTGTACTGCATTTTGATGCTTTGGTGGAACACCACTGCTTTTTTTAACAGTCTGTGATAGGTGGAATAATGGTCCCCCATAATGATGATGTTTTAGTTCTTGGAACTTGGGAATATGTTACCTTGGCATGCCAAAAGGGTTTTAGTAGATGTGATGAAGATTGAGATTAAGATACAATTAAAACTGAGATGGGAAAATTATCTTAGATTATTCTGGTGGTCACAAGCTTATCACATAGATTCTTAAGAACAAAGAGTCAATCCCAGCTGAGATCAGAGGGAGCTGTGGTCATAGTGGTGTTCCCAGAGAGCCATGGAAAGAAATCAGCAAGATTTAATAATTTATTAATCACTGGCTTTGAAGACGATAGAAGGAGTCAAGAGCCAAGGAATGTTCTCACCTCAAGAAGCTGAAAAAAACAAACAAATGGATTCTCCCTTAAAGCCTCCAAAGACGAATGCAGCCCCACATACTTATTGATTTTAGCCCAGTGAGACCTGTGTTAGACTACTAACCTGCACAACTCTAAGATATTAAATATGTGTTGTTTTAAGCCACTAAATGTGTGGTAATTCATAGCAGCAATAAAATAAAACTAATATGCTATCTTTATAATTCATCTATAACTTCATTTTAACACCTGATTTTATCCTATTTACTTTAGTTGAATCTCTTTGTATTAAAGAAAAAATAATGTCAGCATCTACCTTGTTTTACAAAGCATGAAATTTCAGTACTTTACATAATCATGAGTGGGGAGCAGGTTTTCTCATCACTCCAAAATTGACAATGAGGATACTCCGCTGAGGACAGAGGAAAAAGCTTCCCATTTTAGTACTCAAGAAAGTCATAATATTTGTGGTGTCTGAAGATGGGACACTACTTCCTCTCCATAGTGCCTATGTTAAAATGTACTATATTAAAATGCACAGTTCACCAATTGGTTTGTAGTGAACTGCAGAAACTGACCTAATTAGAAACTAGTTCTAATTTTGGGACAGCACTTTCAAAGGAAGTACCTTAGTAACTGACACAGCTCCCTTTAAGTCCGAGGACTTTTTTGTTTCTTCCTGGATATTTCTGTTAGTAGGAGAATTGATACTTGGCTGCATCAGTTGGATAGTGTGTCTGGGAAGAAATGTGTAGAAACCATATCTTTTATCAGATAAATCTTTATATCCTTAGCATGGGGCTTAGTCTAAAGAAAGTGAGCAATAAATATATCATGAATCTATGATCTAATGTAATGTGGAAGGCAAAATAAAAACACTAAAGAATATATATCAATCAAATGCAATCAGATAGTATATGCTTTATATCCCTAATATAGATTACAGAGTTTTCACTAAAATGATGCTCTTTTCTATGTAAAAGTTTTTTACGTTCATATCTCATGCATGAGTATGCAGAGAATAGCTAATAGCCCAGAAAGACAAGAAGGTCATATTCAGATATAATAATTACATAGACATGACTGAATTAACTGATAATGAGAATGAAGATAAACATGGACTTTTATTACTGTGTGGTAAATGGTTTAAAATTGATTTTGTTTTAACACAGTCACACTTTCAAAAATGTCATATAGCCAAATGACCTTTTCTAAGAAACAAAAATATCTATGGTTATATAAATATTTTGCTAAATGATTTTATGCTTGGGTAACTTTTTTTCTATTTAAAATTCATTACTTTGTACACTTAAATGGCAAAAGATATACTATCTTAAAAACCAACAGTCATTTAAAACTGGTTATTTTCTAAAGTCAGTATATGGCACAAGATAATTAAAATGGAATAGAACACATAGAGTAGTTAAAAATCGAATTACTTATGTATGGTTTAGAATAATGACAAAAGTTACTAGCTAATAGCTTTTCAAATAATGCATTATTTGATATAGGAATACAGTTTGTACCTAAATATGGGATGATGACTCATTAAAAAATAGTATTGGGACACATGGGTGACACTGTTGGTGAAGCATCTGACTCCTGATTTTGGCTCAGGTTATGATCTCAGGGTCGTGAGATCAAGCCCCATGTCAGGCTCTGTACTCTGTGAGGAGTCTGCTTAAGATTCTCTCTCCCATTTCCCCTTCCCTCTCCTCTCTTTTCTGTCTCTCTAAAATAAGTAATTGCATATTAAAAAATAGTGTCAAAGCCAAAGTTACTTAAGAAAATAAGCATATTTTGGGAAAACATCTGGGGAGGTCAACTAGGTGGCTCTCCTAAATTTGGGTGGATTTGATCTAATCTGGGAATTGGCTGTCTGACAAATAATCTAGGATGGTGATGGCTTAGACAGTTGGGGTAATTCTATTCTGTTCCATGTATCTCTCTTCCTCCTTCCTGGAATGACTGGGATATCTTGAAAATGCCCATCTCACAGCAATGAAAGAGTGTAAATGCACAAGCAGAAATGTGTAAGTCCTTTTTTTTTTTTTTATTTGACAGACAGAGATCACAAGTAGGCAGAGAGGCAGGCAGAGAGAGAGAGGAGGAAACAGGCTTCCCGCTGAGCAGAGAGCCCGATATGAGGCTCGATCCAAGGACCCTGGGATCATGACCTGAGCTGAAGCAGGCAGAGGCTTTAACCCACTGAGCCACCCAGGTGCCCCGTGTAAGTCCTTTTTTAAAGCTTGTGCTTACATCACATCTGGCCAACAGTCCATCCCCAGAGCAAGTCATAAGACCAGGCCAGAGCCAAAGTGAAAGGCACTGATAATACATAAGGCAAATGGTATGATCATGGGGAGGGGTGAAAAACCAGGGACATTAATATACCATATAGACAGACCTCAACTGAATTATTCATGCGTCTCCCACTTGCAAAATAGCCTTTGTCTAGCATCTATCAATCATCAGTATTATTATGTCTCATCTACATCAGATCCAGGCAAGGTCCTCCTGATTTGGAGATCTACAAACTCAAAAGAACAAGATATTTTCCTCAACACCCAAAAAGAGTAGTAAACAACTGTAATAAACACTGCTGTCTGAAACATAGAATAATGATATGTATGTAGCAATACTGTTCCATAGCAATTTTTCCTTTTTTTTTTTAATTGTGCAGTGATTCATTAGTTGCCTATAATACTCAGTGATCATCACATGTGCCCTCCTTAATATCTATCACCCGGTTATCCCATCCCCCCACCCTCTACCCTTCTACAACCCTCAGTTTTTTTCCCAGAGAACAGAGTCTCTCATGGTTTATCTCCCTCTCTGATTTCTTTCCATTTGGTTTTTCCTTCCTTCCCTATGGTCCTCTGCACTATTCCTTTTATCCCACATATAAGTGAAATCATATAATAACTAACTTTCTCTGCTTGACTTATTTCACTTCGCATAATCCCCTCCAGTTCCATTTATGTTGATGCAAATGGTAGGTATTTGTCCTTTCTGATGGCTGAGTAATATTCTATTGCATATATGAAGCACACCTTCTTTACCCATTCATCTGTTGAAGAACATCTCAGCTCCTTCCACAGTTTGGCTATTGTGGACATTGCTGCTATGAACATTGGTGTGCATGTGCCCCTTCTTTTCACTACATTTGTATCTTTAGGGTAAATACACAGTCGTGCAATTGCTGGGTCATAGGATGCTCTATTTTTAGTGTATTGAGGAACCTCCATACTGTTTTCCAATTTTTCAATGGTAATTGTTACCATCGAAATTAGTAGGTAATTACTAGGTAATTGTTACCAGATATCCTACACCAGGAATAGGTTATACCCCCTGATTAAACCCTGTTTCTGCTCCCTGGGAGTAGTTTCCCACTTCATTATACACCATGACTTTACACTCTGTTCTATAGGATATCTATCTCTTTTCCATACCCTTCTTGACTTTCCTTGGTCAACTGTGAAAATTATATTGGGAAATATGTCCTTTGAGTAAACTTTCAATGTGCTCTTTATCAGCAGAAATCTAGGAGGGATTATACCAGTGAAGATTCTCTAGAGAAGAAGAACTATAGGAGATTATATATAATAATAAATATATATGTAAATGAATGAGATTAACTATTAATAAATAAGGTGTAGCTGGAAAAAATGGGGGTATTATTCATTTATATGTAATATATGTCATGAATATTTTCTTTCCAGTTTGTTTTGTATCTTTTGGTTTGCTTATAGCTTTTGTTTTCCATATGAACTTTTGGTTGTCTCACTTGTAAATATTTTTTTGTTATTATTGCATCTGAATTTTGATACATAGTTAGAAAGCATTTACCTACACTCAAGTAATATAGAGCTTTGCAGGGAGAAAACTGGTCAGCAAATTTTGCTAAGTTTTTTATTGAAATTATTTTAAGTTTTCTTTGTTGAATGGGGTCAATTTTTGCTAACGTATATTTTCCCAGGAAATTATCTACTTCGTGTCTATATTAAAATGTAATTACTTAGATTTTTACAAATAATTCTCTTATGCTTTTGTTATTCTGCTTTTTTCTTTTTTGTTGTTGTTGTTGAAAATTTACTTCTCCTTTCTCAATCCAGTACAAACCCAATTAATCCACTTATTGACTGCATTGAAAATTTCAGCTCTTCAAATTATAATACAGCTAAACTTCTCTGTGTGACATTAACATCACTGCCATTCTCAATGGTTATTTTGCACAGAAGAGAACAGCAGGATATATGTAAAGGAAGGATGTGTACAGCAACAACAACCAAAAAAAAAAAAAAAAGTAAAGGAAGATTGACAAATATCCCAGATATTGTAGTTGAAATAAATGGGTTGTAAAAATAACTGTAATAAAGAGAAAGATGGGCAACATGGATGAAAGAAGGATGGCATCTTAAAGAGTACTGGATTCAATTTAAAAAATAACTAATTTGACCATCAATATTCAATGGGGGGGTGAAAGAAATTATTTGACACATCCCCAATTATTTGACAAATCCCACAGAGACTGAGCTGTGGAACAAAGAGACCACCCACATAGCTAATACTCGATGTTAAGAGATTTCAGAATTCTCTAGAATTTTTACCACATGCTCTCCATTATGTGAAGATGATATTCTTATAGACACCTGCATTGTTGGGGCACCTGGGTGGTTCAGTCAGTTAAGTATCTTCCTTCAGCTCAATTCATGATCTCAGAGTCCTGGGACCCAGTCCAGCAACAGGCTTTCTGCTCAGTGGGGAGTCTGCTTCTCCCTCTCCCTCTGCCTGAGACTCCTTCTGCTTGTGTGCATTCTCTCTGTCAAATAAATAAATAAAATCTTTTAAAAAAGGATAACCATTGTTTAATCTGTGAATAGATTCTTTTAGATTCAGAATGGGATGTCCATTCTGTCTTTTGTCTGTCTATTTTTTGGGGGAGAGGCTGCTTTCCCAATATAGGCAGAAAGTATATAAATAATATATTTGTTTGGTAGTCACATCTTATGTCAAACTAATAGTGGGGAATATAACTAAGGAAGCACCAACTTATTATTTGTATATTACATAGCTAATTTCGACTGATTTATAATCTTAAAAATATACTCTGAAATCAAGGAAAATCCCCAAAGCTGAATCATGATCTTGTATAAAAACCAGTTTTATGAGGACTGAAAACACTTAGCAGTTCTCTTTTTATGAAAAGACCTAAAAGGAATATTTTTACACGTATTAATGCATGTACAAAGTTAATGGAAGAAACACCCGACAAAATGAGAAAAAAGAAGTGTTGAAAATAAGCATTAATGATAAAGCAGATGTATTTGTCTCAAAGTGTATTCAAGTAAAATGTGATAAAACTCAGTAATCTAGTAAAAAGAGAAAAAAAATCAAACTAATTTCTGTAGCAGATCATTGCCTATGTGACCAAGAAAGAGAAACTAATAAACAACTTGATTGCCTTTATAGACCAAAACCTTTGAAATGGTTGGAACAGATAGAAGAAGACTTCTGACTTCTGGATTAGGTGACGTGACAAAGTCCGAAGTTGTACATGCAAGAATATTAATAATTCTTGTGTACAAGTCTGTAATTTCTGTGGGTCAGAGCATTATTGAAAAAAATAATTTTTCAAATGTAATTTCAGAATATTAAGATGCCATTTCCATGCTAAAGTCTAAATTGGTCTATGCCCAAATAGAAGTCCAATAATCTGATTTATCTTTTGTTACTTTGAGAATTTTAACAAGGTCTCTAATCAATCATTGCCATTAGAATAGTCAGGTCTTTATGTACCTCCAGTGCTATGTTGTGGGTAAAACCTCATTAACACAGTCAGTAGTCACCCCATTTCCTTTTCCAAATTCCATTTTCCTTTGAAATAACTCATACCATATGGGCAATTAATTATAGTGTATCCTCTTTTATCTCTATAATAGTGTTCTTTATTTTTATTTTTATTTATTTTTTTAAAGATTTTACTTATTTATTTGACAGAGAGAGATCACAAGTAGGCAGAGAGGCAGGCAGAGACAGAGGGGGAAGCAGGTTCTCTGATAAGCAGAGAGCCCAACATGGGGCTCCATCCCATGATGCTGAGACCATGACCTGAGCTGAAGGCAGTGGCTTAACCCACTGAGCCACCCAGGGGCCCCTATAATAGTGTTTTTTAAAGAGTGTATATTATGTCACTATGAATTTCTATATTCATCCCTTTTATCTTGTTAACCTGTAGGGCTAGATTTTTTTGTTTTTTCAAGTTTGAGTGTGATGTTCACTGCATTCAGTTGGTATGTATCTAACGTTATCCCTCCTTGTTACATAAAATTTAAATATTCTTTTGATGATGGGACAGAACATAATGAAACTTGAATGTCTAGAAGGAAGAACTCTGTAGTAGAGCTAAAAAAAAAAAAAGCTACCAGACAGGGCCGCATAGGGGGTTGCCTCTGTAAAGGGTAACAGCGAACTGTTATACAGCAAGCAGAGCAATGGAACTCAACTTCCTCAGGCTCCTTGGGGATTGGTTAATTTGAATAACTTTGGTGGACCTGGGGTACTAGAGTACAGAGTCTGGTGTGTGGTCCCTGGGCTGATATTTAAAGTTCCCATCAATGAAAGCCCAATAAGGGACCTGATTGACATGTGGATTTAATGAACTGCTCAAGAAGGGGAAGTGACCTGACCTTTAGTCAGGGCATCAAAACTGGGCCAAAAAAAAGCACAAATAAGCGAGAAAGCAGCTAGCCCCAAAGTAAACTGTATTATAGTTTGATGTGGAAATGTTGGAGATTGGAGCCGATGGCCAAGAAAGAATTCTTGAGTCTTCTTTCACACAAAAGGATGGTTAATTCAAGCACAGGGACAGGACCTGTGGACAAAAGAGCTGCACTGGGGTTGTAACAGGTGACTGATTATATATTTTCAAGTTGGGAATGGGTTAGAGATAGTTTAAGTCTCTGAGGAATACTGGAAGTAAGGTTTCCAGGAACTTGTGGGGGCTAGCTATTCTTAGAAAAAGTCATTTTTTGTTGTCTAATAACACCTTAGTCATAAGACCCTTCAGATGTATATCAGTTGTCATATGCTTGGGAGATGATTGCTAAAACATATCTTGGGGGATAGAGATAAAGAAGGTTTCCAAAGGAATTTCTTTTTATTTTCCTTTTCCTTTTTTTTTTTTTTTTTAAGGTTTTATTTATTTATTTGAGAGACATCACAGAGACAGAAGCAGACTCCCCTGCTGAGGAGAGAATCCGATGCAGGGCTTGATCGTAGGACCTGAGCCCAAGGCAGATGCTTAACCCACTGAGCCACCCAGGTGCCCCTCCAAAGGAATCTCTGTATGTTAAAGTAGACTCACAGGACCCTAGGGGATGAGGATAATGTTAAGCTAAGGTTGACTTTTTTCTTTAGCAAAGTGTCAACATAGAGGTAGCTGAGTTCCTAGAGGAAGGTCACTCTACCTGTTTCAAAGACTTGTCAATGGGCTGCAGGCAATAAGAGAATTTAATTTCTTCTTTGCTTTGTTTCTCACATCATAGTCCTTAACAGGAATCTTGGCACTTGTTACCTTATTTGACCCCCCCCCAAAGCAGAGCCATATCTCCCTTCAACTGCTGTGCTAAAAGAAAGCCTAACTTCTTTAAACTTGTGTCCAAACACAGGAAAAAGTTAGACTGACTATATGTTCAGACAGTTAAGATTAGAATAAACTTTTATATATCTCTTCTCATAAAAGATCAAATCCTAATCCTGGATCCTTGCAAACCCCTTCTTTGCTAATCAATAAACCTGATAAATATTAATTTGAATAAGGTCTAAAATTATTACATTGCATTTTTCTATTTTTAAAATATGTCATGCCGTGTCTCCCAGATTGGATGGGGGGCCCCCAGGTCTGGGGTGATGATAGGGTGGAGGCTGGTGGCTCGCAAGTTAAAAGATTCATCTGGGGCAGAACAAAGGAGATAGAAGTTTACTGAATCCACCAAAAAGGAGCCATGGACAGGACAGCAGAAAAGAGACTATCTGCAAGGAGGCAGTGGGTGGGGAATGTTTTAAAAGGGGGGAAGATGAGGAGATATGACAAAATATGGACTTTTCCCTTTTTTGGTACCTGTGCCTGGTTGAAAGTAACCCATGGATTAGCTAGAGTTTATGGATATTTCAGGGTGGGTGGCCTAATGGGCCTGTTTGTATTCAGCCAGGTGATGATAGCTGTGGGCTCTTTTTTACATTCCATTGTTCAATCCTATTGCCTACAAGCGGCCTTTATATGTCACTCCTATTATTTTCCATGCATTGCACCTGTTTCCAAATAGTCATCGTAGTGAAATTTTTCTATACCTTATCTATCCTTGAAAGCATTTTTTGCTTCTACGTCCTTCATTATATTCATACTAGAATTCCCAAATTCTACCCGGAGAGATTTTAGTTTGTTGTTGTTACAATTATTTTCCACTTAAATTCTCTAAACAAAAAAAAAAAAAAAAAGGCTGAAATGTACTGTTTTGTCCTTCATACTTATCATGATGAGTATCTGCTACCTTCTTTTGTAAAAATGACTATATTTTAGTATTAATTTTTCTTGAAATTTTCTTATAAGATAAATTTATAAAGTTATAGTTCATCAAGAATATACTTAGTTGAAAGAGAAAAAGTTGGAAGATTGATACTACTACCCATTAATAAGGCTTATTTTATAAAACTTCAATCAGTAATCAAGATAATTATAGTATTGGTGAAAGAGTAGACAGATCATCAAAGCAGAATAGAGAGCCAGAAAATAGTCCACATGCATACAGTCAACTAATCTTTGACAGAGAAGCAAAGAAAATACAATGGAGAAAATATGGTCTTTCAACAAGTGATGCTGGAACAACTGAGCATTCACATGTAAAAAGCTAAATCTACACACAGACCTTAGATCCTTCACCAAAATTAACTACAAACATATCACAGAGGTAATTGTAAAATATAGAAGAAAACCTAGATGCCTTGGCTATGATGATAATTTTTCTCTATCAAAGAAATAATCTATAAACTGGATTTTGTTAAAAGTCCTTTAAAAAGTCTGCTCTGTGAAAGACAATGCCAAAAAAATAAGAAGACAAGCCACAGGATGGGAAAAAAAATATTTGTAAAATACACATCTAATAAAGGACTGTTAATGAAAACATCCAGAACTTTTAAAATTCAGCATTAAGCCCCAATGTTTATAGCAGCATGTCCACAATAGCCAAACTATGGAAAGATCCCAGATGTCCTTTGACAGATGAATGGATAAAGAAGTGATACATATATACAATGGAATATTACTTAGCCATCAAAAATTTGAAATCTTTCCATTTGCAATGATGTGAATGGAACTAGAGGGTATTACGCTAAGCAAATAAGTCAATCAGAGAAAGACAATTATTACATGATTTCACTCATATGTGGAAATTCAGAATCAAAACAGAGGAGCATAGAGGAAGGGAAGGAAAAATAAAACAAGATGTAATCAGAGAGAGAGAGAGAGAGAAACCATAGAGATTCTTTTTTTTTTTTTTAAGATTATTTATTTATGTATTTATTTGAGAGAGAGAGAGAGAGAGAGAGAGAGCATGAGAAGGGAGAAAATCAGAGGGAGAAGCAGACTCCGCATGGAGCTGGGAGCCTGATATGGGACTGGATCCCAGGACTCCAGGATCATGACCTGAGCTAAAGGCAGTTGCTTAACCAACTGAGCCACCCAGGCACCCACTGTAAGAGATTCTTTTTTTTTTTTTTTTAAAGATTTTATTTATTTATTTGACAGAGATCACAAGTAGGCAGAGAGGCAGGCAGAGAGAGAGGAAGGGAAGCAGGCTCCCCGCTGAGCAGAGAGCCCGATGTGGGGCTCGATCCCAGGACCCTGGGATCATGACCCGAGCCGAAGGCAGTGGCTTTAACCCACTGAGACACCCAGGTGCCCCCACTGTAAAAGATTTTTAACTCTAGGAAAAAAAAACTGAGGGTTGCTGAAGGGGATGGGGGTGAGGTGATGGGGTAACAGGGAGATGGACATTAAGAAGGACATGTGATGTAGTGAGTACTGGGTGTTATATACAACTGAGGAATCACTGAACTCTACATCTGAAACTGATAATATACTCTATGTTAATTAATTAAATTTAAATTTAAAAAAAAGAAACACTCTGATTAAAAAATGGGATAAAGGTCTTAAGTGCCACCTCACCAAAGAAGGTATACAGATGAGAAATAAGCATATGAAAAGATGCCCTGCCCCAAATGTCAACAGGGAAATGAAAATTACAACAAGAAGATAACACTCTACAACTCTTAGAATGGCCAAAATCAAGATCACTGACAGCACCAAATGCTGGCAGAGATGTTGAGCAAGAACTCTCATACATTGCTGGTTGGAACGCAAAATGGTATAGACACTTGGCACTCCAGAAGTGAAGTAACTATGCATTTTAGTATTTATAAACTTATTTATTTATTTTAGTTTAAATGATTTGTCTTCTGATGATATATCAAATAGTTTATCGATCTGGAATTCTTCACACTTTTAGACTATTCTTCTCACTACTCCTCAAAAAACAGTGTATTTAAAAAAAAAAAAAAAAAAGTAAGATTTGGTAGCTCCACACCAGGACTAGTTCCTTTGCAGCCATTTCCTGCCTGACCAAACAGCTGATTAGACGTGGGAGCCAACGAGGGCTGCATTGGAGATGGATGGTGACCTTGCTACAACACGTGTTTCTCAACCACACATTTCTGCTGGCTATGTCAGCAGGAAGTCAGTCTGTTATACCACCTCATGATGATACCGAGGACAGCTTGAATGATCATGAAGACAAAATGGTCCAAAAGAAAGTTTTAGAGAACAAAATATATATCTTTTAATTACAAATGCAGCAAGGATCATGAAAAATGCCTTACCTCAAATGGGAAAGACTGCAAAAGATGCCAAAGAATGTGTTTAAGAATGTGTGAGTTCATTCGCTTTATAACATCGGAAGCAAGTGAAAGATGCTGTCAACAGCAATGGAAAACAATCAATGGAGAAGATATGCCCCCTGCCATGTCTACTTGAGGCTTCCACAGTCATGTAGAACCTCTAAAATTATACCTTCATAAATTCAGAGAGGCTATGAAAGGAGAGAAAGGGATTGGGGGAACAGTTGCAGCTCTAGATGGACTAAGTGAAGAACTTACAGAGGAGGCATTTAACAACCAGTTAACCAGTTACCAGCTGGCTTAAAAGCTAGCTGCGGACGGTCAACCAACAGAACATATTGTTTATACAACATATTAACATACAGCTTATTAACAGATTTCTGGTGTTCAGCAAATTTGGTTTTCATGATTTGAAGAAGTGGTAGAATGGGGAGTGTTAGAGAAGCAAAAAGTCCATTAAGCCTTTTTATTTTCCTAATGTCTAAAAGACATTAGAAGGAACTGACTGGTGAAAAGATGTCTCTTTGTATATGAAATAGCTGGAATGTAGCTTCCTGATGCTTGACTAATTGGGGTGCTAATGGCTACTTGAGAATCCTTTTCATGAATGACTTTAAAGAGAAATTTGGATTTTAAACGTATTAAAATATTTTATTCTGTATGAGAGTTTGTTGCTCAGTATGACCGCTGTATGCACTGTTTATTGCAGTTTATTACTCTCAGAGATTTGCAGACAGTTTCTTATTTTCACATTGAATCACGTTACTTTTTCAATTCAGGTAAGCTGCTGGGTAACTCGCGATGTTTTTTCTTTTAATAAAATGTAAGGGTAGAGTTCATTCTGGAAAAAAAAAAAAAAAAAGACTTTCCCAAAAATCAAAGTCAAACTGATGGGCATGTAACTGAGCTTTTGAACAGCTATTCTATGTTCTCATTTGAGAGACTCATTCACCAATGAGTCTATATGCTCAGCAATTTCTAACCAATTTCTAATCAATAACTAATCAGCCTTCTATATCTATAATTTATATGTTTTTATTTGTACAGCAAGATTTTATTACTTTTATTTTGCTTCTCTTTAATCCATTATGTTTTAATCTAGTACTTCTGTGTGCTTGAGATAGCAAGGAGGCAATAATGTTTGTGGAAATGCTGAAAAAGTGTTCTGGTGCAGAGATTTGGGTCATTAATTTTTACATATTTTTATTTTCTTTGTGCTTATTTGCTTGTTTGATTTTCTTTTAGAAAGACCTGAGTGATTAACATTGGAATAAAATTTAGAGTCAATTCCCAATAAATGAAATGTATAGTAACGATCAATCGCTTGATTTAATTCATATGTTCACCAATACTTTTGCATAAAAAAATATCCATGGTTATCTTCAAATCTACTTTTCCAATTCTTTCATATTTACTTATGTCTTATTTTTAGATAAACAAAATATCTATCTCAAAGTGTACTTGACATATAATGATGAAATGCAGACGGTATAGCATAACAAATTGTTCATAGTAAACCTTAACTAAGCCCACTACAGATTTTTTAAAGAAAAGCTTCTAAAATAATTATATGAATTCATTAACTACTCCATTTTCAGAAAAATAATTCAATATTGAATATTTTCAGAATTCAAGGCAAAGAGGAATACTCTTATTAGTGGCTCCAAAAGAAACTTTTTTCTTTTTAAACAATTTTGTTTATTTATTTGAGGAAGAGAGAGCACAAGGAGGGGTAAAAGGAGAGGGACAAGCAGATCTTCTGCTGAGCCGGGAGCCCAACTCTGGGCTCTGTCCCAGTACCCTGAGATCATGACCTGAGCTGAAACCAAGAGCCGGATGCTTAATCAGCTGAGCCACTCAAGGTGCCCCCAACTTATTATTATTAATTTTAAATGACTTTTATTTGTCAGAGTAAGAGAGAGCTCAAGCAGGGGAATGGCAGGCAGAGGGAGAAGCAGGTTCCCCGCTGAGCAAGGAGCCCAATGCCAGACTCGATCCCAGGACCCTGGGATCATCACCTGGGTGAAGGCCGATGCTTAACCAACTGAGCCACCCTGGCGTCCCTACCCCAAAATTATTTTTAAATTTATGAGAAGAGTATGGGGCAGAAGTGTAACTGAATTAGTATAAGGAGAACGTATGGACAACTGTGGCTGACTCAAGATAATTTGTGAAGAATGGGGAAAGGCAAAGCACAGCTGCTTGAACGTAGTTAAAACGCGCATTTGGTGGAGCATGTTTTCCCTGATATTAGAGAAATTGAGTATATTTTTTTTTTGAGAAATTGAGTATTTTTAACAAATACTGGAGGAGCCTATTTTAAGAAGACAATGGCTACATAAAAGAAGAAACAGTCAACAGATCAAGGTAGAATGGTCTGCCATTATGCCTTTATTAACCAATAAACCATCTTAGCATATTGCTTTCTATAATGTACTTAATCTCTTCTATCTTCACTTAGTCTTTGCACCTATATATTTTGAAAATAACCACAGCTCGTGGGGAATACTTATGCAAGTTGTAGAAAATAACAAAATTTTCACGATCAACTGTAATTATTTAAGAAACATTATTTATACCATAAAAATGATCCTTTGACTGTGACTAATAAACATTAAAACAAAGTACATGTTCAGGTAAGTTCATTTACATTATCTCATTAAAAGCAATACATGAGCAATATTTGAAATAACTTTTTAAAATATTTTGTGGCCTACTTCTATTCTCCCAAGTAGTTTTTCTCATAGATCCATATTCAATTTGTATTTTTTTTTAAAGATTTTATTTATTTATTTGACAGACAGAGTTCACAAGTAGGCAGAGAGGCAGGCAGAGAGAGAGAGAGGGAAGCAGGCTCCCTGCTGAGCAGAGAGCCCGATTCAATTTGTATTTTAAAGGAAGATTAATATGTATGGTTCTGAATTCTTTATACTTATCACAATGCTCTGCATGAGCTATTTTCTATCTGTAAATGTTCTAAACCTCTTAAAAGCCCTTTATTCTATGTTGCACAAAACTATTTTACCTACAATTTAAGTCAAGGCTGAAAGGACTCAAATTTCTTTGTAAATGAAAAACTTATTGAGCTAGAATGAGTTGGAAACACTTCTTATTAAAGGTATTTGAATATGTCTGAAAATTGTTATACTAGAAAACAATTTGTGAATTTTAACTTATCCTGAACTTTTCCCCCCAAATATTTAGAATGATATGATTATTAACTAGAAATATGCACATTTCTTTGAAAGTACAAGTATTTTTCCCTCCTCAGTTCAAATATGGATGCTTCTTATGAATTTTGGAACACTGAAAAAATAAAATAAAATTCAAAAAATATGGATGTTTCTGATTTATAATAATTGGGGTCATTTTTGACCATGCATTGGACTGCTCATAATAAAATAACATTAGTTCATAGGCTCAATACAATTGCTTTTGGTTTATTTTCTTAGATTTATGAAGGCAACATATCATACTACCTACTACCACATATATATGCTCTTCAGAAAACTTCCGCTCTCAAGTTCCATGCCATCGACATTTCATTGTTTTTGGTCTTATCATAGGCAATATTAAATTGTTAAATTCTACATCTTACACATTTGTTTTCTTCCAAATATAAGTTAACTCAGTACAGATATTTTTCTTTACTTCTTTGTGTCCCACAAATGATAAAGACCATAGTTTGTGAGTAGAATTTGTGCAATAACTATATCACTAACTTCCTGTGTTCTATTTCTAGCTAAATATTGAGCTTGGGATCCAAGTAGGATAATTTTAATTACCTGTGATCTATTAGTTCTTGTCTGAGCAAAGGTTTTCTTTATCCTGAGACATAGTACTAACCTGAGTGAAAAGGGGGGTTGACCCAACAATGCCATATTTGCATAAACAACTGTAGACACTTGTAGTAAAGAATTTCAATTTGGCTCAAGGAACATGGACAAGGTTTTAAATATAAATATTTTATATCACTATTTCATGCCTCTCACTCATTTTCTTCCCAGTCCTCAATCATTCATAATGTCCAAGATGGTATATGGGTTGCAGTTATACACACATGCACACATGCACTAGTAGTGAAAAGAAATTTTCCAGAAACATCTTTAGCTTCATTAGCTCAAAGTATCAGCAATAGTTTCAATAGAAATGGGATACAAAACTTTGATATATGTGCCAATTCTGTTGCTATTAGTAAAGAGCTAATTATAGTCACATGTCAAAGGCAGCAAGGTATCAGTCAGCTCATATCAGTGTCATTTACTTGAAAAGGCAAGGAGATTAAGTATTACCATTTTAGGGAGAAATATTGGTACTCTCTATATCAAACATTAAAAAACTCAGTGTGATTCCATAATTTATTGGCAGCAATACTGGTTTCAGCAACACAGCTGCTTCTTTTAGTAACTGTGGTAACAGAAAATGCCACCACATAATGACACATATGGATAAAGTGGCTGATACCATAAAATATCTAAAAGAACCATTTTTCAGGGGAAAAGGTAATATCTTCTATTTCATAATGACTTGAAAGAGGATGGAACTTTCACAGAGTGAGAAAAGAACTTCAAAATGTTTGTGATTCTTTCCAGGCTCTATTTTTATCTTGAAACTGTTGAAGACTAGGAAATACAGAATCATTTTAGTTCTGTTCAGGAAGCATTAAGGGAAAAAAAGTCACAATTTACTAACACTCTTCTGGGTGTAAGAGACATGGAGATTAAGTAGATTTATTCCCTGCTCCTCCAGTGGAATTGACAGATGCTTAAAGAGATTTTTTTTTTTAAATATAACATTGCGTGTGTTGTAGTAGAATACAAATGCTTCTAGTCTTTGTGAAACTGATACATTATCTGAGCTTTTAAAGATGAATAAAAGGTACAAAGCCAAGAAGGCTATCTAATCAAAGAGTGAAAAGGACAAGAGCTAACATTTATTTAGTGCTTTCTTGTAGTTGAAGCTCTTTTAAGCACTTAACAAGGATCATTCATTAAATCCTCAAAACAATTCTGAGGGGATCTTATTATTACACCAGTTTTACAGATAGGGAAAAAGAGGCTCAGAATTGTCACATAACTTGCACAACATTACAAAGCTAATGGCAGAGGAGATGGAAGGAAAACCCAGGCAGCCTGACCCCAGAGCCAGCACTCAGCATTTTTTTTTTTTTCCTAACCAGGTCCTGGAGAACAAAGTACATTCACCTTACAGGTATTCAAATTATTTCAGACAGCCATTTATTTATTTATTTATTTAAGTTATTATTATTTTTTTTATTTGACAGACAGATCACAAATAGGCAGAGAGGCAGGCAGAGAGAGAAAGGAGGAGGAGGCAGGCTCCCTGCTGAGCAGAGAGTCCGAGGTGGAACTCGATCCCAGGACCCTGAGATCATGACCTGAGCCGAAGGCAGAGGATTTAACCACTGAGCCACCCAGTTGCCCCTAGACAGCCGTTTAAACATGTTTTAAAGTAGAGACAACACAGTAAGACAGATACTTCACATCTTATAGTTTTGTGCTGGGAACTTTTGAGATGACTTAAGACTAAAGGCTAGGACACTGTTTAGGGATAATTGTGTATGAAATATGTCAGAGTCTGATTTATGATAACAGAGCAATGAATGGGAAAGGAGGTGGATGGGGATTTGCGAATTAAAATTTCCGAGATCTGATGTCTTATCAGGTGCAGAAAGTCAGTAAAGGATGAAAGATGATTGTGTCGATGATGTTAAATTTCACTGAGAGGTAAAGCAAGCATAATAACTCTGGAGTGTGATTTGAAAGATGGGACAGAAGATGCTTTAAGTAAGTTGAAATTGAAATGTCAACTGAACATTTGTAGGATGTGCACAATAAACAAGTCAACGTTGAAGTTTGAAGCAGAGGGAGAGAAAAGAGTTTGTGAGTTCAATTTCAATTCCCTTTAGTTTAATTTAATGAGTATTATTGAACAAGTAGTATACTCTGTCAAAGTAAGATAGGTAGATAGATGGAAAGACTGGTAGGAAATCATGCCTGTTTTCCAGGATCTAAACCTCTGTGAAGAGTCATCAGTACGTAGGTAGAACATTAATTACATTACCCTAAGACCCATGAGATCAAAAGGGAAAAGCGCCAAGTACAGAATGAAGAGCAGTGCAAAGAATAAGGAGATTAATTAAAATTGTAAAATGATTACAAGAAAGACCTAGAAAATATAATGTCTGGATGTAATAGCAGTGGAGTTTCAATAAGGGTTTAACAGTGACCTGCACTGCACAATGTCAATATTCAGTGTGCTTCTTAGTACTTCTCTCTTTGTTGCTCCTCCTTAGCAGTATTTATCTGCAATCTTGGAATGATTCTATTTATTCAACAATGCACCTGAAATAAGCACCCAAAATAGCTTTGTTCCTCCAGTTCCTTCAGCTGACTGTGCTCCTCTTCGGTTGCTCACAATGGAAAGCAAGCAGACAAATGTCGCCAACGCCACATTCTAGTTTGTGGGAAGAGTATGACTCCAAAATAGAGCGTTTCTCGAAAATCACATCAAAAAATATAATTATATCTCAGTTGTGATTTAATTTCTTAGTATCAAAATGATTTAGGAGAAAAAAAAAGCATGTGAGGCACTATTTTGTAGAGAAATGTAATCTTCTTGAGTAAAATGGTTTCTATCTAATTGCAACTTTTATATTTACTGTAGCACTTTTAAGCAGGAAAAATTACAGGTTGTATGAACTGACAGAAAATACATATTTAAGTCTTTTATTTGTATGGAATTATCAGACATTTATAGAATTGAAACCTGAAAAGAGTGTGAGGTAACAAAAAGTGAACAAAATTCAAATACCAAGACATACATAGGCCACAATTATGCCACCTGTAGTCTACTACTGAGAAAAATTTCAACAATATGTTATTTGGCATTTGTTAAATGTGGGAAAATATAAAGACTTACAGTATAGCTAACCTTTTTCTAACATGGTACAGTTATTTTCTGATATTCATTCTGTTACTTAAACAAAAGTAAAGGGAGTGAAATACATTGTAAGTAACACAAAATAATCTGGTTCCCTATGTTCAATCGCACATCTTTCCTAAGGATTTATGTTGAATTTGGGCAAGAAACAAACATAAACAAAAATTTGTTTTTCACAAAAACATCTGCTAGTTTTTAAAGGAGCTGAAACTTCATCTTATAAAATAAGCTAATTTCTCTTTATATTTCTTAATGGTGTATAACACTATTAATATTTTTTTGTAATTAATGATAGTACTTACTCACAAGTAATACAAAATAGATGATAAAATTTCAAATATAAAGTACAGCTTCCAGAATGGATTCTGGAACATGCTCTATAGCTCCCTTTTCTTTTTTGCAATAGTGGAGAAACTGACAATTTCAAACAAGTTAACTGATACACAGAGTAAGTAGTGTCACAATGTTTACTCTCCAGAATGTAGTCAAGAGCCTTGAAGCAAGCTCCTTCCCACCTTCTTCTCCAGAATTAAGCCAGTGAGCATCTAACCCCAGTCCTGAAAAAGCCGCATGCTTAAGCTCACACAGTTTCAGTGTAGTTTTTCAAATGTCTCCTCAAAAGTCACTTTACTTTAGTTGCGGCTATACCAAGCTTCTTGTCTGTTTTTCTGCCCTCAATAAGTTAAATACAACAAATTGGAAAGTGTCAGGAAGGAGTTATGAGGTACAGGCTCAGGGATGATACAAGAAGTGACAACTGGTCAACCGTAGCCAGGCAGGAGCCTTAAGGACTATGTAAAACAAGTCCAAATACTCGGGCATCCAAATGGGGATAAGAGTCCTATTAACCTCAACAACCTTTGGGAAGCTGACTACTTTACAGTAGAGTAATGTTGATAATGTGATCATAAATTTTTAAGAACAAACAAAATTCTGCCTCGCCATATTCTTTCTAACATGCAGGCTAAAGTTAAATACATTTTATCAAGTTTTTTATTCAAAATATTTAAATAACATAAGTAATCTGAATACCTCACTTATATAGAATATGTTTTTCTTCTATGAATTTAGGATAAATAAAGTAGTTTTATTCAATGGTTACTCAACTCACTTCAGTTCTGATGAAAATTCAGATACTAATTTTCATATATTTTCCGTAGTTCCTTTTTTCTTCTTCCCTATTTCAAGGGGAGAGCTCCTTTACAACAAATGTACTATGTACTGGTTCTTATTTTTTAGCTCTGACCTCACACAATCCATTTAAGAAAGCCTCTCAATTCCTAACACTATTAATTATATATTTTAGAATATTTAAAATGAAATATTTTTGAAAAAAAAAGTATGCAACTGTGCTTTTCTGATTGCTTTTAACTGTAAGAAAAATGAATGTTGAAATGTGTGGTTCTCATGGAAAGTAACTATGACTATATAACTGTGCATCTAATCACCAACTGGTCTATCTATTTGGTTTATCACCAAGATTCAGGTCAGAGCAGTGGTCAAATAATACTTTTGAGCCCAAGATTCATCTGGGTGGATTTTTCACAAAACAGCTCCCACAGACGTCCATCAATTACCTGAACAGTGTATATGGATAAAATTTGGGGAAATATTTTCAATGGAGAGATAATAACAAGCATAAATATAGATAATTCTATAAAAATTATCTTTTTTCAGGCATTTGTACTTTCATCTGTGTCTCTAGCTACATGTCTACTAATTCATATGTCATTTTTAAGTCCTCATCAAGGGCAAGGCACATTACATGCAAATATTTAAACCCTGTCACAAACCTAAGATGGGTATTATTGTTTAGATGTTTTTCAAATGACTTTCCCAATGTCCTTTTAGACATTAAGTGGCATAGCTCAGTCAACCTGAATGCAGACTAAAACACGGCCTTGACTAATGAACTCAAATATGCAACACCATTTAGCCTTCACCAGACAAAAACATGGAGGCAAGAGACAGCTGTAGCTGGGAGTAAAGCATTCTACAACCTGTCAAGTGAAGATGAAAGTTTGGTGGGGGCTCTGAAGGCAGATGAAATGAACATAGATACACAGATCCTGAGTTGTTTAACTCAAAGAGGAGATTGTTTTCGTTAGTGGCTAGTCCCAATTTGCACATCAACCTTTGAGGCATCCTGGATGCAGAGGTAAGAACTTCACTGAGAGGCTGACGGGCAGAGGTAGATTTCCTATGAGTCCTTTCAAGTGGGCCAACCATCAAGTCTTGAAGAACGTGACTATAATTAGAGCAGGATCCACAATCTCCTGCCTGATTCTTACTGAACTGTGCTCCCAGTTAAAGAATCTAAATATCTTTCACAAGAATATAAGCTTCATGTTGAAGCTGTCCTATTCATTGCTGTCTCATACTTCATGTATGATTCCTATTACATAGAGAGTATTTATTAAATGTTAATTGAGCTAATGGAAGGACAGAATAAGTACCACTATTGCAAACTACCATACTCCCAGAAAGAATGTGAATATGGGACACCTTGACTTTTTTGGACATACTGACTAATCCCTCATCATAACAACCCCGCTATGGGTCACTCATGCAGGATGGCACTGTTGACTGAGATCATTAAGAGCTAGCAAGAAGTGATAAAGTGTATTTTCCTACCTTTAGTGTATATGGTCTTCACCTCTTCTGTAGACAATAAATACTCAAACATCCAGTGACTATATACCAGCTATGTCTATTAATTTTTTATGTTGATAATGAATTTACATTTGGTAGGCAGTAATTTACCATATAATTGTGTTTATTAATATTTATTTAATTTTTTGAAGTCATTCTTAAAATTTATAAAATATGTAATATTAATATCATGTATATCTAGTCTTGAAGAAGCAGAAAGTATTTATAAAATGTCTTGCGTTTTCAAGTTTGCCAGAGAAAATTACTTATGATAGAATTGGTTTATAGTTTCCAAGTTTTACATCTAGTCAGAGACAGTTATATGCTCCTATAACAAGAGATATTCTAAAGTTAATTTTAACTCTGTCCCCAATGAAATGAGTCAATAAACTCATTAATAACCTACACTGGTTAAATACTAAGTTATGCTTGATCAGAAAAGTGCATTTTAAGCCAGGTACACTTAAGTTTGAATAATTATGATAAATAAAATTGAAATGAATTTCCACTATTACTATCCTTCTAGAAATGACTAAGAGTCCTTACTAGGAACTAATTTGTTGATAAGGAAAATTAATTATTAAAGGAAACTATAAACATCCCAATACAAAACCATTCTGCACATGGTACAGAGAGCAGCTCTCCATTCTGTTCTCTGAAGCATGCTCTTTCACAGTGACTATTTGGAAAAAATGTTATCTGAGAAATGATGAGAGGGTTAGGAAAGTCAATATTTGGAATGAAGTTAGTTTTCTCCAAATATTGAACAATCTTTATAAGGAAAAGGAAAAAACTCATTCCTTTTTCTATCCAGAAACAGATTATAATGTGTGCTGTATATCTATAATGTTGTATATCTGTGCAAGATGTAGAGAATCAAAATTTATTCCATCCACATGTACAGAAGTCTAAAATATGAGAAATCAACATAAAATGATTCAGAGTTGATAAACTCTCCTGTGTGAGTAAAAATAAAATTTAAATCTATTGTATAGAAAAAATTACTATCCAATGAATGTAGAAGTCTCTATCAAAAGAAACAATAGACAATAACAACAACAACAACAACAACAACAAAACCCAGGCAAACTGTGCTTACAATAAAAAGAACACATATCAAGAGAAAAAAAAAATTATGATGAAAATTATAGACATAACAAAAGAAAACTTCACCCCCAAAATAAAAAGACAAAGAGCACACTGAAAATAGCATAAATACATGTAGTTTAAAATTGTAAATAGTTTTTTTCACCTAAGAATAAAATGCAATAGCATTTTTAAAGAACAGATTATTTTAGTTAAGAACTAAATAAAATGTCTATAAGTGAAAGCAAAATTTATAGGCAATTCCCTTCATTAAATCTACTTCTGTTCAAAATAACTAAAGTGGCATTTGTTTTTTGCTTGAACTTTTTCTGATATATCAAGGAGTCACTCTTCCAGAAACATTTAGCAATGGCCTTTTTGTTAGGAATACTCTTTTATTAATTTTGCCATTGATAAAAATGTCTTCCTGGGAATGGAGACTTTACAAAGGAACTGTTATTTAATTGATGTATTCACCTAAAATTTAAAGATGGCTAAATTGTATCTTTTTAACAAGTTTAATACATTGCCATAGTTAGCTCCTTCAATATGCAAGTATAATTCCACACATTAGAATAACCACATTCATATCATACTATCAGTTGACAGATTAGGAAACATACTCTCAATATGGAAGCAATCCAAAATGAATTAATAGTACCAACACTTGTTGTCATGTTAGGGGTGTTACTGCTGAAATACCTCCTGTCTTTTATATTTATTCATAGTACTCCTTTCAGCAAGTGGTAAATTTTAGTCAGATATTATTATTATTATTATTATTATGTGTAAGACTGATGATTCACAGACCTGTACCCCTGAAGCAAATAATACATTATATATTACTTAAAAAAATAATTATTTTCCTGGCTTACAAAGGGACATCTTCTTTCTGTATCCTCACATGGTAGAGAGTAAGATTGTCTTTCTTCTTATTATTACTAGGGTACTAATTCCATCAGTGGGACTCTACCCTCATGACCTAATTAATTTCCAAAAGCCCTACATCCAAATATCATATTGGAAATTAGAGACTCATCATATGAATTTTATGGGGATATTACAGACAATAGTACTGTCCTTCAAACAAATACAGAAATTTGACAAGTGCAGATAAGGGAGGAAATCAGTGAAAATAGGGTCCAGACAGAAGAAATTATCAGTGACAATAATCTATGCACTGGCCCCACCTACCTCTCAAAAATTTGAACTATGGGAAATTTATCTATAAATAGTCTGATAGCATGAATAGAGCTAAATCTTAAATCCATTTCAGAGAAGAATTTTTGTCTAGAAATCTTTTTTTAAAATACTTTATTTATTTATTTGAAAGAGAGTGACAGTGTGAATGGGAAGAAGATCAGAGGGGGAGGGAGAGGGAAAGAATCTCAAGCAGACTCCGCACTGAGTGCAGAGCCCAGTGTGGGGCTTGATGTCACAACCCTGAGACCATGACCCGAGCTAAAACCAAGAGTCTGACACTTAACTGACGGAGCCACCTGGGTGCCCCTGAAAAACTTTTTATATGGTATAATATATAATACCTCAAATAGAATTTTACATACAGATCATGTCTATATATTCAAAATAACTTCTTATACAAATGGGTAGCATTTGAAAGCACTCAACAGTTTAGGGGGAAAAAGGTGGAGATAATATGTCAAATATCTGACTAAAATTTCCTCTTTTGCTCTAGTAAAGAATTGACTTTTAGGGGCGCCTGGGTGCTCAGTTGGTTAAGCAACTGCCTTCGGCTCAGGTCATGATCTTGGAGTTCCGGGATCGAGTCCCACGTCAGGCTCCCTGCTTGGCAGGGAGTCTGCTGCTCGCTCTGACCTCTCCCCATCATGCTCTCTCTCTCTCATTCTGTGTCTCTTTCTCTCAAAATAAATAAATAAAAAATCTTAAATTAAAAAAAAAAGAATTGACTTTTAAAAAAGAATAACGTCACTAATGATAAAATCAATAAGAACATTCTGGAGTTAATAGAACCTTCATTAATTAGTATTTACAAATATCACTATTACCTTAGTTTAATTCAAACATAGAGTCATACTCATCCCTATGATTCTAGTGAATAAGAGGTGATAGAAAGTCACTTTCAGAAAAGGCCGTGGAAAATTTATAAATTTATTTATTTTAAAGATGGTATAACATATCCTTATAGCCAAAACTCATTTCTGAATATTGACCACCTCTGGCCAATTGTAATGGAAAAACGTTTCACACAGATTAGCAACTAATCTGAGAAGTACTTTTTAACTCTGGGATCTTGGCAAAAACCAGTTTAGCTTGGAAAGGGTAATATTTTCTGCTTCCAACTTGACTCAAAGAACACAAATAAGTTTATATATTTTATATATGCATAAGCTGTATTATATATAAATAACTACGTACAGAATTTATAACATGCAAAGTAAAATAGGAAAATAATAGAACAGATTTTAAAATATAGAAAATGTAAAAAAAATACATTTAGTTTTCAATTAATATAAAAGCAAAAAGAATTTTGGAGAACAAGATCTAATAAGAAATCCAATTCTCCTAGGAAGATACCTTAATTATTAGGAGGAGAGAGAGCATTCTGTTCCTGGCTGGGGCTACCTGAATAGAGGTTCAGGCAGGCTAAATTTGAGAGGGTGGACTGGGGAGCAAGTGAGTCATGGTTCAAATACATGAACTCTTGCTCTTCCTTACTAAGTTTTAGTGCATTTTCTAAAGCATGTATTTCTTCATTCCCTGTATGACCTTAGGACAATTTTCAGACTTTAAATGGTTGGTTATTGAAATTTGACCACTTATTTTTCACTCCACAGAACATCTCACATTACTGTTTTGGAAGTGTGATTCCATTTCCATATATTAATATTTAATTGTTAAAACTGTTAAAATAGGGGCACCTGGTTGGTTAGGCATCTGCCTTCAGCTCAGGTCATGATCCGAGGGTCCTGGAATAGAGCCCTGCATCAGGCTCCCTGCTCCCTGGGGAATCTACTTGCTCCTCCCCTCTGCTGTGCACCCCCCATCCATATAAATAAATAAAAATCTTTAAGTGAAACAGTTAAAATATGTATGTTTATCTATCTTCATAAAATTTATACAAACATACACATGCATATTCTTTCAGCACTGCTATTGTGAATAAAGAACACTGACTTTACAGCTTGTTTGTAAAGTAAAATATCTATGCTGGGAAACAGAAGTTGGAAAAGTACAGGGTTGTGCTCCTAAAGCAGAAGTGGCATTCAGAGAAAGAGCACACCATTGTCCTTGCCTTGAGCTCCAGAACTATGGCTTGCAGATTTTTCTCCAGGGAAATGTCAGGCCATAAAATAGCTTTGAAAGTTTTCCAAGGAAATTGGTTTTACTTAAAACAGACTGTGAGGAAGTTGAGACATCAGGGCGCTCTCAAAAACAATGGTGAGTTTGTTCATATGAAACGAGGAAAATGTCATAGCTTCATTGAAGACACAAGTTACACCATAGGTAAGACAGCTCACCAGAAAGAACGTTGGGGAGACAGGTAAATCCTTCAGGGGGTCAGGGAAAGAAAACCTCAAAGACTTGTGTTAAGAATAACTCTTGCAAAAAAGCCTGTGTTTAACTGGTATTAGGTTAATGATAAACAAGGCACCTGGGTAGCTCAGTTGGTTAAGCAACTGCTTTCAGCTCAGGTCATGATCCCGGAGTCCAGAGTCAAGTCCCGCATCACACTCCCAGCTACAGGGGGAGTCTGCTTCTCCCTCTGACTTTCTCCACCCTTATGCTCTCTCACTCCCTCTCTCTCAAATAAATAAAATCTTTTAAAAAATTAATGATAAACAAAACGCAAAGAAAATTCAGTCCTATATGACTTCACTGGTATATTTCTACCAAACATTTAAAGAGGAAGGGATACCAATTCCTCATAAATGCTACCAAAAAATATTTGAGGAAGGAAAACTTCCCAACACATTATATGGGCCAGTATTACCTTCATACAAAAACCAAAGAAAGACATTACAAAAAAAGAAAACTAGAGATCAGTATCTCTTATAAATAGGGAGAAAATAACTACTCCAAAAAACACTAGCAATATATAAAACAGATTATGGATCATGACCAAGAGGGAATTATGTCTAGAATTGCATTCGTTTAAGATTTGAAAATCAATTAATGAAATATGCCAGAATCAATCAACTAAATGGGAAAAACCATATGAACATCTCAAAAAATGTAGGAAAAAAGTATTTGACAAAATGCAGCATGTCCTCATCATAAAAATAGTCAAAGACCTAGGTATGGAAAATAAATTCACCCAATAATGGATATCCATGAAAAATCCCTGGTTAATATCACATTTTGTGGTGAAGGACTAGATGCTTTTCCCTTACTGTCATCCATATAAATTTTGTGATTATTAGTCTATTAAAGTTTTGTTTTATATTAAGATTCCTTGGCAGTATTAGTTTTTCTTTAAAATTTCTCAAAATATATTCTAAATTTATTGGCACAAATGTTTCCTTTATTTGAGAGAGAGAGAGAGAGAGCGCGCACATGTGAGTGGGGAGAGGGACAGGAGAGGAAGAGAGAATCCTCAAGCAGACTCCCCAGTGAGTCCTGAGTCCTACTCTGGTCCTGGACCCTGAGATCATGACCTGAGCCAAAATCAAGAGTTGGACACTTAACCAACTGAGCCATCCTGCTGTCCCACCATCTTTAAAATTTCTGAGGTAACTGAATGTGTTAGAGAATATAATATATATCATACATGTCTAAAGTTTTTGAGCTGTTTTGTCATCTATTAAGTATGACTTCTGTAGATGTGTTTACCTTTAAATTCCTTTTTATCTTTTTGAGAGCAGAGTGCAATAGAAACTCGTTACATCAAAGTACTTATCAGTATTGCACAAAATTCTTATTTGTACGGTGCAAGTTCTAAGAACTCTACATTTTTTTCTCTTCACTTAATTTCTGATAGATATGTGCCAAAAGGTATGCATAATCTTATTCAGTTCTTTATAAAGAAAACGCAGGTTCAACTCTCTATTATTATTTTATTATAATCTATTTTTCCTTTTAATAGCTGAATTAAAATCTTTAAAATTATTGCTATTAACACTGATATGAGATTATTTTTGTCTTTCTTGTTCCTGCCTTCTAAGCAATTCCCTTAGTGTCTTCTCACTATCTTAGAAAATGTGAAAATTAGAAAAGCACATTAGGAAATGTGCTTTTAGGAATGCCTGGGTGGCTCAGTTGGTTAAACATCTGTCTTCTGCTCAGGTCATGATCCCAGTGTCCTGGTATTGAATCCCACATCTGGCTCTTGCTTCTCCCTCTGCCTGATGCTCTCCCTGCTTGTGCTTTCTCTCTCTGACAAAAAAGTAAATAAAATCTTTAAAAAGGTGCTTTTAGTGCTGACCATGGTTACTCAATGCAAGATCAAAACAAAACAAAATGCATCTTTACACGCAAATCCATTTATCATCTCCTTCCACTCAGTAGATCTCTCCTTTCAGAAATAAGACTAAAAAATTCTGGTGATTTTTAATGAAACAATGATTTCATGTTCAGCTTTACATGTCCCAAGACTGAAGAGCGGCTTCCTCTCCACCATCTGCTCAGCAGCTGCAAAACAGCAACTATGCATGAAAGCATCTCCATCCATTGTGGCCAGGCTGGCGTCCACAATGGCAATGCTTTTTGGGAGCTCGATTGCCTGGAACATGGTACCCAGCTCAATGGTCAGATGCTGAATGACAAGACCACTGGGGAGAGGATTCCTTCAACACCACCACCTTCAACATCCATCCATCCAGAGATGGATGCTGGCAAGCAGATGCCCAGGGCAGTGTTTGTTTTCTTTTCCAACAGAAAAAGTATTTGACAAAGTACAACCATTCATGACAAAATCATGTAGGATAAGATCTGTCAATGAATTGGGTTTAGAGTAGAAGTATCTGCTTTGTACTGTATCTGTTTTCCCTCCTCTCCTTGTATTGGTTCCCTCTTTGCTCTCCCTCCATCTCAGTACCATAGTAAAGAAATAATGTTAGAATGTGACTCAAGCAGTCACATTTTCCCTCATGCTCATCATACATTTCTAGTTGGGGTGACTGCTGTTGGTAGAGTCAGGCTGATACAATTGCTCAGGAGATATGAAAGGGAGAACCGCCCTCACCTAAAATATAACTCTGGTGCCAGCTAAGGCTCAGAGTACATACACGAAATCCAAAGCGATAATTGCAAATTCTACTGACCCTCAAGAAAGTCCACTAACTTCCAGGTTTTAATTTGGCCTTGCACACAAGAAGATGTGTTTGAATAAAATGAACAATTTTGTTAATCTGAATTTTTTCATCAGTAGTTTAATTTGTTTTTTAACCAGTTTTTCGTCAGTCAGTGTTTGGCTATCCAAAACCATTTGCTCTCTATTTATTTTTTTTAATAGCATATCACAAAATATTACTTTTAACAACACCTTTTGAAATACCCAGCATTAGTGACTTATCGTGCATCTTAGTTCCTGGACCAAAGACACTGATGGACCCTTTCCGTCAAGGAGAGGTATTAATCTAGGGTACAGAGATGCACTGCATTTTGAGTATTTTAAAAAGTGAAAAGCTGAGGTAGTTTATAGATATACAGAAGGAGCTACTGAATGCTATGCTTTCATTAATGATGAGTATTTGATTCTCTTAATACTTTTAAATAAGTATTTATGTTACAAATTGAAAACACTATTGTTAGTTCTGTTAGTGTGTCAGAGATCAGCCTGAGGAGCTTGTGGTTGGTGAGAGGACATTTAAGATGAACATTATCAGTATTGAAGTAAAAATATTACATTGGATGAGAAAGAGAGAGTGCAACTGAAGGGTTATTATGATGTTTTGCCCATGAAACTGACTGAAAACTTTACCAATGAAACTCTTACGGGAGTTTAACACTCTTAAAACAAAATTCCACTTTCCGCCTTACTTTTCCAAACTCTTCTTCAGCTTTCACATGCATTCGACATTATTAAAAATGATTAGAGATAGTTGATCTTAAAACATTTTTTGCCTAAGAAAAGGAACACGTGGATGCAAATATCAAAGCTGTTTTCTCATCTATCCTCAGATGAAATTTTGATATTATCATAACAAATTTCATGATGCATTGAATACATATATTGAATATTACATGGCCTTAGCAAAATTATCCGACTTTACTTTTTCATGAAAATGACCATATACTTACATATTTTTTCCACTTTGTCCTACTTATGCCAAAAAGAATGGAATTCAGAAAAAGCATTGAAGATACAGAAAAAAAATGTGGGAAATGATTTCATAAGCTGCCTGAGTGTAGTTACAGAAGTATAATTGGTAGACATTATAAAATGTCAGCTTTTATCTATGATAAATATAATTTACACAGCAGAAAAGAGTGATTGGAGTCAGATCACTGAGATGCTAATGAAAAGACCCATCGGCACAGAGGCGGATTGTTCATTTTGCAAGAGACCAGAGAAATGACAAGTGCTGAAGGTGTTTTTATATGCTCCGAGACTCATCGCAGACATGCTCATTCATGCCCTGGGATACAGAGCAATGTAATCGTTTTTTTATTAAATAATTCAAATTCTATGGCCTGTGTTTGACTCACATTTTGAAAGTTATTGAATTGAGTCATTCATTGCTTGGAAGTTAAAGTATGTTTCATAAATTGGGCTTGTAAGAAACATTAACAGAAGAGGGCCTTAAGAAAACAGAACAGCATAAAGGGATGGGGCTTGGCAGGGACAATAAACGGGAGACCAAATTGCAAAACCAAATTGCGATGACAAAATAAATAGATCTGATATGCTGTTGAAAATAACAGTCTACATATTTGTTATCTAAGTGATGTCCTCTAATAACTATTAAAGGAGTTACTTGAAAAGTTTCATGGTTTTTTTTTTTTTTTTTTGTACTCCAGTTAATGAGATTGTAGAACTTAAAACACTGCCTAAGGTAGAGAGGATGAAAAAGAAAATTATGCTTCTTTAGAATCTTTCGGGTAAATGAGTATTATTGCTTAATCAAATAAAATTGAATCACAAGGGAAATCAGAGGAAAGCAGAACTGAGAAAACTCTTAGAAGGACATTTAAAGGAAACTAAGATGAGATATTTAAAGAAACGTGAAAGAGATAAGCTCAACAATAACAATTCCTGTTAAATATATATTTATCTATTTATTATCTTATTTTTCTAGGTAGTAAAGAAATCAGTTGGGTGGTCTACTTATATTATTTAAAATTTCATTAAAGCATTTAACTAATATCTTGGGGTAAATTTAGGCAACAAATATAGAGAAGTATTTTGAATCCTGAGATTTTAAACACCAACCTGTAATAATTCAAGACAGCATGTTTTCTTAAGATAAACACCTATTCATTATTCCTGGCTAGAACTCTTTTGTTATTTTTTGAATTGGAAAGCAAAATATAATTTTAAGTGTTATTCTCAGAAGAAATCCAGCCAATAATTTAAGAAATAAAATTACAATAATTTAGATCATTATAATAAATAATCAGCCCAAAATACAATAACAGCAAAAGCAACAACATCAAAGTAGTTAAAAAGCAAGAGTCAAGTAGCTTAACAGTAAACCAGAATTAATGAATGAATTTATCTAAGAAAGAAAATGGAAGATTCAAAGGCATAATAAATATTACTCATTAGGAATATATCTGGAAGTACTCAAAAGAAAAAGAAAATGGCAAAGAAGAAAAAAACTGTACTAAAATTTGCATGAGATAAATTAAATAATAAAATCTGCAGAATAATACTTTAGAGAAATATAAATTGACCCTTTTACACATAGGCGGTTTTTTAAATACACCTAGACCTGAATATTCACATCAGTAAAACAACAAAACAACACAAAACAAAACAACTTACTTTTTAATTTATACAGGCCAAATTTCACTTTATGGCACACAGTTCTGTGAATATTGATATAAGCCAAAAGTCATGTATCTGCAACTACAAAATTCCCTCATGCCACTCCTCTCCACTGATAGCCACTTACACGCCTCTTCCAGAATGCCAGATAAGTGGAAATATGTATGTTGCCTGTGGTTTCTTTTATTTAGTAAAATGCATTTGGGAGGACTTCATGATATTGTGCGTATCGATTTTTTATTACATTTTATTGACAAACAATATGGATTTGCCAAAGGATTTTTGTTTTGAACCATTTATTGGACAAACAGTATTTGGACTGTTTCCAGATTTTGAGGATTATTCCTTAAGATGACACGTTCCTGTACATGCTTTGCATAAAGATACGTTTATATTTTCTTTAGATAAGTACCTCAGAGTGAGATTTCTGGGTAATATAAGCATACGATTAGTTGTATATGAACTTAAAAACAGTTTTAAAAATGCACGTGCTATGGCACATTCCTGCCAGCAATGCATGAGAGCAGCTTTGCTGCATCCTGGAAGCAGTTGGTATTACCACAATTTTTGTTTTTCCTTTTTTTAATTGTAGCCCAGTTAGTAGGTGTGTAGAGGGGAAGGTTGTATGTCATTTGGGTTTCAGTTTGTACTTCCTGATGATGAAGAATGCTAAATATCTTTTCATTTGCTTATTTGAAATCTGTATATCTTTTTTGGTGAATTGTGTGTTCAAATTTTTGGATACATATTACCACTTGCTTTTTTTCTTTTAGTTGAAAATATATTCACAGAACCACAGATTGAGATAAAACATCTGCAAATCACATAAAACAAAAGATACCTGACAAAGGACACACATACACACACATTCAGTTATGTTCTCCTAATATCTCTCTCTATCTTTCCTTTTCCTAGTAGGGGCTTTGGCAGAGAAGAGTTGTTAATTTTGATAAAATCTAAAATATCTTTTCCTCCTTTTGATAGTGGATTTGGTGTCACATCTAAGAACACTTTGCCTAAATTAACTTTACAAGATATTATTCTATTCTGACTAGAAATTTGTTGTTTTTTAAATTTACATTTAAGTCTCTGCTTCATTTTTATTTCTTTTATATGTACGGTGTGATGTAAAAAGTTAATATTTTAAAATATGAATATGCAAATATCCATTTTGTGGAAAAGAGTCCATAATTGTGTTGACAATCATTTGACTACATTTGCATGGATATATTTCTGGGGTCTCTCTTCCATTGTGTTGATCTTTATTCTACCTATTCCCAAATTTAGTGTTTTTACCACAGTTGCTTTATAGTAAGTCTTGAAATCAGGTCCTCCAACTTTTTTCTTCCTTTTTGAAATTGATTTTGACTATTCTGCTTTGATTTTGATATACATTTTAAATAAGTTGTCATTTTCTGCATAGAAATCCTTCTGGGACTTTGGGATGTGGTTAAATCTGTAGATCCACCATGGGAGAACTGACCTTATAACAATACAAATATCCCCACTTTTTGAAGTTCACATTATGCCCTTGAACTTTTGGTAAACATTATATTAGCATCTGTTTTCACTAACTGGAGAAATATGAAGAAGGTCTTGACTTTTATGAAAAGAAGCCAAAAAAAAAAAAACAGAGGCAGGATGCCCCTGAGCAGTGAGAGTGACCCCACCCAGCTCCTTCTCTGAGAGCTGTACTCAGCATCTCAGCATCAAGCCACCATGGCTTCGAACTATGTCTGTGAGCATCCGTGTTCAATCTCAATTTATTTTGTGCATCTATTAGCAAAATATCAGAAAAGCTTAAAAGAAGTAATTTTTTGGTCTGGGAATGCTCAAAAATGCTCAAAAATGTTTCCACATAAAGTAATGGTAATTGCTTTTTAGCTTTACACCATTTCAGCTTACAGAAGTTTTCATAGGAATGCTTTACTTTCAGATGGTGGGAGAAACAGGTTATGGAGTATGACAATCCAGGAACATGGTATGGCCACTTGTTTATTAAGGTCTTTGATTTATGTCATCAATGTTTTATAGTTTTATCACATGGATCATGCACATATTTTGTTACAAAATGTACACAAGTAGTTTTCTTTGCAATTTGACTGGTCCTTTTAAAAATTTGAACGCTATTTTTTTCATTATTACTAAACAGAATTATAATATATCTATATGCATATAGATTATGTATATATACGTTGCATTGCATGATCTTGCTAAATAACTTATTAAATCTGGTAGCTTTTTTCTAGAATTTTGGAGATTTTCTATGCAATTATATCCTCTGCAAATAAAAATAAGTTTATCTTTAAATCTGTAAGACTTTTGCTCCTTTTCCTGCCTTATTTCACTAAGACTTCCATATGATGTCTAATTGGAGTGATGAGACAGTATATCCCTGTTTTGTTCCTGATTATAGAGGGGATCAATCAGTCTTTCATAATCAAGTATAATGTATAGCTTCCTCCATTATCAATATCCCTCACCTGTGCAGTACATTTGTTACAACCACGAACCTACATTGACTGGTCATAATCATACAAAGTCCATAATTTATATTGCATTTTACTCTTGGTATGTAATTCTATGGCTCTGAGAACCATGTACTGATGTGTATCTACCATTTTGAATATAGTGCTCTAAAAAATCACTGCTCTAAAAATCCTGTATTTTTCTCATTCATTACTCTCCACCACCAGCAACCCCTGGAAACCACTAATCTTTTTATTGTTTCCATAGTTTTACTTTTTCCAGAATGTCATATAGTTGGAATTATACCATACTTATTTCTTTTAAACTGTTTTCTTTGCTTAATTTTGAATAATGGTCCTGTGTAATGGTCCTGTCTTGTATTTCTGGGATAAAAACCATTGGATGCTCTAGTTTGTCAAATGCCTTTTCTACATCTGTTGAGAGGATCATATGGTTCTTATCCTTCTTTTTATTAATGTGGTGTATTATGTTGATTGACTTGTGAATATTAAACCACTCCTGCAGCCCAGTAATAAATCCTATTCGATTGTGGTGAATGATTCCTTTAATGTACTATTGGATTTGATCAGTTAATATTTTGTTGAGAATTTTTACGTTCATGTTCATCCCAGATATTGGCCTGTAAATTCTTTTTTTAGCAGGATTTTTGTCTGGTTTTGGAATCAAAATAATGCTGGCCTCATAGAATGAATTTGGAAGTTTTCCTTCCATTTCTATTTTTTGGAAAAGTTTCAGAAGAATAGGTATTAACTCTTTTTTAAACATTTAGTAGATCCCCCTGGGAAGCTCTCTGGCCCTGGACTTCTGTTTGTTTGGAGATTTTTAATTACTAATTCAATTTCTTTGCAAATTATCAGTCTGTCCAAGTTTCTATTCCTATTTCGGTTTTAGTAGTTTATATGTTTCTAGGAATTTATTTCTTCCATATTGTCCAATTTGTTGGCATATAATTTTTCATAATAGTCTCTTATAATAGTTTGTATTTCTGTGGTGTTAGTTGTGATTTTCCCTCTCTCATTCATGATTTTTTTAAATTTGGGTCCTTTCCTTTTTCTTTCTGATAAATCTGGCTATGGGTTTATCGATTTTAATTCTTTCAAAGAACCAGCTCCTGGTTTCATTGATCTGTTCTTTTGGTTGTTGCTATTGTTGTTTGTTTGTTTCTATCATTTAGTTATGCTTTAATCTTTATTTCCCTTCTTCTGCTAATGTTAGGCTTTATTTGTTGTTCTTTTTCTAGCTCCTTTAGGTTGCATATCTGAGATTTTTCTTGCTTTAGGTAGACTTGTATTACTATTTGCTTCCCTTTTATGACCACTTTTGCCGCATCCCAAAGGATTTGGACTATTGTTTTTCATTATCATTTGTTTCCATGTACTTCTTTATTTCTTCTTTGATTTCCTGGTTGACCCATTCATTCTATAGTAAGATGTTTTTTAATTTCCATGTATTTGTTGTCTGTCCAAACTTTTTCTTGTGGTTGACTTCAAGTTTCATAGCACTGTGGTCTGAAAATATGCATGGTATGATATCAATCTTTTTCTACTTGTTAACGTCTGATTTATGATCTAGTATGTGATCTATGCTGGAGAATGTCCCATGTGCACTTGAAAAGAATGTGTATTCTGCTGCTAAAGGGTAAAATGTTCTTTCTTTTTTTTTTTTTTTTAAGATTTTATTTATTCTTCAGAGAGAGAGGAGTGAGAGTGAGCACAGGCAGACAGAGTGGCAGGCAGAGGCAGAGGGAGAAGCAGGCTCCCTGCCAAGCAAGGAGCCTGATGTGGGACTCGATCCCAGGATGCTGGGATCATGACCTGAGCTGAAGGCAGCTGCTTAACCAACTGAGCAACCCAGGCGTCCCTAAAGGGTAAAATGTTCTAATGTATCTGTTAAGTCCCTCTGGTCCAGTGTGTCATTCAAAGCCATTATTTCCTTATTGTTGATTTTCTGATTAGATGTTCTGTCCATTGATATAAGTGGGGTGTTAAAGTCACCTACTATTAATGTATTACTATTAATTAGTCCCTTTATGTTTGCTATTAATTGTTTTATATATTTGGGTGCTCCCAGTTTGGGGTCATAGATATTTATAATTGTTAGTGTTCCTGTTGGATAGACACCTTTTTTATTATATAGTGACCTTCTTTATCTTTTTTATAGTCTTTGGTTAAAAATATACTTTATCTGATATAAGCATGGCTACGGCTACTCTGCTCTTCTTCTTCTTCTTTTTTTTTTTTGATATTGATTAGTATGATAAATGGTTCTCCATCCCCTCACTTTCAACCTGCAGCTGTCTTTAGGTCTAAAATGAATCTCTTGTGACAACATATAGATGGTCTTTTTTTTTTTTTAATCCATTCTCACACTTTATGTCTTTTGATTGGAACATTTGGTCCATTTACATTCAAAGTAATTATTGATAGATAGGAATTTAGTATTACTTGTGAAGTCACTGTTTCTGGATAACTACAATGTGTCTTGGTGTTGGCCGGCTTTTGTGAATTTTGATAGGATTCCTCTGTGCTCCTTGATTTGGATGGCAGGAAACTTATTTTTTTAAGATTTTATTTACTTATTTGACAGACAGAGATCACAGGTAGGCGCAGAGAGAGAGGAAGGGAAGCAGGCTCCCTGCCGAGCAGATAGCCCAATGCAGGGCTTTATCCCAGGACCCGGAGATCATGACCTGAACTGAAGGCAGAGGCTTTAACCCACTGTGCCATCCAGGCACCCCGGATGTCAGGAAACATTAACAGAACTTCCTAACACAGAGAAGACAGAGACCTAGACAAAATGCCAACATGGAGGAATTCATCCCAAAAGAAAGAATGGCTATAACTAATAAGCCTGTGAATCTCTAAAACTCCAGTCTTTGAGCTGGAGTAAAAACTCACAAAAATCATCCTCTCTTGTCTTCTCAGTGTTCTTGCAGAAGTGTTTTCCTTGTGAGATCCCTTGTATTTTCCTCTCTCTCTCTCACCTCTCTCCTTGACCAGGGTCTCCTCCCCTCTGCAGTACCCACAATAGTTTTCTCCCCTAAATCACACCTCTACACTCTTTTTTTTTAAAAAAAGGATTTATTTATTTGACAGACAGAGATCACAAGTAGGCAGAGAGGCAGGCAGAGAGAGAAGGACAGGAGAAAGCAGGCTCCCCACCGAGCAGAGCCCAAAGCAGGGCTCGATCCCAGAACCCTGAGATCATGACCTGAGCCCAAGGCAGAGGCTTTAACCCACTGAGTCACCCAGGCGCCCCATACCTCTACACTCTTATCTTCCATGATGTGGCCTCTTCTTTCTCTTTAGTAATGCCTTTGTTCTATCAGTCCTCAGATCATTTTCTTGGGTATTCAGAATGCTTTGATAGTTATCTAGCTGTGTTTGAGGGACAAGACAAGCACAGTGTCCTCCTACTAATCTGCCATCTTATCTTCCCTATTCTGAAAGAATCCATTAAATTTGACAGCTTGTATTTTTGTTTTATTCAGTTAAAAATAATTTTCTTTCACTTCGAGGTTTCCTTTTTGACACACGAGTTACTTAGAATTATGTTGCTTAATAACAAAATCTTGGGATTTTTTTGAATATCTTTTTTAACCAATTTCTACTTTCTCGTGTAAGCTGAAAAATATTTGTAGAGCGAAGAAAAACAGTGGTCTTGAGTTGCTATATAAGTAGCTGTGAAAATAAAGTCAATTTGAAATCGTGTTTCTGTGGGCCAGTGTTACAAAAACACAAGAAAAGTACTTGAATTATTTTGAAATAAATCTTTTGTTGTTTTGAAATTATACTAGCTGCACTCTACTTCTTGCACTCACACTGCTAAAATACTAGATCATGAAGCTTCCTGTCTCAATAGTATTAAGCATTTGGCTATTGAACACTTACTTTCTGTAAAGCAGATTTTCTCAGCCTTGGCATTATTGATCAAGATAATACATTGTTGTTAGTGGTTGTCTAACGTGCAATGTAAGGTAATGTAATGTAATGTAGGGTATTTAACAACACCTCTGACCTATTTTCATTAGATGCCAGTAGCACCCGTTCTCATTTATGATAACCCAAAATACCTTCAGATGTAGCCAAACATCTTCTGGGCATGGATTTATGCCTGTTAAGAACCACTGCTATAAAGTGGTTTAATTAATTAGTTTATGTTTTTAAAATATTTTACTTATTTATATGAGAAAGAGAGAGAGTGAGCCAGGGGAGGGGCAGAGAAGCAGACTGTTCACTAAGCAGGAGCCAGAAATGGGACTTGATCCCATGACCCTGGGATCATGACCTGAGCCAAAGGCCAATGCTTAACTGCGTGAACCACTCAGGCACCCTGTAGAGTGGTTTAGCCTATACACAAGATCAAAAGAAAATATTGAAATTATATGATTTAAATTTATATGTAATAAAAGCAAAATTTCTCAAGCTCAATTATTTTTTCTCTGCAGTGATTACATAGGATCAAATAATTGAAAGGCTCATGAGATTCTTCAGAGTGTCCTCACAAAAGTCTTTGAGATACAGCGTATGATACAGTTGGAGAAAGAAAGCAAGGCAAGCTTCAGGGGACAAAGGGATCTCCATTGCAGCTCCCCAGGTATCTCTCTTCCTCAGAGAAAGCGTTTTGTCTCTGGATTATGAATTCCAGTGTGAAAGAGAAATCTTGGATTCAGGAACCCTCAGGCAAAAGTTTCTAAGAGGGTCTTTTATACCCAGTGGTTATGTAACCACAGCACGCTGTGCAACCAAAGTAGGTTTAAGGCATTGATTTAATCCTTCTCTAACTAATATAAGCCAGCTGTTCCAGAAAAGTTGCAAGTATTTTTTTCTTTTTTTCTTTTATTTATTTGACAGACAGAGATAGAGCACAAGCAGGGTGGCAAGATAGGCAAGAAGAGAGAGAAACAGGCTCCCCACTGAGCAGAGAACACCATGTGGGACTTGATCCCAGGATCCAGGGATCATGACCTGAGCTGAAGGCAGACGCACAAGCAGGGTGGCAAGATAGGCAAGACGATAGAGAAACAGGCTCCCCACTGAGCAGAGAACACCATGTGGGACTTGATCCCAGGATCCAGGGATCATGACCTGAGCTGAAGGCAGACGCCTAACCGACTGAGACACCCAAGTGCCCCTGAAAAGTTACAATCTTTAAAGAGCATATTACAAATCCCTAGCTAATCCATCTTGTTCTTACATTAACTAAGGTTCAGTACTGACTTTGTTGCATTCCAGGAAGTAAGCATAGGGTTACCTCCATGCAGTTATAGTATAGTATAGTATAGTATACAGTATATACACTTCCCTTGCCCCCAAAAATAAGCAAAGAAAAAACACTTTTCTCAAATTTTTCTGTTTCTCTGCCTGGCTTTAAGCCACCTCTCTGCAACCACAGGTTTTGACACAATTCTCCTTTCTTACTGTCTAAATTACCACACTATCCATTCATTCATTCTTCATGTTAAACTTCTAATATTTCAAAACACACTCATTTAAGAGTAGAAACTGGTTAAATTTGCCAAACTTGCACAGTTGTGCAGCTATCAACATAGTCTAGTTCTAGAACATCTCCATCCCCCAAAGCGTTCTTCATGCCCATGTACAGTTGATCCCAGTCCCTCTCTTGACACAGACAACTGATCTGCTTTCTTTTCACATAGCTTTTACCTTTCCAAGAATTCCATGTATGCGGAATCATATAATACATTATTTTTTATGCCTGAATCCTCTCACTTAGTGTGATATTTTTGAGATGCACCTGTGGTATGGCATATATTGGTTGCTCATTCTTTTCTTCTCTGAGTACTAGCCCATTGTACAGATATACTACACTTTGTATATCCTTTAATCAGTTGATGGATATTTGACTTGTTTCCAGCTTTTGCTTATTATAAATAATGTAGCTATGAACATTGTGTCTTTGTTTGGTCATGTTTTCATTTCCTTCAATAGATATCTAGGTGTGGAATTAGTGTTTTAATATAAATGCATGTTTATACACAATAGTGTTGAGTATCCTTGTGGTTTTCCTGATTTATTGAGATATGACTGACATACAACATTGTGTGAATTTGTTATTTCATACACCTATGTATTAGAAAACTATTACTACCAAATTGTTAGCTAATATCTCCAGCACCTCACATAATTACCATTTCTTATTTTATAGAGAACACATCATGATTTAATCTCTTAGCAATTTATAAGTATATAATAAAGTATTGTTAATTATGATCACTGTATTGTACATTAGATTCACGTGCTTAGTTGACATTCTTTGGAAAAGGATCTATTTAAATTTTGGTATGATTTTATTTTTATTGAGGCATTTATCTTTCTAATTGATCTCAGACATTTTTATATATTCTGGATATAACTCCTTTCTCAGTCCATCTTCAGAAAGTGTTTTCTTCTTGGCTGTGATTTGCTTTTTCATTCTTTAATGGTGTACTTTGAAGGGCAAAAGTTGGAAATTTTGATGAAGACAAATTAATATTTTTATTTTATTGTCATATTGAAGAACTCCTTACCTAACCCAAGATTACAAAGATTTTTCACTAAGGTTTTCTTTTAGAGGTTTTATAGATTTAACTTTTACAATTGTGCAATTCTTTTTCAGCTAATTTTTTTTTTTTTAAGATTTTTTATTTATTTGACAGAGAGAAATCACAAGTAGGCAGAGAGGCAGGCAGAGAGAGAGAGGGGGGAAGAAGCAGGCTCCCTGCGGAGCAGAGAGCCCGATGCGGGGCTCGATCCCAGGACCCTGGGACCATGTCCTGAGCCGAAGGCAGAGGCTTTAACCCACTGAACCACCCAGGCACCCCCATTTTCAGCTAATTTTTAAAATGGTATTAGCTAATGAGGTTCTGGTATTGTTTTATTTTATATAAGGGTATCCAATTGTTCAAGTGCCATTTGTTGAAAAGACCACCCAGTCACCATTGAATTGCATTGGTATTCTTATTTAAAATCAATCAACTACATACGTATGTCTATTTCTGTATTCTATTCCGTAGATAGATCTACATGTTTATTATTTATTTATTTATACATACATTATACATATATACACATTATATATACATATATATCTGTATATATACATAATATATAAATATACACATATATACACTATATATGTATAATGTATGTATATGTATGTATATGTATAATGTATATATCTGTATATATACATATATGCATATATATACATAGTATATAAATATAGATATTTATACATATTATACTTATTTACTGTAGCTTCATAATAAGTTTTGAACTCAGGTAGTGTAAACTTCTATCATTGTTTTATTTGGAAGCTGTTTTGTTGTTGTTGTTGTTGCTGTTTGCTTATAACTATTAATTTTTTTACTTGTGATACATATCTAGTGCTAGTTGACTGAAAACTCTTTTGATTATTGTAGACACTGCTGCCATGCCATGGTTTCCTAACATATCAGTTTATTCATTAGCTACATATATAGAGATATAAATATAAGCATACTGGCATAATTATTATACAATGCTTTATAGCTGGTAAAATAATGGTTAATTTAGCAAGTGAAACAGCTAAGAAGAATTTATTACATCACTAGCTGTCAGGAAAAGGTAAGTTCAAATTATAACCACCTACCACACATCTAATGGAAAGGCTAACATTGAAAAATAAAATAAAAATACCATATACTGGGAAGTGTGCAGAGAAACTAAGTCACTCACATATAGACGGTGAAGATGTGAAATGGTAAACTCTCCAAAGTAGTTTGGCAGTTTCTTACCATGCACTCATGTGACTCAGCAATTGAATGTGGGAATTTATGTAAGAAAAATGAAAATATATGTTCACAGAAAACTCTGTAAATGTAAAAAAAGAGAAAAAACTGCACATGAGTTTTCATAACAGCTTTATTCTTAATAGCTAACAAACAATGGTTCAAGAAACTGTGTGCATACATACCAATCAGCAATAAAAAGGAACAGACTGCTGATACATTAAATGACTGAATGGTTCTTAAGGAAATTATCTGGAACAGGGAAAAATATCTAAAAGGTTTACATACTGTATGAGTCCAATTATATAACATTCATGAAATGACAAAATTACAGAAATAGAGAACATGCCAGTAGTTGCAGGGGACAATTTGGCTGTGGTTATGTACCGGTCATATGATGGATTCTTGGGATGAACTATGTCTGGATTGTCTTGGTGGTTACATGAATCTATATACATGATAAAACTACATAGAAATAAATACACGTGTGCACACACATAAGTGCATGTAACACTGGTGAAATCTTAAGGTCAGTGGATTGTCTCAATATCAATTTCCTAATCATGGTAAGATAGTAAAAAAAAAAAATGCTAGTTTGGGGGATATAACTGTGAAAAAGGTCAACTTGATCCATCTATTTAGGAGGAAGTCATATAAAAATAATTCAGATTTACTGAGTACGTACTAAGAGGCATCACTACTCTTTCATGACAAGCCTATGAAATAGGTACTAATATTATCCCTATTTTAAAAATAGGCGAACTAAGGCATAGTTAGTAGAAAATCAATATAGGATGGTAATGGAAGAGCCAATCTTTAAATCTAGACATTGGTGCAAGCATTCTTAGCTACCTCTGTCATAGCTAGTCTCTTGATGGTACCCAGTATAAGTCTCACAGAACTTAAAGAGAAGTAAAACCAACGTGGGCCAGAGAAGCCCTAAAAATTGTTATGAGCTGCTTAAGCACAGTTGTATTTAAAACAAACTGAGCCAATTGCAAGAAATGCAAGGTTGTAAGTTGAGATACGTTATTATTCAAGAATCATATTCAAAATCAGTCAAGAACCACTAGTATAGAAGACAAATATTAAGAAGCAGCAATACCATTGGAAAAATTAAGTTTTCTTCTTGAGCTACAGATGTACATTAAGGTAGTTCTCAAAAGCTGAAGAGAGAATGTACTCTTAAGTGTGGCAGATACAGAGTGTTCTCAATTAGTCGCACAGGGATGGATGCTGGCGGCTGACATCCTTCACCTATCTGCTCTCTTAGGGAGGTGCCAAGTCTAAAGAAGTTACCTTCTGTGTAGTCAAGGACCGTTCTGGTGCAGCCCAAATCTATTGCCCAATCAATATAATGATAAAAGGATCACAGAAGTGCCAGAATGAGTGAAAACCCAAGTTCTCTTGGCTTCAGAGATCCACGTATGTAGGTGAAGCTTTTACTAAATTGCATCACGTACTTTGGCCTCTGTCCAAATGCTCTTCCTTTCCTGTTCTTCCACAAATCCCAAGCATCCTCCCTGATGAAATTCTAGCACATTCGTCTCTGCCATGCTGTCTACTTTCATGAGAAGTCAACCTGCAAGAGTTGGCATTTTTGAAAAACTGGAACTGACAAAGTGCTTACGCTGGGGTGGGGGGGGCGAATGACATTTTTGTTGAGTATCGAGTTCATGGTACTATAATGAAGTAAGTGTCTCATTAGCAATGTTGCTCTGGCTCTGAATTTCTTGGACACATCATCACTGGAACAACCAGGTCAGTAATTTGGAAGACATCCTTGACTCCCCTCTGTCTTCTCATTGGCAAAATCCCATCCACACTGTTCTGTAAAATTTCAATTACAAGTTTCTCCTCTCTCTCCTTCTGCTGTTGCTTGTGTTATTGCCTTAAGCATCCTTTTCCTAATTTTCATCACATCGTTTTCTCATCAGTTCTCCATGATTTAGCTAATGGGGTGGTCAATCTAATATTCAAAATTCATCCTCACACTCCCAACTTAGAATACTTCTGTGACTTTTATTGACAGGGAGAGAGAGAGAGAGAGAGTATTTACCACGGTCTATAATAGGTACTTAGGGATCATTCTCTCATTTAGTGGCTGGTTTGTCTCCTACTATGGTGTTTTCCCACAACAGCCTATTATTATAGAACATTACTAACATTTGTGGCGTATTTGCTATTTACCAGGACAAGAATTGTACAAACTGCTTTACATGGATTACTTCATGTAATCCTCACAACCTTACAAGCCTAACAAACTATTTGCAATACCCTGAATATATCAAGCTAATGTATGCCTCAATTTCATACTGCTTCCTCCTTGGAAGCATGCAGTGCCCTTCCCTTACTCGTTTCCCCTATATAAACACCTACTGATCCTTCAAGACTTCATTCATTTATTATCTGCCCTGTTAATACGTTCTGCTGCCACTTCCAGTGTTATTGTTGACCTACTTTCCACCATGAACCTTAGACATTTCTGCCACAATAGTTCTAGTAATGCTTTAGTAACACCATATTCAAATCATTCACCTCTCCACTAAACTGTTAACAATTTGAAGAAATGAATCATATCATATATTTTCTATTCCGTGTCCACAGTTTTTAACCTCACAGATAATATCACTGTTTTATATTACTAACAAGGGTAACAATTAAGGTGATTTTCTCAAATGTATATACTTAACGGAACTTGGCTGACAGATGCTTTGTGTTACAGAGCCAAAGGGTGGATTTTAAAACCAGTCAGAAGTAGGCTGGAATCCTGGTTTTTGTCTCTTATTAATACATAAATTCACTTGGAATTCCTCACTGTAATATAATTTTCCTCTGTAACAGAATTATAGTGGCACTGTATTTTTTGTGACATATCTGATCATTATGTCATATTACACATGGTACACAGGAAATCCACAGATAACAACCCAGTATGCCTGACCTCACAACAGACTTTTAATTCTGCCTCGCACTATTTCAGATGCATTTATGTCAGAACTGGTGGCTGTATATGAATGTCAGTCTAAGTTAGGATGAGAGGCAGTCTCTAGCTGGTCTTAGCTGTGGACTAGGGTCTCATAGGTGCCAGTACTGGGGGCTGTTCTTTTTTTTTCAGTGGCCCAATGTTAAAGCTAAAATAAGAAGTCTTTCTGGTGGCGCCTGGGTGGCTCGGTGGGTTAAAGCCTCTGCCTTCAGCTCGGGTCATGGTCCCAGGGTCCTGGGATTGAGCCCCACATCGGGCTCTCTGCTCAGCGGGGACCCTGCTTCCCCCCTCTCTCGCTCTGCCTGCCTCTCTGCTTACTTGTGATCTCTGTCAAATAAATAAACAAAATATTAAAAAAATTTTAAAAAAATAATGAAAAAAATAAAGTAAGAAGTCTTTGCTTAGGCCTGCACCGATGGTCTATGATAGTATATGAAAAACAAGCCAGTGGCAGCTGAATTGAATCACCCCCTATCTACTGTCTCTTTCCTTGCCTTATACGATTTCCACTGTTCATCCAAGTCCCCGTCCATCTGCACCTTTATCTCCTGCCTTTTATTACCAAATTCAGCTCCAGTACCTGCTACCATTTGTAAAACATGGTTCTGCATGATAGAAAATTAATTAATGAAGCAATACTTCACTGCACTTGTAAAACTGGCTTCCCAGAGAGGAAAATGAAGTGTCTGCAGATTCTTGCACTTATAATAAAAGTCAGCTACAAAAGAAGAAACTAATAAACCGATTTAACAAACTTGTTTTTCATTTTCATTTGGCACTCAGTTTAAGTGAAATTCTGATAGCAAACTAGCAAAGTATAAGAAGTTTGTATTAAAAATTATAAATGAATTATCATTTTAGTAATAAGTTTAATAGTAATAGATAAAACTGCTATAATTTCAGATAATATTTTAACTAGATTTAGTGTTCTCCCCATTTTCAAAACATATTGGCAATAGCAGATTAATTATGAACAATAACAAAAATACATTTTGTATGCATTCCTGAGTTGTTATTTAACTTAAAATTAAAGCATAAATCGATGTAACATTGAGCTTACAGGGTAGTAATTACCTTTGCAAACTTTTATCCTTAACACAATTCCTTATAAAGAATGGCTTGGTTTATTTTATTTTATTTTATTTTATTTTATTTTATTATTTTATTCTATTTTTTTATTTGCATTATATTAAATTTGTTTTTCAGTCTATAAACAGTAAAACCAAGACTAGCTAAAGCCTACTTGCACTACATTATTCATATTATTAATTTATATATAGGCAGTCCCCATATATTCACTGTGATATATTCTTTAAAGTGTATTTCATAAAGAAATGGTGTGAAGTGTATTATTTCCCCCCCCATAAGCAATCAGGTGTATTCCAGAGGACAGAGAGAATGGATGCAGTTACTGTTTTGACACTAGATGGCATTCCTGTGTAATCAGAAGACCAAAAGGCTAATACAGTTGCGGGTCCCTTTCCCTGAGACCTGTCATAAATTCAAAAATGAATGGATTACAGCTAAAGAAAGTTAAATACAGGCTTTTATTCAGATTATATGAATAAACCAATCTGACATCATGCTATGTACAGTTTTTTGACCATTTTAAAATTAAGAATTGTCATTCTGCCTTCACTAAATTTGAAGTATAGATGCTAGCTACTGAAAGCTATTTCCTGCTTTTTGTCTATGATATTTACTTCCATGCAAGTATTTTTATGTTAATAATTCAGAAAACATACTTAATTCAACTTGTATAAAACACTGTCACAAATTTATTCCAATGAAAAAATAATTCCATGCATCAATATTAAAGATTATCTTAGGTTTGTTATTATTGCAAAAAGTTTAAACAAGGATAAGAGCCTTTTAAAATTATTGTAAGAACATTACACTTAAAAAAATCTCATTGTTTGTCATTTATATATGATGGTGAAATAAACCACTAATTTAATATGATGTGTCCAACCTCATATTAAAGACATGTATGTTCTTATCAACATAGAACTTCTCAAAATTTGTGTATTATGTTAGTCACTACACAGTACATCATTAGATTTTGATGCAGTGTTCCAAGATTTCATTGTTTACATATAACACCCAGTGCTCCATGAAATCCGTGGCCTCCTTAATAGCCATCATCAGGCTAACTCACCCCCCACTCACTTCCCTCTAAAACCCTCAGTGTGTTTCCTGGAGTCCACAGTCTCTCATGGTTTGCCTCCCCCTCTGACTTCCCCCCTTCATTTTTCCCTGCTCCTAATGTCCTACATTAGGAGTCCTATATTTTTAGGTTCCATAAATTAGTGAAACCTTTTGATAATTGACTTTCTCTGCTTGATTTACCTCACTCAGCATAATCTCCTCCAGTCCCATCCATGTTGATGATGTGGTTCATATATACAATGGAATGTTACTCAGCCATCCAAAATGATGAATACCCAACTTCTGCATCAAATTTTTTATAACAAAGCCAAAACAGAAAATGTAACAGCAGCATGACAAACTTGGAGAGAAAGCAGTGGCTGTGAAAGCCCAGAATTGAGGGATCGATGTGTCAGAAATCTAAATGTCAGTTGTGATGTTCCAGAGAAGATTCAGGGTTCGACATAAACACATAGACATTAAAATTTTGATATGATTAGATACATTTCTCAAAAATTATGATAAAATATACACATTGTTGAGTTTGCTTTTTCCATGAAATAAGGGGAACATTAATTTTTGCAAAAAGAGGGCATATTTATTGATCTTCTATGGGTCCAGCACATCACAAATATTATCTCCGATTTTCAGAACAACCCATTTAATTCTATCTTACCCCTCCCATTAGACATGAGTAAAATCTGGGTTAAGAATAGAATTTCTTGAATTGAATTTCCTGAATTCCTTGAACTACAGGCCACCAAATGCCAGAGCCAGAATATGAACTGCAGCTTTTTGAACCATACTCAGCAAATTTCTCACTATGTAATTCAGCATGCTTGTTATGAGGAGGGGCAAGGTGGTGGAGAAGTAAGACACCTTGTTTCAACCGATCACCCAAAGTGAGCTAATCCTCTACCAGAACACCCATGAAATCAGCCTGAGATGTAAGATTATACACTTCTACATTTTCTCCAAATTCATATACTGAGGTCCCAAACCCCATTACTTCAGAATATAACCATATTTGAAGATAAAGCCTTTACAGAAGTAATTAATTTTGAATGAGATCCTATGTAGTCATGCTCTATCCAATATGATGGGTGTCTTCATATGATGAGAAAGAGATACACACTTTCAGAGGAAAGTCCATGTGAGGACAGAGCTGGAGACCGCTATCTGTAAACCAAAGAGACAGAGCAGCCCCAACAGAAACCAAACATTCTAACACCTGAATCTTGGATTTCCAGTTTCTAGAACTGTGAGAAAATAAATTTCTGTTGTTTGAGCCACCAATTCTGCAACACTTTCTTATGGCATTCCTACCAATAAATATCATGCCCAAAACAGTATTCTTAACTTTTAATAGAATCCAGTTTATACTGACTTCCAATGCATTTAAAGCAATGAATATTTCTACAAACATATTTTTTAAATACTATATATATAATGTCAGGTGTTTGTGTATGTGTGTCTGTCTATCTATCTATTGAGAAGACTATTATACTACTATTTTTCACTGGACAAGAGCTACAAATAATATCTTAAATCATATTCAGTGATTTTTAATGCTATAGAAATAATTATTTGGCATATATTCAGGTAAAAGCTAATGTTAAAATTAAGTAACCAAGATTTAAAATGAGATCGAAAATTTAAAAGTTAAAACAATTTTAGTTATATTAAAGGTCTGCAATGCTTTAAGTATACGTTGAAAATTTGAAATATAATATGAAGTCAATTTTATCAATATTTATTTTATGTCTTTCTCCTAAAAATATTTAAAAACACTGACATCCCAGTGACAATGATCTAACCACAAGCTTTGGGTTTCCCATTCAAATGTATGGATAATGGCTGATGCTACACTTAGCTCAAGTAATGTGAAAGGTGAGCATAAACTTTATGATGCACCAGAACTGTAGAATTCTAAGACTAATAGACTCATTCATATGGATACAGAAGTCAGCCTGAAGAGTCTTGTACTTATTAAATTTGTGAAAATTATTGCATCAAAAATATTAATGATTTTAATTAATTGGAACAAACTGAATAAACAAAAATCTATGACTGCACAAGGAGTCTCAAATTTAATAAAAGGACAAAAACTAAATCTAAAAAAATTTATCACAATTAGATGTCATTGATACATCAGTTTCTTACTCTGAAAATCAGTATTAAATACAAAGGTAATCTCATTGCATTTCATTAGGAAGTGTGCTTCATTCAACAAATAACTTCAGATGGTTAAGAATTCACACCCTCATGACAATCATGTTAGTTGATAAAAGTAAAAGAAATCATAGAACTTTAAAATGGCCAATGACATCTAATGAAATCACTGATTCAGAGAACTGCAAAACCCAATAGGTAAAATGTGTTGGTTAACTGAACAGTCAGGTTTCAAGATCCCATATAATTTGTCAACAAAATACGGTCACAATGCAATGGAGAAACAAAATAACATTATGCGCCTCTTGAAGTTAAAATATTTCATCTGAAACTAACTTTTCTTCTTTGGAGCTAATTTTCTGTTTCAGGAGCAGGAACATAAAGGAACATATTAAATAATACTTGGAAAAAATAAAGGAAGTCTAAAATACAGAACATTCTCCAGTGCATGTGTTCTCATCTTTCACATAGCCAATATGGGGGAGGAGGGAATGAAGCAGAAACTATACTAAATTATACAAATGTAACAAGAAAATGAAATGAATGGGCATTGTTTATATAACTTGTTTGGGGAAAAACAGCTGCTATAGGCATTTTGGGGAAACATTAGGAAAAATAGAAATGAAATATACATGAGATAGTATTTATTTCATCAATATGATCATTGAATTATGATTGAATATAAAAAATATTTCTCATTATTTGAGAATATTTATAAGGATAAAGTGTAACAACATTTGTAAATAACTCTAGGTTTTAGTTCTTCAGTATTTATTTTTGAATATTTGCTGATGAAGAAAATACAACAAAATTTAATAATTAACAATTATTAAATCTAGACATTGATATACTAGACTGTTGCTGTATTTCCTTTATTTATCATTTATTATTTTATTATTTTTGTTTATTTTGAAAATTATTTTTATAATTAAAAATTAAAGCTTCTTAGATTTTTTATGATATGCCTACAATATAGAACATGTATAATATAAATATCTGTATTTAGTACATTGAATAAATAGTAGCTGTTTTCATAGTGAGCTTCTTAAATCCAGTGTTCTGACATATATGTGACATGTAGTTTTCCAGTGTTACACATTCAATGTTTTTTTTTTTTTAAAGATTTTATTTATCTATTTTGACAGAAGTAGGCAGAGAGGCAGGCAGAGAGAGAGAGAGGAGGAAGCAGGCTCCCCACTGAGCAGAGAGCCCGATGCGGGGCTCGATCCCAGGACCCTGGGATCATGACCTGAGCCGAAGGCAGAGGCTTTAACCCACTGAGCCACCCAGGTGCCCCCATTCAATGGTTTTTAAGAGGAAAAAAAAATGTGTTATTCTAGTACCTGTAGTCAGCTAGAGGACTTATAGTTAAGAATTCCTTCTGAGTATTATAAAATACCAGACTATCAATCATTTAAAGACTGAAAAAACAAGTGTCATTTAAGGTGGGTTTGGACGGCAGGAAACTAATTTAATGATTCGAAGCTACATTCTCTGTCATGTCAGAAGTGTACTGCTCAGAGTTCATTACCAGCCCTGCATGACCTGATGTAAAATCCAATACGGTGGCATGGCCCATGGTATTCATTTGCAAGGGGCCAGGAGTCATTTGCTTGGTTAGATGACAAAGTGGAAGGGATGGCAGGAGATTTGCTTTTGGTGACCTCTTTTCCGTTATATTCTCTGATTGCAAATGCATACTAGATGAGCTCTGATAAGGCAAATAAAAGTAAAACAACCACCATCACCACCACCACCACAACAAGAGCAACAACAACAAAATCATTTTGGAGTCCTGTGAAATCATGTCTTACTCGAAGGAATAAAACACTTTTAACCCAGCTTAATGAAAACAGATCAAGCATTTGAAAAAATTGGTGGTATGAATTAGTCAACACAAAAATTAGTTTCAAAATTATATATGGCTATATATATTATATGTGGATTATATATCATGTATATATGGATTTGTTATACTTGACTTTAATTGTATTCTATAGAAAGCAACAACTTTGAAAATCTAACTCATTTTCCACAATTGTAAATTAATCTCTTACTCAAAAGAGAAATATTCTTTTATATTACTGAAATTTTTACTCTCTGATTTTTTAAGAACTCTACTTCTTCTCTACCCCACACGTATTTCACTGTGAGGGAGTAATTATTTTAAGTACCAAAATTTAACTGAATTGCAGTAAGGATCTCTCTCAACACCATTAACAACTTATCAGGCATTGAGGCCAAACTATATACATTTTCTGTCATATGAAATCTTATTGAATTTAGAAATTATTTAGGGGAAATTCTTTCTCATCAGATTATTTCTAGATTTGTCCAGTTCATTGGGGGAAGTACCTACTTATAAGTACTCTAAATAGATACACAAAATTCTAAGTAGTTATAAATATGGATCGTTCACTTCTTTCAGGTCCAATTGTAATGATTCATTTACATTATCATAAGATAATTATGACGTGGAACTTGTTGTAGACACATCATTTTACATTTTAAAAAGTGCATGGACAACCACATAGATATCTACTTGTCAAACTAATCAGTCTTATTTCCACACTAATCAGGCCAATTGATTTTCAACTTATTTGGGGTGATAGTATTAGTATCATAAACTGACTCTGTCTGAATGCAGGTTTGTAAGTAAAATGTATTTTTCTCCTTCCAAACACATTCTTGCCTAAAATATGTAATATGCTACATGGCTAAGTGTAAACAAATTTTATTAATTTTCAGCAAGTTACTGTTCAGTGAAATAAAATTGCCATTTGATTGTAACAAGGAAAACTCCAAAGAGAACATATAAATCAGTATTATTGGCAGTTGGAAAAGATACATTGCCTAGATTACTGTTAGTGACTAGGGAAATAAATGACCATTTTAGAGGTTTTAGAAGCACTTGGAAGAGTAAATGAAGATAGCTTTTGAAAATTGCTGATGGGAATTCATCATAATGGAGGGCTGAGTTATATAAACAACATTTATTTCCCAGACTTGATCATTCTAAAATGGAATAAAGTTTGGGTGAAAAGAGATTTCTTTATACAAGAAAAATGCTGAAACAGCATAAGAGAAGATTCAAAAGAGTTTTTTAGTTGATACTAACAGGTAGCAGAAAAAATTAGTTTATATCATGTTAAATTTAAAAATCTGATATTTATCTAGATGCCTAACATGAAATTCCAGGTGTTACCTTTTTAGATTTTAATACATGGGATTTGGACAGGTGGTATGTTAAGAGCATTAGCTTGTCTTTGACACTAGGTAAAGCTGCATTCAAATACAACTCTGTCAATCATAAGTTCAGGAAGACAAAAAGTGATTAGGTTTGCTGTATAGGTGGAATAGTATTTAAAGATATCTGGGACAGAAAATCTACCCAGAATATGGGTTCCAAGAGTATTTCTGGCTAGACAAAGACTACTATTTCTTTTCCTACATCTCTAAGATAATTTGTAAAATTCCATGTATTTTTTCAAATATTTATAATTTAGTAAACATGAGAGCAATATTCACATATACATCTAGAACCTCTCAGTATCTAAGAAAAATATATTTAAGAAAGATAAAATTGAGTAACTAACTTGAAAAGCTTGTAAGATCATTAAGAAAACATTTATTTTTATTGATTTGGTTTCACTTTTATTTTAATTTATGGGTTTGATCATTTAAAAAGATTCATCATTGCCTCTATGAACGTTGCGATGTTCCCTACATCTGTATCTTTGGGTTAAATACCTAGTAGTGCAGTTGCTGGGTATAAGGTAGCTCTATTTTTACCAACTTGAGGAACCTCCATATTGATTTCCAGAGTGGCTGTACCAGCTTGCATTCCCACCAACAATGTAAAAGGGTTACCCTTTCTCGACAATCTTGCCAACACTTGTTGTTGGCTTGTTTCCTGTTTTGTTAATTTTTGCCATTCTGACTGGTGTAAGGTGGTATCTCATTCTGCTTTTGATTCGTAATTCCCTGATGGCTAGTGATTTTGAAGATTTTTTCATGTGTTGAGATGCCCTTCAGCAGATAAATGGATAAAGAAGACATGGTACATATATACGATGGAATATTACTCAGCCATCAGAAAGGATGAATACCCACCATTTGCATTAACATGGATGGAGCTGGAGGGGATTATGCTAAGCAAAATAAGTCAAGCAGAGAAAGACAATTATCATATGGTTTCACTTATATGTGGAGCATAAGGAATAACATGGAGGACCATAAGGGAAGAGAGGGAAAACTGAAGGGGGAGAAGTCAGAGAGGGATATGAACTATGAGAGACCCAGGAAACAATATGAGAGTTTCAGAGGTGAGAGGGGTGGGAGTATGGGGTAGGTGGGTGATGGGTGTTAAGAAGGGCACGTGTTGTGATGAGCACTGGGTGTTAAATGCCACTAATGAATCACTGAACACTACACCAGAAACTAATGATGTACCGTAAGTGGCTAACTGAATATAATAATAATAAAAAAAAAGATTCATCATCAGGGAAAGTTATTTTATTCAAAATGTCCCTTTCTTTTGGAAAAACAATTTCATATTTCAAGATATAATTATTTCATTTCAGATGGTTGAAAATGGGAAATGGTGTAAACTTTTTATCCTTTATTTTCAGGAAGTTCAAATTCTAATAAATAATTTTAATAAATATATAATGAATATATACTCAAGAAGCCCTCTCACTAAGTAACTGAGAATTAAATGATTTGTTACAATGTTTTATATACATTGCTCATTAAAGCAAGACTGTTTCATGCTTACAATGTCTACGACTTAATCTACCCACAATATTTTCTTGGCATACTATTTTTAGTAAAAGTGACTAAAGCATTGAATCTACATGAATATCAAGTTCCACCCTTTCTCTTTATTTCATTTCTTCTCATTACGTAAAATGGATTTTTTTTTTTTTAAGAGAAATGTTTTCAGGGCAGTGCCCAATTCAGATCAGCTACAAAAGGTAAACTATAAGGCAAATAGTGGAAGACGTGGCTGGAGCAGCAGGTGGTAGTCACGGTGGGTCTTATATGTGATACTGCATAGATTTCAACTCTCATGGAAGCTGTACAAAACCACTGACATTTTAATAAGCACATTGAAATAATAAGGCATACTTTTCAATAGATGCCCCTGTTTTCTCTATAAAAATAGACAAAAGTTATAAAAAACTAGAGTTAAAGGATCATTTAGAAGGGATTAAAGTAGAAAATAAGTGTGCAGAAAGGAGGTTTGGGCATGTATTCTCTACAAGGGGAATGTATTCTGCTACCATGTTTTGCTTAAGTGTAACATTTATCATTTCTTCAAATTGGAAGCATTAGATCACAGACAATGTTCTTCCTGGAAAGTACTTATTTGTAGTAAAATGAAAAACAATATGTAAGATAAGTTATTAGCACACTAATAATATGAATAAGCAATTGGTAATATACTATATTACAATTGGTCAAAGAATACATAAATATAAGTTGAAATGTCTACATTTAGGTAGAAATGAAATTAATGCAAATTTAAAATATGTTTATTTAAAGTTGCATGTCTTATCTATTTTGTATACAATCAATTATAAAATCAAATGAGACAGAATGTAGGTAGACATTCAGAAAAGATGAATAAGTCATTAGTAGGGAAGAGGCAGAAAGTTTTCATATGATCTATGACATAAGCCTGGACTCAAAAATAGATACAATTTAAGTAAGGTTGCTAGATTTAGAAGAAAAAAAACTTAAATTTAAATTTCTGATTAACGAGGGATAATTCATTAGTGTCAGTGTGTCCCACACAATATTTGGTATATACTTATAATAAAATTCATCCACTCTTTATCTAAAATTCAAAAATAACTGAATAGGGACACCTGGGTGACTCAGTTGGTTAAAAGACTGCCTTCAGCTCAGGCCATGATCCCAGGTCTTAGGATCAGAGTCCTTCATCTGACTGCTTGCTCAGTGGGGAGCCTGCTTCTCTCTTTATCTGCTGCTTCCCCTACTTGTGCGCCCCCCTCCTTGTGTGTCCCCCTCCTTGTGTGTGTGTTTTCTCCCTCTGTCTCTCTTTGACAAATAAATAAAATCTTAAAAGAAAACCAAATATAACTGAATAGCTTGATCTGGCAACCCCAGATATAAAGGAAAATAGCAGACAACAAGGAAAACCACAATAGTAAAGTGAGATGTAATAAATTTACCACCTAAATATTGGGCAAAGGTCAATGCTGTAAACAGAGAAATGTCATCTTAGAGAGATAGAAGTCCAGATCTGAATAGCATTAAATGTTAGGCAGAGAAATATAACTTGTTAAAATTAAAAATATGGAACCATTTAAAGCTTTGATCAAAATATCAAAGTACATTTAAGAATAATCAATCTAGAAAATTAATTCTTTTTTTAAAGATTTTATTTATTTATTTGACAGAGAGAGAGATCACAATTAGGCAGAGAGGCACGAAGAGGACAGGTGGAGGGCGTGGGGGTGGAGAGCAGGCTCCCTGCTGAGCAGAGTCTGATGGGGCTGAATCCCAGGACCCTGAGACCATGACCTAAGCTGAAGGCAGAAGCTTAACACACTGAGCCACCCAGGCACCCCTAGAAAATAAATTCTTAATGGATTAGAAAGTTAAAGGCTTTAGAGTCAGAGAAGAATTCAAGAGATTATTTAACCCGAGTTTGTAGCATGGCCTTCTGCTAAAATATGGAAAACAAAGAAAAAGTCTGTGAACAAAGGGAAAGTATAGTTTAGAATATTAAATGCAATTACAAAGACAGAATAATTGGGAAAAGCAGGATAAAAATACCAAATTTGTTACTGGGACTTTTTTTTTTCTCTTTTTTTTGATTGTTAATAGTGGTTATCAAAGTTCAGTGAATAGGACCTTCTGTTTTCAGCCATAAAGGAAGTGATGGTATCAGAATAGCCCTCCCACTGTTAACAACTAGAAATCAGGATAGGATGCTAGAAACAACTGTTTTCAGATATTAAACAACATGATACACAGCACTGTGAGGTCTAACTAAGGACACCTTCTGTCTTTAGAAGAGAAAAACCCAAGCAGAGCATGATGGTCGTATCAAGTTAAGGAATCACAGATCAGTACTTGGGGAAACTGAGACAGATGGAATTTGGGAGCACAATAGTTGACAGGAGTTGTCTGCGGTGAAACTAGGTCAGCAATAGAGTCATTAGACTGGGGCAACTCTGAAACTTTTGGTAGTTTAAACAAACAAACCAGTTAGCTAGGTTTTTCTTCAATCTGAGAAAACGAAACTCAGGAATAACTAATCCTTAGTAGTTAGCCAGATTCTCTTGATTCTGAGAAAACGAAATGCAAGAACAACTATCATAGCAACCAAATAACTAATTTTTTTTTTCTAAATAAGGCAAACATTTAAATTACAGCCAGCTGAATAATTGCTTTGCTTCCCTGTCTTCTCTATAGATATCTCTGCTCTAGCCCCTCCTCACAAAACACTGGTAGCCATTTTGGTTTGGTGCTTTCTGATTCACATAGTTGTTTGCTCAAAAAAACTTAAATTTTTTTTTCAATGTATCACAATTTTATATTTTAACATAATGTAGAAAAAGAGCTCCAGAAATCTCTATAAAGAGCCTTGGCTGAGTCCTTGCTTGAATACTAAGTTTTCATATGTAGGCTGAGACATCACAAGAAGGAGTAAAGAACTAACAGGGAATGAAGAACTTCAGGTAGCTCTGAACTAAGCACTGGCGGCAGCTTGCAAAACATAGGGGGATGTCTAATATCCAAACATACAGAGTGCATTGACTTTACTGAGCCCCTAGGGACTTCAGTAGATATATATATATATATATATCTACTATATATATATGTATATATATATATATACACACACACACATATACATGTGTATATATATATATTTAAATGTATTTATTTATTTGACAGAGAGAGAGGGAACACAAACATGGGGAGTGGGAAAGGGAGAAGCAGGCCTCCTGCTGAGCAGGAAGCCTCATGCCTGGCTTGATCCCAGGACTCCAGGATCATGACCTGAGCCAAAGGCAGACACTTAACTACTGAGCTACCCAGCACCCTTAGTAGATATTTTAAAAAGACTATTCCTTAGGTCAACAGGGAAATGAGCCTTAAAGTGAAGGCTACTATAGTCCTACAAAAATGGACTTGATCTCCAAGTAAAACAAATGCATGCCAGAAAAATAGTATTGTTGAAAATAAGTCAGGGTCCTGGGATCGAGTTCCGCATCGGGCTCTCTGCTCAGTGGGGTGCCTGCTTCTCTCTCTCTCTCTCTCTCTCTGCCTGCCTCTCTGCCTACTTGTGATCTCCCTCTGTCAAATAAATAAATAAAATCTTTAAAAAAAAAAAGAAAATAAGACAAAATATCCAACAATCACTATAAATACACAATTATTGACATACAATAAAAAAGGTGGCACATTCCCAGGAGCAAAATCAATCAATATAAACAGAAATGACAGAAAGGATGGAATTAGTAGAAAAAAATTTAAGATAGGTGTTATAAACACTTCAGAACTAAAAAAAATATGACCATAATAATGAGAAAAATAGAAATCATAAAAAATTACCTTATTGGGCTCTGAAAGGTAGATATTTAAATCTGAAACAAAATTTCAAAAGATGGTTTCAATAGAAGATTAGGCACTGAAAAATAAAAGATCAGTAAACTTGAAGATAAGGAAAGAAAAACTACTCTATCTGAATCACACAAAGAAGAAAGGTAGAAAACCATGAGCAGAAACTCAACAACATGTGAAATTTCAAGCAATCTAAATATCGGTATATTGAACATTCCTAAAGTGTAGGCTGCAGAGAGAAAGGACATATTAAATACAAGAGGTGAAGACAGTGGAAGAGAACATGGGAGGGAAAAAAGGCATAAAGAAAAACAATGAAGCAAAGGTCAGTTATTTGAAAATATTAATAAAATTGACCAACCTCTACCTAAAGAGATAGGAAAAAGAAGAAAGATTAATTATCAATATCAGGAATGAAAAAAGAGATTTCAATGATAGTGATATGTGATATTGTGTGATAGTGATATTCAAATGTAAGTATTATGGAGTACTGTGAAGCCTTATGCCAATTAACTTGAGTGCTCTGATGAAATGACAACTCCTTAAAAAATAAAATTAATCCAAGAAAAATAAAAATTCTAAATTCATTAAATAAGTTGAATTTGTAATTAAAAGCCTCCCCCAAAAATGTCAGGCCAAAATGGCTTCAGGGGTGAATTCTCTCAAACATGTAAGGAAGAAATAAATTAATTCTACACAAATTCTTCTAGAAAATAAAAGCAAAGAGAGCCTTTCCAGAAGTCATGAAAAGTCATCAAAGAGGGAGAAAAACCACAAGAGATTCTTAACTATAAGAAACATACTGAGGGGGGTGCCTGGGTGGCTCAGTGGGTTAAAGCCTCTGCCTTCAGCTCAGGTCATGATCCCAGGGTCCTGGGATCAAGCCGGCATTGGGCTCTCTGCTCAGCAGGGAGCTTGCTTCCCTTCCTCTCTCTGACTGCCTCTTTGTCTACTTGTAATCACTGTCTGTCAAATAAATAAATAAAATCTTAAAAAAAAAAAAAAAAGAAACATACTGAGAGTTGCTGGAGGGGAGTTGGTGGGGATGGGGTAACTGGGTGATGGACATTAAGGAGGGCACATGATGTGATGAGCTCTGGGTGTTATATGCAGCTGATAAATTATTGAACACTATATCAGAAACTATGAACTCTAAGTTGGCTAATTGAATTTAAATAAAAATTTAAAATAAATAAATTATATTTTAATAAAAAAAGAAGTCACGAAAGAAGATAATAAAATTCCTGAATGGGTGCTCAACAGCATTAGTGCTCAGTTGAATTAAAATATAAGTCAAGAGGGGCACCTGGGTGGCTCAGTGGGTTAAAGCCTCTGCCTTCGGCTCAGGTCATGTTCCCAGGGTCTTGAGATCGAGCCCCGCATCGGGCTCTCTGCTCCACCGGGAACTTGCTTCCCCCTCTCTCCCTGCCTGCCTCTCTGCCTACTTGTGATCTCTGTCTGACAAATAAATAAATAAAATCTTTAAAAAAAATTTTAAGTCAAGAAAAGGTATGAATACATTATGAGATGAATGTTTGTATCCACCCAAATTTTATGTATCTAAATGCTAACCCCAAATGTAATGTTATTAGAGGTGATGCCTTTGGGAAGTGATTAGATCATGAGGGTGGAACCCTTGTGAAAGGGTTCAATGCCCTTATAAAAGAATCTCTAGAGAGCTCTCTCCTCCTTTTTCTTTGATGTAAGTGGGAAAAGGTGGTCAAAGAAAAAGGAAGTGGACTTTGACCAGACAAGGAATGTGTCAACACTTTGATTTTGCACTCCCATCCTCCAGAACTGTGACAAGTATTAGTTGCTTGAGCCACCCAGTCTATAGTATTTTTATTTTATTTTTTTGTTTTATTTATTTATTTTGAAAGATTTTATTTATTTATTTGACAGAGCGATAGAGAGAGAGCACAAGTAAGCAGAACAGCAGGCAGAGGGAGAGAGAGAAGCAGGGTCCCCGCTGAGCAGGAAGCCCGATGCGGGACTCAATCCCAGGACCCTGGGATCCTCACCTGAGCTGAAGGCAGCCGCTCAACCAACTGAGCTACCCAGGCACCCTGTTTTGTTTACTTTTTTAATTTTTAAAATTATTTTTAGTAACATATGAAGTATTATTTGCCCCAGGGGTACAGGTCTGTGAATCATCATGCTTACATATTTCACAGCACTCACCATAGCACTTGGATATTTTTATTTTAGGAGCCTGAATGGACAAGGACAATATACATGCACTGAAAACACCCTACACTAAAAGTGTGATTATGTCAAGTGTTGTAAAGTATGTAGAGCAACTGGAACTTCACATGGCAGTGGTAATACAGTAAGGCAAAGTTATTTTTGGAAATTCTTTGGTAGTTCTTATTCACTTTGCTTCTATTTACCATATGCTGCAAAGTTCCTCTCCCAGGTATTGAACAAAAAGACATGACAAGATATGTCTAGGGGCACCTGGGTGGCCGAGTCATTGGGTGTCTGCCTTTGGCTCAGGTCATGATCCCAGGGTCCTGGGATCAAGTCCCTCATTGGGCTTGCTGCTCTGGGGGAAGCCTGCTTCTCCATTTCCCCCCTACCCCACCCCCGCTTGTGTTCCTGCTCTCACTCTCTCTCTCTGTCAAATAAATAAATAAAATCTTTAAAAAAACAGACATGTCTACACAAAAAACATATACTGATGCTCATCAAAGCTTGATTCATAATAACTTCCAATTGGTAACAACCCAACTATCCTTCACAGGTGAATTTAGACCTAAAATGTATACATTTTATTTCATGTAAATTGGGTTTTTACAATTTTGATTTAAAAATTCTTTGATATATGAATTACCTGTAAAGTTTATTAAAACACACATTCTTAGGCTATCTTGACAGATATCCTTGTCAAATAGAATTGAATTAGGGTTGAAACACCACACAGGGAGCTGCAATATTTGAATTCAGTAACATGAACGTTCTTTTGTTCAAGGTGTTACATACAATGCAATATGTATCTTAAATATGATATCCAGATGTCTACTAAGGTGTCTTAGCACCTAGTTTCTCTGTTATTAGAACTTTCTTATATTTATTCTTCATATTAAATTGACAGTTCTCTAAAGATAGGAAGACAGATGAATTATTATGAAAACTATCTAGTGAGAACATATATCTGACTCTTAAATATAGACATCCATATTTCCATTTGGTGTAATGCAATTATAGGAACTGGGGCTTAGATATGGAGATACTTGCTATTTTTTAAATTTTGTATCAGTTTGCAATTTTTATCAGAAGCTTATCTTGTTATATAAAATTTTGTCTCATGAATCTATTACTCCGATCACTTAACAAAAGCCCTTAATGTAAGAATATGTTGCAGCGTTTCACTGATTTCACTTATATTTAATCATTCAAAACCTCAAATCATAAATAGCAAGCTTTGCTTTTTTTTAAAATACATACTCTGAATTTGTGCATATATACTACATCCTTTGTCTATTTAAAGAACAGGAAGAATTAATGCAAACCTTTAAATTTTGATTAATTCAGTGAAGTACATGTATATACAAATAAATTGATCATTGACTGTATGTAGTTGTCAATGGCAACATAAATGTAGTTCATTCTAACAATATGTAAATAATATGAGAAAAATTATGAAGAGATTTAAATATGATTGGAATGGGGCATCTGAGTGGCTCAGTCATTTAAGTGACCAACTCTTGATTTCGGCTCAGGTCATTGTCTCAAGATCATGAGATGGAGGCCCACATCAGGCTCCATGTTGGGTGTGAAACCTGCTTAAGATTCTCTTTCTCCTAGGGGAACCCTCCTATACTGTTGGTGGGAATGCAAGCTGGTGCAACCACTCCGGAAAACAGCATGGAGTTTCCTCAAAATGTTGAAAATGGAGCTACCCTATGACCCAGCAATTGCACTACTGGGTATTTACCCTAAAGATACAAACGTAGTGGTCCAAAGGGGCATGTGCACCCGAATGTTTATAGCAGCAATGTCTACAATAGCCAAACTATGGAAAGATGTCCATCAACAGATGAATGGATAAAGAAGATGTGGTATATATACACAATGGAATACTATGCAGCCATCAAAAGAAATGAAATCTTGCCATTTGCGACGACATGGATGGAACTAGAGGGTATCATACTTAGCGAAATAAGTCAATCAGAGAAATACAACTATCATATGATCTCCCTGATATGAGGAAGTGGAGATGCAACATGGGGAGTTAAGGAGGTAGGAGAAGAGTAAATGAAACAAGGGATTGGGAGGAAGACAAACCATAAGTGACACTTAATCTCACAAAACAAACTGAGGGTTGCTGGGGGGGCGGGAGGTTGGGAGAAGGGAGGTAGGGTTATGGACATTGGGGAGGGTATGTGCTATGGTGAGTGCTGTGAAGTGTGTAAACCTGGTGATTCACAGACCTGTACCCCTGGGGATAAAATATATTATATGTTTATAATAAATTAAAAAAAAAAGATTCTCTTTCTCCTTCTGCCCCTCTCCACCAGCTCACTTGCTCACTGTCTAAATAAAAACTAAATAAATATTTTAAAAACAATAATAAAAAATTTAAATACAATCAGAGTGTTCTGGTTATCATAAAGAGAGGTAAAAATACAATGGAGATTCAGAGAAGGAAAGGATCAGAGCATATTTTCTAAGAGGAAAAACAAAAATGGTAAATCCAGGAAATAAGAAGTAAGGATGCCATAACTAGTTAAATAAAGATATACTTCAACCTTAAAAATTAGTAAGTCATTAAATTTATTTTTTTCTGTAAATAATTGATATACTATATGCTTATGATAACCCAAAACCTGAACTACCTTATTCTTCTAACTAATATTGTAGTTACTCAAAGGTTATGATCTCCTAATTTGGTTCTTTATTTAGGTTCTGTTTTTTTTTTTTTTCCCATGCTAGAGACTGAATAGTGAATGGGTGTGATGAAAAAATTGTGGTACTGTCCACAGAGCTTAGATGAAGAAATAGGAAAGATAAATGCTCTTTTGATCATAGAAGAAGCCAAAATAATATTTTTCATTAAAAATATTTGTTCTAGTGGTGCCTGGGTGGCTCAGTTGTTAATGGGCTGCCTTCAGCTCAGGTCATGATCCGAGGGTCCTGGGATTGAGCCCTGCATCAGGCTCCCTGCTCAGTGGGAAGCCCGCTTCTCCTTCTCCCACTCCCCCCCACCCCGCTTCTGTTCCCTCCCTCGCTGTGTCTCTCTTTGTCAAAAAGAATAAATAAAATCTTAAAAAATATATTTGTTCTATCAAGTGTTATACTTGAATATGTTTGAAGCCAAAAGGAAAAAAAAAAAAAAAAGCCAGTAGAATCTTCAAGACTGATAATTAAAGATACCAAAAGGAGACTGGTGATTGCTTTCCAGTAAAGAGAAAATGGAGATCATGTTTTATTATAAAGACTTTAGAAAGACATTGGACAATAAGCCCTTTTTCTGATACTGAACAGGACTTGTACAGAAAAAAAAAAATAGTTATAAGACTAGAGATCTTTGGAAGCTAAACAGCCCCATCCCTAACAAGACTCAAAGAGGAGACAGAGGGGGCAGGTGTGAGTAAACCGGGTCTAAGAGTGTGCGGGTGCGCGGCATCTCTGTCAAATGCGGAATCCCAGAAAGATATTAATGAACTTAGTGCACGAATGACGTGCCTTTAAGGCTTCAGGGGACGCCATTCCCATTGTATTCATCCTAGATACATACAGCTAGGGGAAAAGTTTCCTCACAAAACCAATAAACTGCTTTGAGGAAAGGCATGTTTTAAAAATAAACGTCAAGTCACCGTACTGGCTAGCAGTGGAGTGGTAAGAAGCGGTAAATGCACGTATTCCAGGCCAAGGTGAAAGGCCTGAGTGACACCAAGGACATCAGGGAAAAGAAACAGCCACCAGGGGTAAGGAGATAGGAGTAGTCAAATAAGGGTCGCCAACTATACAGTGATGTGTGACAAATATGTCTTGGGGCCAAACAATTTCTAATTTAAGTGGAATAAAACGGGAGATTCTAATAAACATTACAAAGAATGCATACTATGTCTGAAGATATCAGATTTTTATTTGAAAAAGGGAATTTATAGAGTTGTTGAAAGATAGTTGAAAGAGTTAGTGGAGTGTTTGCATCATAGAAACAAGTGATTTGTCCAAACGTGATTTAACTTTCCAATATTGACTAATAATAGCTGTTGGTCAGAATAATGAAAACTTTAAAAAGTGTTCTGATTTTTCCCCCCGATTAATGTTTTATGTTTTATTATCTAATCTGTTTGCAAAGATTTAATGAGGAGAAATAATTATGGCTGTAAAATGGTAAATTAATTCTGATCGTAAAGTGATTTTCACTATATGCTATATTTAATTTAAACTGTGATGTGTTTTATCACATTGTTGATTTTTACTATCTCAAATTTAGCTTTACTAGCAGTGGTAGTTTTAGCATGTTTTTATATTTTTACAATCTGATTCTAATTCATTTGACTGACTAGTTTGCTCGTGGCAAAGCATAATCTTGGGTTATATGAACCAGCTATATGAGTGGAGTTAAAAAAAGGAGGATAAAAAAGCATGATTAACATTGAAACATTTATAATTATTCAAGATTCTATATCTTACATCTAAAATGAATTTAGGTCCAAAATTGCTGTTATTAACCAATTATGTACTTCCATTTCTTTATTTCATATATCAGATTATGAAATACTGCATGGAAATTTAAACTGTTTATGAGCAGTGTGTGTAAGTGGTCTTAGAGCCAGACACCATGGGTTCAAATCTCTACCCCATCACTTACTAGACATAAACATTTAGATAAATTACCTAAGCAATCTGTTTTTTTATCTGGAAAATGGGGGTGATAACAATTAAAAAAAAAACTTATAGAACTGTTAGGAGGAACAAAAATATCATTTAAAAAAATGTTTATAAAAGCCTGACTGGTACAGAGACTATAGCACCCTTCAAGTCATCCTACAGAGATCTGTCATTTAGACTTTTTTTCCCATTTTTAGAGGAAAGGTTTATACTCTGTTATAATCTGTGTGTCATCCTCTTAGGTGATATTTCTACAATGTTTTGTTTATTTTGGATATGATTATAATAAAACAGTAGCCATGATATATCTTTTTAAAAGTTTGCAAAGTATATATAAAAAATCACTATGTTTCAGGATTCCAGAACTCCCAACCATACCCCCCAACACAGGCCCTGATTCTGTATGAATCTGAATCTTTGGCAGGGGAACCTGGGTATGTTTAATTTATTAAAAGCTCAGCAGGCAAGTCACACACACACACATCTGGTTAAGAACTACAATTAAGGCTCTCATGTCTAAGGTGTCCTCACACTGAAATGAGTGGGGTTACTTCCTTGTTTCCCTTGGTTTCAACATTATCAGTTGGGTACCCTTGAATCAATGAATCAATCTCCTTGGACCATTTTTTCTTTAAATATTAGAATGCTAGGGTGCCTGGGTGGCTCCATCGTTAAATGTCTGCCTTCAGCTCGAGTCATGATCCTGGAATCCTGGGATTGAGCCCCGCTTTAGGCTCCCTGTTCAATGGGGAGCCTGCTTCTCCCTCTCCTGTCCCCCCCAATTGTGTTCCCTCTCTCTTGCTCTATCTCTCTATGTCAAATAAATAAATAAAATCTTTTAAAATATAAAAATAAAAATAAATAAATAAACCAATAGTAGAATGCTTTCTGATTTTCATAACTGTATCTTCTTATATATCTAGTCTTCACAGTTTTTTGTGCAAACACCAGAATTCCACAAATAATGACTTCTGAAACTCGAATAACAAATTGTTTGTTCATCTAAAATATTTAAAATTTCCTATTACAACCTACTACATCCCATGATAGAAAGCTTTTTACAATATATTCTATATCTGCTTAGTTCTCATCTTCCTCCAAAGATAAGGTGATTCAGTTGATATTTAAAGCATGAATAAATTAGTTTTCATAAATACTTCATTACAAGGAGCCACTGAGAAATTTCAACATTCTCTTTCTAGCCTTTAAATTCATTTTTCTGGGATAAATCTGCTTTTATTAAACTGGCAGATCTCTATGAGATTTAACCCCAAATTGGGAACATGATTTTCTCTTATTTTATATTCTCAATTTTAATTGTTAAGACGAACTCCTAGGAACAGAGAATAGAATATTAGTTATTAGGGGCTGGAGGGAAGGAAGGTGGAGAGAAGTTGAACAAAGGGCACAAGTCTTGAGTTATAAGAAGAATAAGACTAAATATAGTCACAGTTCTGTGACTATAGTTAATAACATTGTGCTGTGTACTTTAAATTTACTAAACGAATAGACCTTAATCATTCTTACCACACACTAAAAGATAACTGTGTGAAGTGATACATGTGTTAATTAGCAGTATGGTAGAAATCATTTCACAAAGTAATATGTATGTCAAATCTTTACATTGTGTTCCTTAAATACATACAATTTTGTCAATTACACCTCGATATATCTGAAAAAAAAAAAGAGAGAGAGAGAGAGAAAACTGTAAATCCTCATTAGCAAAACCCCCCAGGCAAACACTTGGAGTTGAAGAAAGTTGAGTTTACCAATACTTGTTGCGAAAGAAAAAGGAATCACAAAGTATATGCAATCATGGAGTGTCTAAGAAAGAGTGTGTTAAGAGTGGCTTATGATAGTGCTTAGAAACCATTACGTGATTTTAAAGATAGTTCAAGAAAGCAAAAGTTTGGGATAGGAAGCAGTGAGAAGCAGGGATAATTAAAAATTTAATGTAATTTAACATATTTATTTTAATCTAGATGGTCGGAGGAAGACAATGAAGCTAATTTGTAATTGACAAAGAGACATCAATCAATCAAGAGAACCAGGAAAGAAGAGAGATTGAATATATCTCCTGTTTGGGCAGAACTTTTGTATCTGTCTCTCCCTAGACCCAATTACAAAGTAATCTTGCTCCTGTTTCTCTCCATCATGCTCACAAAATGACCTTGTCTGATGTTGATGTTCTGTGACACTGGCCTGGTTGTTAATGCTCAGAAAACTCTTGGAAAACTCAATAAGAGACAAAAAGTTTGTGTTAAATAACAAGTCTCAAGTTAGCCGTAGGAAGCTATTTACATGAGCAGAACGATACTCCAGGAAAACGTATTGTAAACCAGGTCTCAGAGAAAACCGAAATTGACTGGTGGCAGTTGGGACCTGAGGTACAAACAAATTCTGAGGAATCTGTTATGTCATCCTGTGACGTGAACATATAGGGCTACGTAAGCACACTAGGCCTTCTTTGTTAATGAAATTCCTTCCGTTTCATCAATTTCAAGAGCAACCCAAAGAAGGTAAGTAGCAATAACAGGCCCTGCATGATCAGCGTCTGAGATAAAGTAGCTTAATCCAAACCCCAGTGCTGATGGAATTATGATATATAGCTAGGCACTTGCAGAAGCAATTCAATTAATTGCTTGAGCTTCTTTCTCGAAAGTGAGACAGATCTGTGCATTCAGCAAGAAAGTTCAGAAGAAGAAACGCACTGAAAACAAGGGAAGAGCTGATATTGTTGGGTGCTTTCCTCAGAAAATAAAGAAAGGACATGATGGGAACGGACATGCTACATATGTTCGTTTACCAGTCATAATATTTACAATGATCAATCAGATGTTCTTTCATTGCTTTATGGATGATGAAACAGGCTCAGATGACTGAAACAATACATCTAAAGGAACACACCTTGTAAGTCATGAAACCAGGATAACCCTAATTTTTTCTGGTCTTCAAAAATCATGGTCTACATTAATTCTGCTGATGTCCCCCTTCCATTTTACCCCTATGCATAAAAAGTTATCAGTAAACTCCTTATAAATAATTCAAATTTTTATTTTGGTCCTGGTTTTCCTCGACATCTTGTCAGCATGTTGACAATGCTACACACATTTACACACCTTCTGGAATGCTCTTTTCTGTTGATTTCATGAGACTACTTCATTTCCCCCCCGATATATTGCTATTCCTTTATTATTTTCTTTGATGGCTCTTCCTATTCTGACTAGTAAGAACTGGCATTATGTAAACTTCAGCTATAGGCTTTCTTCTACTGTTACTCTACAGCCCCCTGTTGTATGATTTTACCCACACTCTGGGAATTAAATAACATCTATCAGCTTATAGTTATAAAATATGGACTTGCAGCCCATGTCCCTCCTCTAATCTTTAGACTACTGTTCCATAGCTTAATAGATAACACTTAAGGGATGTCACTCAGACCACACTGGACATGCCCAAAATTAAACTCATGACCAAACCTCTCAGAACCAGACCCTCCTATCCATTGTTTCAGTAAATACATTCAAAATTCACCCAGTAAGGGAAGTTAGAAGAAACTTAATTCACCACAGTCAACCTAAATGTTCAATCAATCACCACAATTTATTGTTTTTACCTTCTAATTATTTCTGAAATTCATGCATTTATTTCTCTACATCTAGATCTCATTTTCCCTAGTTCCATCAATCTTTCATCAAAACTGTCATAACAGCCAGACCCTGACTTAGTCACACACATATTAGCTTTCCCTCCATTCAATCTTTCACATTGCAGAGTTTTGTATTAAACACGTGTAATTGGCCCTTGAGCAACATGGGGGTGTCAACTCTTTGCAGAGTCAAAAATATCTGTGTAATTTTTGACTCCCCAAAATATGACTTATAATTAGGCCACTGTTGACAGGGAGATTTACCAATAACATGAACAGTCAATGAACACAAATTCTTTTTTTTTTTTTTTGTATTACATTTATTACATACTGTATTCTTACCATAAAGTAAGCTGGAGAAAAAAAAATGCTATTTTTAAAACGATAAGGGAAAGAAAATACATTGACAGTGCTGTATTGCATTTATCTAAAACAATCCACATATAAGTGGACCACAGGCAGTTAAGCCCATGTTGTTTGAGGTTGTATTCTGATTATTTCACTTTTTACGTTATCTTTACATATGTTTTCTAGTTCCACCTTTATCTTCTATTCGTATCTATCTCATGTTACAGTAATTTCCAATAAAAGTCATCATAAATCATATCCTTTCTTTCCCTTCAGGAGTTTCTACCACCTCTGACCCCATCACCTAATTAACTCCTATTCACATTATAGAGTTCAGTTTCAAATGAATTTCCTCAAGGCAGATTTCATGGATACCCTAGACTCTGCTAGAGCCCTTTCAATCACAGTATTCCATGCTTCTTTGTTTTTAAAGGTTTTATTTATTTGACACAGAGATAGAGAGTACAAGTAACCAGAGAAGCAGGCAGAGGGAGAGGTAGAAGCAGGCTCTCCGCTGAGCAGGGAGCCCAGTATGGGACTCCATCCCAGGACCCTGGGATCATGACCTAAGCTGAAGGCAGCTGCTTAACCAACTGAGCCACCTGGGCAACCATGCTTCTTTGTAACTCTGTTCACAATTGTACTCTAATTAAATATTTTTTTAAATTTATGATTGCTTAATGCTTTCATGTTTGTTTAATGTTTAATTTGTCCTTCCAGACAAATTACAAAAAGACTTCAAAATCTGGGAAGAGAAAAAAAAAATTAAGAATTGGGATGCCTGTGTGGCTCAGTCAAGTGTCTGCCTTAGGCACAGGTCATGATACCAGGGTTCTGGGATCAAGTCCTGAATCCCTGATCCTTGCTCAGCAGGAAGCTTGCTTCTCTCTCTGCCGGCCGCTCTCCCTTCTTGTGTGGTCTCTCACTCTGTCTCTCTCTCTGACAAATAAATAATTTTTTAAAAAGTATAAGAAAATTTCACACAGTTTATCAAAGAAAACTCATTTGAATTGTATTAAATCACTTTCAATATAATAACAATATATTAAAACAGCAATAAATAAAACTAAGATTTGTAATTAAATCATGTATTATTGACTTGTATTTGAGTAGAATATTGACTTGTAACTTTTTATGGTTAATTTTTTTTAAAGATTTTATTTATTTACTTGACAGAGAGAGATCACAAGTAGGCAGAGAGGCAGGCAGAGAGAGAGGAGGAAGCAGGCTCCCTGCTGAGCAGAAAGCCCAATGCAGGGCTTCATCCCAGGACCCTGAGATCATGACCTGAGCCGAAGGCAGAGGATTTAACCCACTGAGCCACCCAGGCGCCCTATGGTTAATTTTAATGATTCATCAAATACGTGTCTCAGAATGACCAAAATATGTTTTGTACAATTCTCACCATAGACAGTATACCAAGACAGAGAGTAAAATTACCTTCTCTGTCTCTTATTTTTGGGGGTTATTTTAGGAAACTAAATTCAATTCATTTATGTCTGAAACTAAGTATCAATGGGTATAAGATTTCAAAGAAAATAGACATATCCATACTGTTTGCCAGTGGTTTCAGGAACAAACTGAAATTTGATTTGAATTTTAAAGCCAATCTGTATCATGAAAATCTGTATGCTTTGGAATCTAAAAATAATTAAAAATTTAATTATATCTTTAAATAATGCCCTACTTATTGGCAAGTTAGCCTCCATTATCTACTTTTCTTCTTTATAACCACATTGTTGCATTTCATCCACCCTTCTTTTAACCATTGGCCACACAGCACACAATTACAACAGGAGTTATCATCAAATTCTCATTCTTCCTTAGAGGAGGGACTCTGATTCTCAAAATCATACTTATTAAGAATAAAATGAGCACCTTTGTTTGAGATTAATAGTGACATTTTGAAAGACTGTAAAATTGAAAAACTTGCAAATCACATCATTTTCCCAACAATGGTATTTTAATACTTTTATAGTAAACCATAGATTAAAAAATATTCTTGTGAGCACTCAATTACTTTTCGTCTTTATAGAAGAGATATTATCTGACTAAATATAGTTAAGAGTGTGAATCAGGAATTGGATGATTTTTGTTCAGATTTACCTTTGCATATATTCTTACCTGTAATGACACATGATTGCGAATTTAAAATCTAATTAGGTTATTATTTTTTCTGATTTGATTTAATTGCATAATTTAGCCAACCCTTACTGCACTCTGAGTAATTTCACATGCATTAATGGATATACCTGTGTTAAATTCATAGATATGATTTGATTTCAGTGTCTCTTCCCAGGCTTCCTATTATATTAACATTATATTAGTTTCTAAAAGAGAATTCTTTAGCTGCTTAATACTTAATTTCTATGGCCTACCATTTGTGTGATCTTGAATGAATTATTCAACCTCTCTTTAAAAAAATATTGTTCTTTACTTATTTCTTCATCAGTAAAATGGAATTAAAAGCAATACCTAATTAAGACAGTTGTTCTGAGTTTTGCAGAAGTTAATGACTAGAAATACTTAGAAGAAAATCTGGCATAAATAAGCACACAATACATGTGAGCCATATTATTGGTCCCTGTTTTTCCGTCACTTTCTCTTCCTAACACTTCTCTTACATTCCTCTTTCTTCTCTCCCAGAATTCTCAATAAATCTACAATGATACTGAGAAATGTCAAATCTATAGCTTACCCCTTGAATAATCTAAATCTACCGTTTCTGGCCATATGTCCCAATGCTTTGGAACAGAGATCCTTTCTTGGCCATCTGTTTTACCTCTTCTACAAATGAAGGGCAGAATTTTTGTACCATTTTTTAAAGACTCACTATATACTCTCCAATCTCATTTTCTCTTCTTTTTTATCTCCCGGGTACATTCCCCTGCTTCCCTTGCCATGAGAATGAATGTTGGCTGAAGAAGTGGGAAGGGTGTGATCAAGCCATTTTCAAACATATTCAGTCATACATCTTCAGTGACCCTCCTTGTTTCTTCTATTTCTTCAGCCGGCCGGTCAGAATATCAAAGCAGCTAGGTCACTAAGAACTCTATGCATGATAAAGTATCCCAGCGAGAAAAATAAAGGGGTGTGTGTGTGTGTGTGTGTGTGTGTGTGCGCGGTATAGCACCAGGATTTCATAACTGCAGTTGCCACAGTTAATGGACCATATCCATCAGAACATTATAGGTCTTCAAATCCACAGTGCTTAATAAATGACTATTACTTATTTAATGACTATGTATCAGAATTTATCAGACAATATAATAACCTTAAAAATCTACAAAAACCTCTTAGTACATAAAATGATGAGAAGGATAAGTAATACTTTATTTCTTAAAGAATAAGTCATTTTGGGACGCCTGGGTGGCTCAGTTGGTTAAGCAGCTGCCTTCGGCTCAGGTCATGATCCCGGCGTCCTGGGATCGAGTCCCACATCGGGCTCCTTGCTCATCAGGGAGCCTGCTTCTCCCTCTGCCTCTGCCTGCCTCTCTGTCTGCCTGTGCTTGCTCTCTCTCCCTCTCTCTCTCTGACAAATAAATAAATAAGATCTTAAAAAAAAAAAAAAAGAATAAGTCATTTTGTCATTCAAAGATACTTTCTCTAAAAACCTCATTATAGATTTTAATGTGCGGGTAAACTTGACAACCAGAGCATAGTGTAACATTTTTAGCAAACAAATACACTTATACATTTCCGACATTAATCTCCCTGATTTGCTGAAATACAATAAAGCTGAGATGACCTTGCTTGCATATTATGTTATTAAAAAAATGACTCAATGGTAAAAATATCTTCATAGCTCTCTCAATTCTACTTTCTTTAGTTTACATTTTCTCACTTTTAATTAGTAAATGCAATCATAGATTTCAAAATATGTATCTCACACAAAATTCTACAATGTTTATTGCAAGGATGAAAATTGTCTCGTAACAGTAAGAACAGTCAAAAAAACTTTATGCAAGTGCATAATAGTGACCCAGCTTAGATAAAGTGAAAAAAGAAAATGAATTAGGAAAATATAAAAACTGCTGACTCGCTCCTCTCTCTTTCACTAAGGGCAGTAGGAAAAAATATGAAGAGGAATTTCAGCGTGAAGGATTTGGAATTACTTCCTGTCAACAGGGGCCCTTAAATATATGTTTTTTTGATTGAACAATAAACTTAGGTAATAAAGCAGTAAAAAATTCAATAACGTCTGATTACACAAATATATTATGTACCATAAGTAAGTCAATATACAATTTAAAGCAAAAACAGAACCACCAAATTTTACTGTACCTTAGGTTAAATGCTTTGACCATTGCACTTTGCCATGAATTGTATATTAATAACTGCTAATCACTCTACATTATAGTCTTTGATGCACATTTTAAACTGTTTTATTTGCTATTTGGGCACACAGAGCTTAACAGAAGTTAATTCATCTTGTAAATCTTCCACAAATCTTTCAGTGAAGGTGATACCAAATCTATATCCGTAATAAAATATTCAACAGTATATTTCCATTTACTACTGATAATTCATTCCCCCAATTATAGAATTGAAAAATACTTTCTGCAATTATCTGATTGCTTAACGTGAGGGCTTAATATTACTCAAACGGAGTCTAACTAAAAGAAAATTACCCTATGTGCTTTTAGTGGTTTTGAGGGATAAATTCACCTAATGAAACTGAAGGAGAGAAAAGAGGTTAGAGTACAATTATTTGTCCTACACTGCCTTATAAAGGAAAAAATGTATATGATATGATTAATCTTCCAAGGCATCTTCGAGGTGCCAGATCAGTGAGAGGCAATGAGATGTAACTGACGGCTTCTTATTTTCTTAAGGTGATATCTGTGGGGAGACTGTTGGTTCAATTCCTCAATGTGGACATACAAAAAATATACATATATAAAACTCAAAATAATGAAGGATGTCTTGCATTGTTGATTTAAACTTATATTTAGACTACATAATTGGCTAAAACCTTGTGTGATCCTTAAATTTTCTGTTTGTGCTCAAGACTACAAATTGCTGATACGGTTAGAAATTTTTTTTCAAAAGAGGCATTTAAAAATCTCTCATTTTCTTGTCACATACTTGCATGAACTTGTTAGATCTTATTCTTTTGCGTAAATAAACCTGAGGGTTGGGATTTCTATCCCAACTGGGCAAGTCAGGATGCATGGTAACTGAGTGGTCAGTAGTTAAGTGTTTCATCTCTTCTAAGGCCCAGTGGCAAGGCATAAGCTGCTTCTCAAGGGAGAGTATTGTCTGCAAAGATGGCAGGACTTACAATCCCTTGAATGAAGGGGAGAACAGGTCTCTTAAAAACACCAAAATGAACCAAAACTTATAGCCCTTGTAAATATTGATACCACAGATATTTCTCCCAGTGTTTTCTAAAGAGACATAAGACAATTTGCCAGGGTAATTTACATTGGCAAATCAGACTATTTGAGAATTCCTGAATATTGGCACTAATTTCAGGACATCTCAGAACCCACTGTCCCGCAATCAGAGGAACAGTTTATGGAGATCAAGTGACCAATAGAATTTTAGGTCAGGTCCATCCCAGAGTGGGGAAAGGGGGTCCCTGAACCCTGAACCTATCCGGTGGTATTTCCTCTATTTAAAAATATATATTTGGAATAACATACACAGCAACTGACAGAATATCCCGACCTCTGACTTGAGGGCTTTTCTGGTGGGAAAGGCCAAGTGCAAACCACTAGAAACAGCCTCTCCCTACAAAATAGTAAATCAAAAGCAGTACTGAACCCCTGGAGAGACTGAAGAGGAAAGTACTACCATCAAGAACTTGAAAGATTCTGTAGTGATAAGACCACCACCTCTCCATTGAACCTAACTATTTGGCCTGCACAGAAAGTGGCCAGTTTTCTGAAATAAATCTTTCAATACATGTCTCCAACTGGTTCTGTTTCTCTGGTTAAGCACAGATTGATACAGATTTTGATACCTGAAGTGGACGGCTGCTATAATAAATACTTGAAAATATAGATATGGCTTCAAAATATAGTCATTGATAGAGGATTGAAGAATTTTGATGACCATTATAGGAAAAAAGAAAAAAAAAACAAAAACCTAAATGTACTTGATCAGATTATTAGCAGGAATACAGACATTAAGTGCGGCTGAGGGCTCAGAAGGAAGTGAGGAACATGGTAAAGAAAAGCTATTTTATCTTAGAGAATATTTAAATCATCATAAAATGACTTTTGGAAGTAAGAGAACAAAAGGAAACGAGGAACACTTTATTGTAAACTGGAGAAAAGGTGATCCTTGTTACACGGTGCCAGAACACTTAATTGAACTTCATCATACAGATATGTGCAGATCATTTAAGCAACAAACTTAGTTGTTTAATGGAGAGATTTAAATGGGAAGATTTCCCAGTTAGGTGTTGAAGATATGGTCTGTTTTCTCCTTACTGCTTATAGTAAAACTCCAGAGGAAAGAGACAAATTGAGGGAAGAACTGATAAGTAAAAAACAAACAGAAAACTCATAGCATACTGATGTGGGGAATTTTAAGCCTATCCAGATTTCAAAGGACACAAAAATGAAAAGATTTATTGTCAGTAAAGTGTGCTCTTGTGAGAAAGTCAGGCTTTGGCCACTGTCCCGGAAGTATCAGAATGTCAGCACATTCAGTCATTCAGAGGGACCTTGGAAGAGCAAGTGATGTGACAACAGAAGCAGAGGGAGAAGGGGAGATGGGACAAAGTAAGCAGAGATTGGACCAATGTCTACAGGCCCAAGAATGCAAGTAGCTTATAGAAGCTAGGAATGACTGGAAAACAAATTCTTCCCTAGAGCTTCCAAAAAGATCTAAGCCCTGTGAACACCTTGATTTTAGCCTATGGAGATTGATATTGTACTTCTGAACTCAAAAACTGTAAGACAGTAAAGTTTAGTTTTTGTTTTGATAAGAGCAAATTCCATTTCATTGGATACTCTGAATTGATTTAAAAATGCTAGAGTTTCCTGCCACATTACTGAGTTTCTGTATGAGTTATAGTAGTTTGAGGGGTGGAGTCCTTTGGGTTTCCCATATAAAGTATCATGTCATCTCCAAAGAGAGAGAGTTTGACTCTTCAAGGATGCAAAATCAATGTACAGATATCCATTGCTTTCTTATACATTAACAATGAAAATACGGAAAGGGAAATTGGAGAATCAATTTCATTTACTATAGCACCAAGAACCATAAGATAACTGGGAATAAACCTAACCAAAGAGGTAAAGGATCTATACTTGAGGAACTACAGAACACTCATGAAAGAAATTGAAGAAGACACAAAAAGATGGAAGACCATTCCATGCTCTTGGATCGGAAGAATAAACATTGTTAAAACGTCTGTACTGCCTAGAGCAATCTATACTTTCAATGTCATTCCCATCAAAATTCCACTGGCATTTTTCAAAGAGCTAGAACAAGCAATCCTAAAATTTGTATGGAACCGGAAAAGATCCCGAATTGCTAAGGAAATGTTGAAAGAGAAAAACAAAACTGGGGGCATCACGTTGCCCGATTTTAAGCTTTACTACAAAGCTGTGATCACCAAGACAGCATGGTACTGGCATAAAAACAGACACATAGACCAGTGGAACAAAGTAGAGAGCCCAAATATGGACCCTTAACTTTATGGTTAAATAACCTTTGACAAAGGAAAAAATATACAGTGGAAAAAAGACAGTCTCTTCAATAAATGGTGCTGGGAAAATTGGAAAACTATGTGCAGTAGAATGAAATTCGACCATTCCCTTACACCATACACAAAGATAAACTTGAAATGGACAAAAAACCTCAACTTGAGGCAAGAATCCATCAGAATCCTGGAGGAGAACATAGGCAGTAACCTCTTTGACATCGGCTATAGCAACTTCTTTCAAGATATGTCTCCAAAGGCAAAGGAAACAAAAGCAAAAACAAACTTTTGGGACTTCATCAAGATCAAAAGCTTCTGCTCAGCAAAGGAAACAGTCAACAAAACAAAGAGGCAACCCACGGAATGGGAGAAGATATTCACAAATGACAGTACAGACAAAGGGCTGATATCCAAGATCTATAAAGAACTCCTCAAAATCAACACACACAAAACAGATAATCATGCCAAAAAATGGGCGAAAGACACTTCTCCAAAGAAGACATACAAATGGCTAACAAACACATGAAAAAAATGTTCGTCATCATTAGCCATCAGGGAGACTCAAATCAAACCATATTGAGATACCACCTTACACAAGTTAGAATGGCCAAAATCAACAATACACTAAACAACGTATGTTAGAGAGGATGCAGAAAAAGGGGAACCCTCTTACACTGATGGTGGGAATGCAAGTTGGTATAGCCACTTTGGAAAACAGTGTGGAAATTATTTAAGAAATTAAAAATAGAGCTTCTTTATGACCCTGCAATTGCACTACTGGGTATTTACCCCAAAGATACAGATGTAGTGAAAAGAAGGGCCATCTGTACCCCAATGTTCACAGCAGCAATGGCCATAGTCACCAAACTGTGAAAAGAACCAAGATGCCCTTCTACAGATGAATGGATAAAGAAGATTTGGTCCACATATATTATGGAGTATTATGCCTCCTTCAGAAAGGATGAATACCCAACTTTTTTTTTTTTAATTTTATTTTTTATAAACATATAATATATTTTTATCCCCAGGGGTACAGGTCTGTGAATCGCCAGGTTTACACACTTCACAGCACTCATCATAGCACATACCCTCCCCAATGAATACCCAACTTTTGTATCAACATGGACAGGACTGGAAGAGATTATGCTGAGTGAAATAAGTCAAGCAGAGAGAGTCAATTATCATATGGTTTTGCTTATTTGTGGAGCATAAGGAATAACACGGAGGACATGGGGAGATGGAGAGGAAAAGTGAGTTTGGTGGAATTGGAGGGGGAGACAAACCACGAGAAACTGTGGACTCTGAGAAACAAACTGAGGGGGGTTTTAGAGGGGAGAGGGGTAGGGGATTGGGTGAACCTGGTGGTAGGTATTATAGAGGGCATATATTGCATGGAGCACTGGGCATGGTGCATAAACAATGAATTCTGGAACACTGAAAATAAAATAAATAAATAAATAAATAAATAAATAAGAGAAAAAATGAAAATGCTAGAGTTTGCCTAAATAGTGACACAATTCACCTAAGGTTATAAAAAATGCTAAATTAAAGAAATTATTTTGAGATTTCAGGAATTTCTTTTATGATTTTGCATATTTCCAACTAAATATTTTCAAAAGAGATAGTAATTTATACATGTTCTCCTTTGTATGAACTGAAGGATGTTATCCTAAAACACAGGAGAATATCCAAATAACATACTTCTAGGATGTTATATATTTTATTTTAGTATATGCATGTTTTTATTTGGAACATATTTTCCCTAAATTTTTGTTCCTAATTCGGTTGCCTTTATCATTATTAGTTTGTGATAGAAGTGTTTCAATTTTTCTTCAATATTCTGGGACTTTCTGGCTATAATTTCCTACAATGCATCACACCCATTTACAATGTTTCTAAACTACTTTGTTACTAAATTTTATCAAAATAGACAGAGGTAGGGGAGCCTGGGTGGTTCCAAGGGTTAAGCTTCTGCCTTTGGCTCAGGTCATGGTTTCAGGATCCTTAGATCAAGCCCTGCATCAGGCTCTCTGCTCAGCGGGGAGCCTGCTTCCCCTTCTCTCTGTCTACCTCTCTGCCTACTTGTGCTCTCTCTCTATATGTTCAAGGAAAAAAAAAAATCTTTAAAATAGACAGAGGCGGATATCCCTGGAGATTCTGCTCAGAGTTCAGCTATGCCTATTATCCAAAATTAAGCTGCAATTTTGGTTTTTAATAGGGGTTATCTCACTGGTAATAAAATATCCAGTACTTGGAAACTGTATATATGTATACAAGAAATTGAGACAAAAAACTTTAGGGCATTGTATTTTAACAACTATTCCTCCAGAAAGAGTAATTCCCTTTATGTAATATCTTCAACCAATTCTTTGATGTCTGTATCAGCTGAATTATGCAGTGAAAAACTCACTGTGTATGGTCCAAATTATGGAAAGAGCCAAAATGTCCATTTACTGATAAATGTAAAGAAGATGTGGGTTATGTATCTATATAGACATATAGACATATATATATATGTGTGTGTGTGTGTGTGTGCATTATGTATGATGGAATAGTACTCAGCTTTTGAAAAGAATGAAATCTTGCCATTTGCAATGATGTAGATGGAGCTAGAGGGTATTATGCTAACTGAAATAGGTCAGCCAGAGAAAGAAAAATATGTATGATTTCATTCATGTGTGGAAATTAAGGGAAAACATATTCTTGGCAGAATATACAAAAACTGATGTCATTTTAAATGTAAACTTTCAAAGCTAGTCCCATGAAAAATTCTGTATACACTCACTGTGATCCCAAAATTCTAAAAGGATTATTTACTGTAATTCAGATCTCTTCCAGAAAAAAAGTATAAAGAAATCAATGCATGGTAAGTGATTTTTATGGTAATAATTTTTATGAAGCTAATATATACAAAAACTTCATACTTATATGCAGAAATTGCATCACACTTTAATTTATTCACACCAGGAAACTAAAATCTAAATCAGAAGATAGGTTATTATAGCATGAGAATAAAATCTTGCTACTTTTTTTTTTTTTTAAGATTTTATTTATTTATTTGACAGACAGAGATCACAAGTAGGCAGAGAGGCAGGCAGAAAGAGGAGGGGGGGAAGCAGGCTCCCTGCTGAGCAGAGAGCCTGATGCGGGGCTCAATCCCAGAACCCTGGGATCACGACCTGAGCCGAAGGCAGAGGCTTTAACCCACTGAGCCACCCAGGCACCCCAAATCTTGCTACTTCTTAAAAAAAGTTTTACTATTATATTAAACAAACCAATAAAATAAATCAAAACACAAAGGAAAAGAATCCAGAAAAGCCTAAAATTTTGTTTATAATGATTCAGTTTTAAGTGTATTGATGGTTTTACTGTAAAAAAAAATTAAAAACTCAGAAAAACCTCTAAATGTATGTTTCCAGAATGAAGTGGCAAGAGAATCTTATGCAGCTAGACAACTTATTACTTTTTCATATATGGGTGATGCTTATTAGTTTTTTCTGTGTAAAATTTAGAACTAAATTGTAATGTAAGCAAACAAAAATTTAAAATATATTCTGTTTTCCTTCATAGCCCTTAAATATAAATTAAATGTACAGGAACAGAATAATTTTCTTTTCTATTTCTTCACTTTATGTGAAAATGTGAGACCAAATGGAGCTTGAAGTATTTAACAACATAAATATTATTTAGCAGACTAACAGTTTAGCAGACTCAAAAATTGCCAATCTAGGGCCACTTGGGTGGCTCAGTGGGTCAAGCCTCTGCCTTCGGCTCAGGTCATGATCTCAGGGTCCTGGAATTGAGCACTGCATTGGGCTCTCTGCTCAGCAGGGAGCCTGCTTCCCCTTCCCTCTCTGCCTGCCTCTCTCCCTCTCTGAGCTTGTGCTTTCTCTCTTTCTCTGTCAAATAAATAAAGTCTGTAAAAAAAAAAAAAAAAAAGATCAACAATCTCTCTCATGGACCATTCTACTAGGCCTCAAGAGTCTGATAAACTAGCATAAACATCCCTTGACATATTTAAGATGCTGATCTTTACACAGTTTCTGGATTCATTCATTCATTCATTCATTCATTCATTAAGCTTTCACCTATTGAAAATACAACATCTGGGGATCCTGGCTGGCTCAGTCAGTAGAACATGCAACTCTTGATCTCAGGGTTGTGGGTTCAAGCCCCATGTTGGGTGAAGAGATTACTTTAAGAAAAAAAAAAAAGATACAGCATCTGTCTCAATCTCTTTACATTTTAAATGAGAGATAGAGATAATGATATAAACACTTAAAATAAAATGTGATGACTCAAAGAGTGAAGCTATGTTTACCATGCAGCAGTATACTTAAGAAGAAGGAGGTTACTCTGACGGCTCAGTGATCTTTATACCATTGTTTCTAAAAGGGTGATGGATTCACCAGACATTCAGAAAAGGAAAGACATTCTGGGCAATGGCAGTTAGCATGGCTGGGACACATGATTGAAACTGTTAAGTGTTTAGAGAGCTTTAAAAGTCTATTACTAGTATGCATTGAGCTAAAGGTTAGAAATATTTGAAAGAAAACAAACTTGGAATCGCATGTGCTTTTCATATAATTTCTCTACTCGCTTGTTCAACAAGTCTTCGTTACATACCAGCTCTGAGCCAGGAACTGGAAAAGGTTTGGGAAGAGGCTCAAATAATGAATGAAGTGAACACAGATTATTTTCACAGAACGTACAGTCCAATGGATGAAAGAGCTAATTAAAAATTTTGTGTAAAATGGAGGACCATTGTGGAAACAGTACCTGGCCTGGTTATTTATTGCTGCAAAACAAACTTCCCCAAAGCTCTGTGATTAAAAACAATGTTGCTGTTGTTGTTGTTATTTGCTTATTTGCCAGACTTGGTTCAGTGGTTCTCTCATGCAGTTGCCATTGGATGTTGCTGGAGCTGAGTCATCTGAAGACCCAAGTGGGCTGGAAGACCAAATGACTGAGTGGTGGTTGGGTTGATTTGCTGCAGCTGTTGAGAAGTGCACAAAAGTGCAGCCTCTCCATGTAACTTGGCCTCCTCCCAGCGATGGATGCTGGGTTCTGAGAATGAGCATTCCAAGAACCAGGAAGCAGAAACTTTGAGTCAAAGTGGTGTCATGAACTGCTTAGAATTGAAGGGATTAAGAAATATCTACTTTTATAAAGTGATACCTGCTCCATTAATCATATAATTTATTATCCAAATGAGGTTACTTTTGATACTTTTTGATAAGGAAAGAAGGCACCATTTTCTACCCATTTCTAGTTTTATACCTAATTTATAATCCCTCATGTTACTGACTGCCCTGGCTATCTAGCATCTTAGTGGTTCTTGGATCTCGTCAGCTGTGTCAAGAGCCACAGCAATCCAGGCTAGTATATTGAGAGGCCAAAAACAAAATAGATCTTCCCTTACTGCAAGATAGAAGATGTCCTTAACCATCTGTAACTGAGTTTTGCTTTAGTCTCAAGCTCTACATACTGACCTTGAAAGGGAGGTGTTACTTATATTGCTTTTAGAATAGGTCCAGAAGAGAGAAGTCCTGTCACTCACCATTTTCTGGTAATAATCTGTTTATTGAACATGCATTTTAGTCACTACTAACTGAATACCTGGAAGAAACTGAAAATAAAATTTAAGTGTTTTTAAAACCCATCCAGACTATTTCAATATATCAAAATAATACTTCATTTTAAAAAAAAGAATAAATTTGAGAAAATGTTAAGCCAGACAGGAAGCTGGAAAAACAGGCACAGACTGGGCCATCCTGGGCAATCCAGAATATGGTCACCCCAAAGGATACACCTAGGGTAAAAGAATACACAGAAAAAAAGCTACTGCAATTTGATGGAGGATACAGAAGGATTTTCTGGTGAGCTAAGCATTTTTAACTCTATCCTCAGGCTATGTACAATTCAAGCATGAAAATACAAAATCAAATCAGAATTTCAGAATCATAATTATATAAATATAAGGAAGGTATTGGAGTGAGTATATACAGAGTCACAAAAGAATAATGAGGTTGCTATAACTATTTTCAATATTATTAGAAAGAGAGAAAATAAAATTGTAGCTATGGGGATGGATTAATAGAATGTTATTTGACCAAAATCCAGAATGAAGATTAGACATAATTACCAAATCCTAATGTGGTATTATCATATTACCTTTAAAATATTTTAGTTTTTTTTTTTAAAGATTTTATTTATTTATTTGACACAGAGAGAGAGCTCACAAGTAGGCAGACAGCGAGAGGAGGGAAGCAGGCTCCCCGCTGAGCAGAGAGCCCCGATGCGGGGCTCGATCCCAAGACCCTGAGACCATGACCTGAGCCAAAGGCAGAGGCTTTAACCCACTGAGCCACCCAGGCGCCCCTAAAATATTTTAGTTTTAAGGTGACTTTCAATTTAACGAATAATAACATTAGAAAAATCCAGCTTTTCTTGATCAGAGAATTAAGATCCAACTTTCTTGCAAAGCCTTTTTACTAACTTAATATTTGAGATAATTGAACAACTACAATTTTTTTTAATCAAAGTTATTTCTGAAAAGTCAAATATAATAATTTCAGCAAAAAGTTCTAATAGAATACATATATTCTGGACAGTTTTGTACCAGAGGGACTGTCTAAGATGAGATCACAATAGTGTGCTTCAAGGACTTTCATACAGAAAGCAGCCTAAGACATTAGAAAGGCTGATGGTTTTACACAACTCTCTAATGGCAATCATTCTTTTTTTTTTTTGGAGGTAGGATGATTTTAATTTACTTATTTTTTAACTTGACATTTTTGAGTATTAGATATAAGGAAATCTAAATCTTCCTTTCTTGAAGTTGGTGTACAAATGCACACACATTGTATCTTTACAATCTATAAGGGAGCATATATGGTAGTTTGGAGAAAAGCTAAAATAACAAGAATGGGAAGCAAGGAACAGATGTCAAAAAATTTATAAATAATAAAGTCATTATCTTAGAACCTGTATCTATAATTAATCATGCCAGGTTATAATTTGCAGTTTCTCTAATAATTTTGCTATGGGATATCATAGGCTTTTTATCTATAAGTTCACCTATTTAAAACTGAGATCACAGTATTCAATCCTTATGTCCACTATTCTTTAGCCTAGAATCTGAACCATGTGTACATACTATAAACGGAAATTATCTTCCAGTTCCTCTCCTTAGCTCATCTTTCCTTATCCAAGAGAAATCCACTAAATGCTTTCTTTTCCTTTCTGTCTTGATATAAATATACCTATTCATTTTTCTCTAGCTATTCCTATTCACTTTACTAAACATCTACAATTTCTTGTCTGAATTACAAGTTCTAGCCTCCTTACATGATCACTACTCTCGACATATATTATCAATGTAAATTTTTTCTTGTCTCTAACAGGCTTTAACTTTGGTCTTTTCTAGGTATCACTGCCTATTTAGTATATTGGTCTTTTCTACATATCACTCCCTATTTGGTAATCTCAAACATAGTGAAAGGCCAGAAAAAAAAAAAATTCTAAATAGAGTACTCTTCTGTTTGTTGAATCAAATTTCTTTACTTCCTGCAGAAATGTTTGAGATTTTAATGCAATATCGGGGTTGGCCTCCCAGTCTCTTAGAATAGATTCAAAATCCTTACAAAAAATGTCAAGCCCGTACTCTCTGGCTATAAGTTGCTGATTTCAATCTCCTTGTTTATTACTCCAGCTTCCTAGCCTTAATTCAATTTGTTCAAATGGGGCAATACTATTCCTGACTCAGGACATTCATGTGTACTCTCCTCTCTACATGAAAATGAAGTTCTGTACCACCTTTCCATGCCCAGGAAACTTTATTCACTTTGTAGGTCTCAGATTAATTGTCACTTCCTCAGATAATTCTTTTGTCAACTGTTGAACAATTTAGAAACAACAATAATATTCCCATAGCAGTCAGTTATGAAATTGAAAAAGTCTGTGATGAAAATAGTAAAATTAAGGAATCAAATTTAGTGACTCTAATAAAAATTTGTTGATGCTTGCCTTTTCTGTTTGGAATAGGGGGCTGTTGTGAGCAAACAGATATTCTTGTCACCTTTTCTTTTTAATGAAGATATACAAAGTTAGTGAAAAATGAGAATGAGGATAACAAGAGCTGAACATACAGAAGTTCTAGTTCAGATATGGTGGTACCAAGTGTTTAGTGGCTTTGTGACAACTGGTTTGGGAATAGAACTCATTGTTATCCACAAAGTTATGGTGTCAGTGCCACCCAAAGCAGCCGTCCTGAGTAAAACTTGGCTTCTAACACCATACAGATGTGTCCTCATTGGCTTTGCTGGTCCCCATGGTGGAGGGTTTTTCAACCAGAGAAGCAGTGCATATACTAACATCAGTTTGAGGTAAAGTCTAAACTTCCTTCTCTTTCTCTCTATGTAGATATTCAGATGTGTTAATGTGATAGTGAGTGAATATCAAATGGTTTTACATGAATAGCCAAAATCAACCCCGATTTTATGTCAAAATTTCAAACAATTCTGCAGAATGTAAAAAATTTGATTCAGCAAACAGAAGAGTACTCTATTCAGAATTTTTTTCTGGTTTTTCAGTATGTTTGAGATTACTAAATAGGCATGGCATATAGAAAAGACCGATTGCCTGATATTATTAGTAAATTTTTACAATATTTTCATTATTTTTCTTCATTATTTAAATATAGGAGAATGATTCTGATTTTCAAGTTGGACAGGAAATGGATCATTTGTTTAATTAAATATTCATCAAACACTCAACTAATGCAAACTATAGTATGAGCCATGCCTAGGACATAAATCCACAAATGTTTAGAATTTCATAAAATATACAGCAAGCTTATGTTTTTTCTTAATATTTCAAATGAATTGTAGAAGGGTTTGCACATATAAACAAAATCGCTGAAATCCAATTACCATGCTTAACAAAAGGAAGTCAATGTAAAAGTGCTTCTATAAAGATTTCTTATAATATTGTGTTTTACTAGAATTAAAAAGAAGAAAAAATAACACAAACACTTACTATGTTTTATTATCATGAGATACCAAGGAAAATGATAGAATCGATGTCTACCACTTGGTAATTTTTGAATACATATGCAGATCATAGACCCGATATTTAGGATTGAGACAGTAAAAAGGACTTGAATTTTCAATCAATACTGAAGGCCTGGATAAGTGGATTAGTGAGATGCCTTAGAAGTCATGGTAAGGGAGCAGTCTGCATAAAAAGGACAAAGACTTCCTCTAGCCAAATATGGAAAATTTATTTTGTTTTTTAGTATGATTGAGTTGGAAACTCATAAGAAATAGAATATGTGACAGTTTTTAAGGTGACCCCCACATTTCCCCCCTCTTCAGAGTCACTAACTTGTATCATGTACTTCCACTGAGTGTGGGTGTGATTTGCGATTTTCTTTTAGTCAACAGAATATGGCAAAGATGGTGAGATGTCATTCTCGGGATGGTGTTACCATACAGGTAGCTGACAACTCATTTGAGAGACTTCCCTTTTAGGATTAATCCGGTGGCTGTCTTCGCAAAATGTGGCAAGGAATTGCACGAAGGCTCTAGGAATGTCACTCTAACATCTGAGGGTGGATTCCTGCCAAAAGCTACCAAGAAGCTGAGACCTTCACTCACAGGTAGGAGAGAATGAGTTCTGCCAGCAACTTAGATAGGATTGAAGTGAATTCTTCCCAAGTTGAGCCTCTACATGTGAATGCATTCAGGTTGAAACCTTGATGGAAGACCTCGGAGATCCCCAGCAGACAGAGCACCCCGTTACACTTGCCCAGGCTCTAGACCCACAGAAGACATAGGACAATAAACTTGTGTTATTTTAAGCCACTGCATCTGTAGCAATCTGTTATATTGCAATAGAAAACTAAAATCATAGAGAAAAGAAGGAAAAAGTAAGTCTGAAATCCTTCTGGATGGATTATCTTGATCATATATAAACTGGAGAAAGACAGTCTGTCCCCAAGGGGAATGTTACGTTCCTTTAAGATAGACTACATGGTGGGGCACCTGGGTGGCTCAGTGGGTTGAGCCTCTGCCTTGGGCTCAGGTCATGATCTCGGGGTCCTGGGATCGAGCCCCGCATCGGGCTCTCTGCTCAGCAGGGAGCCTGCTTCTCCTTCTCTCTCTGCCTGCCTCTCTGCCTACTTGTGGTCTCTCCCTCTCTCTGTTGAATAAGTAAAATTTAAAAAAATAAATAAATAAATAAAAAGAAATTAATTTCTAAAAAAAAAAAGATAGACTACATGGTCAAGAGTGAAAGGTGAATGATCTGTGTCCTGTTAGGACAAGAGCATAAAGCAAACAAGTAGATTTCACCAGCTGACACTGGCTCAAGAACCAGACTGGAGATCAGAGAAAATACAGAGGGCAGTAGGTGGAATTAAAGGTCTGTACCTTCTTCATCTTTATGTGGTTAGTCTCCCTCTTCTAAAATAATTAAAAACTTATTTTGATTGCATTGGCATTATATGTCAGCACCCTGGATAATATCCATAAAACCCTTTGATCATCATTGTGTAGTGATTGATGACTAAGGGCTCTTATGTTACACAGCCTGAATTTGAATCCTAGGTCCTCCATGTCCCAAAATTATAAATGAGTTGACTTTTCTAACCCAACGTGCTTTTCTTTCAACCTATGATACCAATAGTCCCTACTACTAAAGGATCTGTTAAGAATTAAGTGAGTTGATAAACATAAAAAATAAATAAATAGAACACAGAATGGCTCAGAGATATAGAAGGGAGATAGATTATCTAATTGGCATCCAGACTGGGACACTGAGAAGACAGATGATGGTATTCATAATTATCCTGGGTTAAATGAGAACTGAGACTGTTCTAGCCAAAAAGATACATGTATTTACCTATTAAGAGTTATTGCCTGTATTTTATAGTATTAATCTCTGTATTCAGCCTTTATTTCATAAATACATTCAACATATTTAGGGTTCCTTTGTATCCGACACTGTTATGAGTTAGTGATACAGCAGTCTTCAAAAACACTGGTTTCATCAGTGATAGATTTCAAAAACTGTACAGATTATTTATAATTGTAATAGTTTTATAAATAAATTTCAGAAATTATGAAGTCATTTTCATTTTATCTTTTCTACTCTTTTCCAGTTTTCTAGACAAAAGAGAGGAGTTTTTATTATTTCTTATAAGGCATTTCTTCCATAAAATTCATATAAGATATTTAAAGTAATTTGCTTGTTATTAACTATGGCAAGAGGGAATAAGATCGTGCACAATGATCAGGAACACAAAACAAAAATTGCACCTATGACAAAAATGAAGTAAAATGAAATTAATAAACTAATTTACATTAATAGTTTAAAGCTCCAAGTTTTAATAATCAAGAGTTTTAATCTTTTTTTAAGTACTAGTGTGCCTGATGTACTGTAAGAAATAAAATGTTAATTAAATGGGAAAATGTGTGCCTTGTTTCACAAAATAGAACTTCAAAAACTATTGTAGTCTATTGTTTACTTTTGTCATGAAATGTACAGTATTGATTCCAACATGTGAATAAAAAAAACTATCTGAATATTTGAATGAAAGGCAGATTAGTTATTAATGCTAATAAGATATTGAACCATTCATGTGGACATGCATCTAGATTTTTTAAATATTTTAATTGTAATTAATATAATGAATTTAGATTGCACTAACAACATTTGAATTAGACTGATATAAATTTCTGGTAGTCTTATGAGATTTAAGAATTATAGAACGACACACTCTTTTGTTAAAGTGGAGAATGCAAAAACAAACACAAAACAATCTGAATTATTTTATCTGCTTTTTTTAAACAGTTGGTACATTGCACAAATCTCTACTGCTAATCATACAACTGGAAAAACTTTCATATTTTTGAACTTGCAATATAAATATTTCTTGTGTCAGTCCTGAAGGGAACTTCATAGATAAATAGCAGATGGTAGAAAATCGAGAAGCCTAACATTAACTCCAGTCCTTAAATGGCTCGTTCTTAGCCATCTTATATATATCTTAATTGAGAGGCAGAGAACTACTAGCTCTATGAGAGAAAATGTGTGCACATGTGTGAGTGTGTGTGTGCTGAGCGAGAAGTATGAAATAGAAGCATAAAGAGAAGAAACTAAGCAGTAATCTAGAAAAATTATTTATTCTCTTCTTTCTGAAGCCTTATTGTGAGTTTTTAAGCAATGAACAATAACACCCAAGGAATGAACAAAGTAAGGATTAGTATGCAAAAGTCTATGGGATTTTTTTTCTTAAGGAAGGAGTAAGTGTCTGGAATCGACCATGACTGTATTCTTACGCTGGTTCCTGCCCATCAAGAATAAAACAAGAACAGTGCTGTTGATTACATTGAAAGTTCTGCAAAAGTTTGGGGCCAGTAGTAGGCACTGTTGTCCCAAGATTATTCAGCTTATAACCCTTATTAGATAAAAACTATGTTCATACCTTATTCTCAAAACTATGTTCATACCTCCATTTTTATCAAGAAATATAACACCATTTCATTGTCCTTAATTTATCAAGATCATAAATTTAAGAATTTTCCCTAGGCTGTATTTCTGACTTCCAAGAAGAAATTGGAAAAGTCATTTACTTCTCTGTGCACTTCAACCACACTATTTGTCAGGAGGAGGAATATTCATCTTTCTCTCCCAGGTACTTGGCTTAATTTATATTAGTACAGAACTTTTCATTTAAAATCATATTTCATATAAAAATATCAAGCTTTTATTTCATCTTCATGTACTTCCTGTCAATTGCTTCCCTGTTTTATTTCATAGTAACATTTTTAGGATCAGTGCCATTGTGATCTCTGGAAAAATAGCTTTCAAGACTGTATATCAATAAAGTACTTTTTGCAGCCAGGAAATGGGAATTCAATGTATATATTTCAGACATAACATATAACATTTCAGATGTCTCTAAGCCTTCTTCAAAAAAAAGAGATGAAAAGGTTATATGTATGTTTAAAAAATATTTTCAAATAACTAAGCTCAAATACCATTGTTTAACATTCCTGCAGATTTTACAATTTTCTTCAACAAATTTCAAAGAATAGTACCTAAGAATATGTTCTAGTAAAGATTAATGCACTTTTTAAATTCCTTGGTGGAATAAATATGATGTATATATTTGCTATTTCATTTTAATCTTGGACAAACTATAAATGATAACAATTTTGGATACCTCTAGTAGTCCATAATTTGGAAACTAAACTATAAGCAATATGTGCTTCTAAGCCTGAGTAATCATACATTTACAAAACATGTAATCTAAAATATCATTTTACCTCAGGTTATAAAAGTATGAATAGGTAAATTTCCTTTCTACCACAAAGACATTTTGTATATTATTTATGTCACAGTATAACACAGTAACAATTTTTGATATTAACATGATAATAGTAGTATTAGTATTAGTATTAGTATAGATAATAATAATAGTATTAACTATTAACTCAAAAGGTAGACTGTAGATCATAGTATTCATACTCTCTGTTTACCTTCATTAAAGTTAAGATGTTCCATCTAATATTTACAATTCCAAATTGAGGGAGAAATGTATACATTAGGAATTTAATATACCATGTATTATGTTAATGATAAAGGAGCATGGTTTTCTGTTCATTGTTACATTTAAAAATAATGTTTATTAAAAACAAAGATAATGACAGTATGATGAAAAACAATGTTTAAAAACACATGATCTAGTTCTAAAATAAATTTCAAATCATAATTAACAAATTATATAGAAGAAAATCACCTTGACTTCTAGCATCTGGTATATACTGATATATTATCTAGTATTGATAATAAGGAAGACTAAATAGATCCAATATCTAAAAAAATTACAAAATGAATTACAGAATATTTTTGACTAGGATAATTAGACTCACCCTTAGCGGGACTGTAATGCTTCAGTCCTACTGAAAAATTCAGTATTTGCATCCTACGTATAATGATTCATGAACTGAATCCATACTTGTTTGTTTATTTTAGGTCAAGGAGTCATACATAGGTTGCTCCCTATGAGGCCATTGGTGTGGCTTGAGGACCAGGTGACAATGAAGTACAACTAAGTGTCACAGGATTTTGGACCACTTGTTTGTACAATTTGAGGGAGTCTTAGGACCTGCTAGAGCCTTATTTCATACATACCATTTCCAGTCAATTATGGAGTCCAGAGGCACAACCTGACCTTATGATTTATTGGATCAGATAATACTCAGTTCATTAAGAAGAGTTGAGAGGAAATGCCTGTTAACATGGTTACCCATCATCAGATACAAAGACACGATTTGAAACCATTTTTCTTCCAATCCTTAGAGACCAGACTATGAATTTCCTATTAGGCTTACCAGAGCTCCTATACCACATTTATGACTGTCAAAGCTGTTTGAGCACAATAGGATCAGAGAAGTTATAAGGCATAACTGGTGGAGTAACTTGTACTACAGACTCAATTACCAGCAAGTACTTATGGGTCTGATCCCTGCTAAAAAGCAGTAGTCTATGGACTTTCGAAGGAAGTGGTTCAAAGCAACATACACATGATAAATGTTACCTCTATAAATCTAAGAGGATCAACAATTATCAAGCTTTTTTCTGAGGTACTGGATTCCTAAGCTTTCTTTGGAATTTTTTTCCCACCTTCTGACAGATATATTGCCTTAATAAGTTAATAGACTTTTGCTACTTTTTGCTTACAGGCTCAAATCAGCATGACATCACCAACTGAAAGGAGCAGCATATTTTGTGCAATATCAAAAGATCAAGATAACAGTGAACCTTATTATGACAAGGAGTCATAGAACAAAATAGCCCAGAGCGTAGACAGTTGTACTGATGTCTTCATAATATAAGAATACATAGCTTCTACTGCATTTTATAATTGATAAAGGGAAAAAAATAGATATTTGTATACCAGGAAACAACGGTTTGATTGACTGGATCCACTAAAGATAAAATAACTAGCACAGCAACTGGAACTGAAGTCAACACATGATAAAAATAACAATTAAGTATGCTCATTTATCAATATCTGTTTTTCCGTAAAAGTCAAATAGAAAAATTCAGAGAAGTAAAAGGAAGGACACTTTTACATTTTTTCATGTATTTGAGTGTAGTAATGATATTTGCAATCTGTCAATTATGTTATATTGCTTTTGGTTTATTATTTTGTAGGACAGAAAAATTCCAAGATCTTCTGCTTTTCCCTTTTTGCTGTAGTAAACCCCTATCTCTGGTTCAGTGGATGCGTAAAAGCTGTTTCCCGACTATATATATAAGAACAGGCAAATATAATGCATGTTTCTGGGCACTGACTGAGAGATTCAGGTGAAACTCTTCATTTGTAATTTGATCACCGGTGCTATTTATTAATTCACTTCCTCTCAGCTCCAAATTCACCTGTCAATACATACATGCTCTGCAATAATTGATAGTTTCTTTAGGGATCACTCTTTCCTTTACAGGAAACATAGCAGGAAACCCTCTCGGTAAAGGGCACTGGAAGGTTATTGAAGGTGGAAGACAATGTTTAGAACTTTTGACTATTTTAAATCCATTCAAACATTCCTATATCTCTGAGTATTAATCCTTCAGTGCTATAAAGAAGAAATTCTAGGGGTGCCTGGGTGGCTCAGTGGGTTAAGCCTCTGTCTTCAGCTCAGTTCATGATCTCGGGTCCTGGGATTGAGCCCCACAGGGGCTCTCTGCTTAGCAGGGAGCCTGCTTCTCTCTCTCTCTCTCTCTGCCTGCCTCTCTGCCTGCTTGTGATCTCTGTCAAATAAATAAATAAAATCTTAAAAAAAAAAAGAAATTCTAAATCTATCTTTATTACAAGTCATTGTTTAATCTAGGTTCATGCTATTCAATTGGGTTGACTATTAGAGACGCTTCTGTGGTAGGAATAAACTCAGTGAATCAAACATGCTGATGGGTCCATCTTTGTCAAACTACATGTCTTATTCCATGAGATAACCTCTTAGAATTTTTCCTCACTGGTATTACTTAGGTTCTATCAACATGAATAGTTAAAACCTTGTAGCTCCTTTAATAGCTATGCTATCTTCTCCCAGGGAAGGTGTCATCATTTCCTTGGATGATTTAATTATTGTACTCTAGTTATCCAGATCTAGTTGGGTATAGATGCAATGAGAGGTAGTGGGCTGGGTCTTGACAAAAGTTGGCATCTATGTGCAAATCAAATGTTCCTATTTGGAATTTTACAGGTTGTAGAAGTAAGGGAAGTCTGGTCTCCTCAGAAGAGAAGAGGGTAGTATTGCTTGGGAAGGTAGGCACAAAGGGGTAAGGAGGTTTAATATAAGAATAAGGAATGGTCCTTAATTTCCTAACTCCTTACCTTTCATAAGAATGCCATTATGCCAACTGAAAGTTATAAATATTTTACTATTGCATTATCTTGCCTATCTGAACCCAATTTACTACTGATAATAAGACTCTTGAGATGCCTGGGCAGCTTAGATGGTTGAGTGTCTGCCTTTGGCTCATGTCATGATCTCAGGGTCCTAGGATCAGACCCCACACTCGGCTCCCTGCTCAGTGGGAGTCTGCTTCTCCCTCTGCCTCTGTGCCTCTCCCCCCACTCATGCTCTTTCTCTCTCACTCTCTCAAATGTATAAATAAAAATCTTTTTTAAAAAAAGACTCTTACTAACTTGAAATTAAACCAAGTCCCATATGGAATTCTAAACTTCCATTTATGATGCCTGTTCTGTGAAAACATTTCAAACATTTAATCCTCTATTAGGGAAGATTCAAATAGGAAAACACGAGTTTTACATATTTCAAATAAGAAGGATTCAATACAGGGATTTAGATGATTCAAACCACTAGTAAGAACAGTCAGAGAGGGTATTTCTAATTTCAGCTTTTGGACACTGTAGGAATCACAGGGAAACAATGATTAATGGTATCAGTTGCTTCAAACACCAAAGTAGATGATTATTAGAAAGATGCCTTTATAAAAGCCACTGATGAAGCCCCAATATTTGCTTTATTGCCTGTCCACAGTAGCCATAAGACAAATAGTTTTTCATTCCCTTCACTTTCAAAATTTTATATGAGTACTTTTTATTAGCAACATTAAACATAAAGCTTCATTTTTAAGGGAGTCTAAGAAATAAAGGTTCAGGGATTTCAGCCCTTGTAGCACAAAGTAAGGTATATATGGACAGAAGGATAATATCTGGCACAAAAAGACACTGATTATTTTCAGCAGATGGCGTCTTAGTCTGCTTGGGCTGCTACAATAGAAGACCATAGTCTGAGTGGCTTACATGCAACCAAAATTCATATCCCACAGTTCTGGAGACTCAAAATGAAGAAACAGGAAGATTTGGGGGCACCTGGGTGGCTCAGTGTGTTAAGCCACTGCCTTCAGCTCAGGTCATGGTCTCAGGGTCCTAAGATCGAGCCCTGCATCGGGCTTTCTGCTCAGTGAGAAACCTGCTTCCCCTCCACCCGCTTGCCTCTTTGCCTACTTGTGATCTCTCTGTCAAATAAATAAAATCTAAAAAAAAAAAAAAAAAAAAAGAAAGAAAGAAAGAAAGAGGAAGATTTGGTATTTAGTGAGTAACAACTTCCTAAGCTCATTGATAATCCATCTTTTTGCTGAGTCCTCCCATGGTAGAAGGCATGAAGGGCCTCTCTGGGGTCTCTTTTATAAGGCACTAATGCCATTCATAACAGCTCCACCCTCATGACCTGGTCACCTCCCAAGTTTCCAATTTCAAAGACCCTCACACTGAGAATTAGGTTTCAACATAGGAATTTTGGAAGGACACAAGAGTTCTGTCTACAGTGACTGAGTTTCTAAATTCTAAATAATCTAAATTCTAAAATGGTCTATTTGCTCTGCTAAAAGTAGATTAGAGGAGCATAAGTAAACAATCAATGAAGCCAGTTAGAAAGTTTCTTCATGAATCAAGAAAAGCATAATGGCAGTCTGTTTCAGAATGGCAGTGGTGAAGCTGGTGAGAAGTAACCAAAGTCTAGAAATATTTTGAAGAGACAACTGAAAGTATCTGTAGGTGGAAGAATATAGTATATAAGGGGAAAGTTGGAGTCAAAGGATGTTGTTTGATCTGAGCGTCAAAGGACTGAGTTGCCATTAGTGTAGATGGGAAAGACAGCAAATAGAGTATGTTAAGGAAGAAAACAAGAATTTTAGTTTGCATATACTATGAGAATTTTATTAGTTATGTAAGATGGCATATTGAGTAAATACTTGAATATTTCAGTCTGGAGTTTTGAGTGTGTAATTTGGAAGTGATTGGCATATAGATGCATTTAAAATCATGAGGCAGATAAAACAGCACTAACGGTGGGTGTATTTAGGGAAGAGAAAAGAAGACTGATGTTCAGAATATAGCAACATTAAAAAGTTAGGCAAAGAAAAGAATCCAGCAAATGAGGCTAAAAAGAAATAACTAGTGAGGTAGGAAAGCAATCTTAAATCCAAGTGGAGGAAAAAAAAAAAAAGGTGACAGTGAGGTGAGAAGCTGTGTCAGACACTGCTAATAGGGCATGTCAGATAAGGACTGAAAATTTGGCTATTCAACTTAGCAAAGAAGGCTGAATATTCAATTTGACACAACAGCAAACTCAATGCATTGTCATGAATCACTGAATATAATTTTATGGGGTCAAATCACTGATAGCAGAGGGACTAATGCAGTACGAACTTTGCGTGAGAAAACAAAGGGAAAAAAACCTGTTTTTTTGTTTTGTTTTGTTCTGTTCTGTTTTTTTTTTTGATAGTCATCATAGCTAGAAATTACAAGCTAATATTTACTTCCTCCAAAATGATGGCTACCTAATCAGCCTGGAGAAATAAGCAAATATATTGATGGAAGAGCTAAAACTAGTAGGTGTCTTCGAAAATTCCTTTTGCTGATAAATGGCAAAAGGCAGGATAAATATTAATACTTACTACAGTGGTTCTCAGTGATCTTAGAATTATCAAAAA
>NW_019154116.1:19444602-19450783 GCF_002288905.1 Enhydra lutris kenyoni | reverse complement strand
AAAGAAAGAAAGAAAGAAAGAAAGAAAGAAAGAAAGAAAGAAAGAAAGAAATATAAATGGAAGATCGCTTTAGGAAAAACAAAATTAGGGGCTCTTGGGTGGCTCAGTTTTTTAAGCGACTGGCTTTAGCTCAGGTCATGATCCCAGGGTCCTGGGATTGAGCCCCACATGGGGCTCCCTGCTCAGCGGGAAGCCTGCTTCTCCCTCTCCCACTCCCCCTGCTTGTGTTCCCTCTCTTACTGTGTCTCTCTCTGTCAAATAAATATAGAAAATCTTTAAAAAAAAAGAAGAAAATTAAAAAATATATATTTAGGGTGGAATCAAACTTGAACAAAGAATACCAGGTGGTCAAGAGAAGTCTGCATACAGCTAGTGGAGACACGAGTGGAGACAAAGGAACAGAACTCAGAAGGATCAGAAGGACTGGGTGGGTCATAAAGGGAATATATAATGAAGGGTGACAAGAATTGATGAATATTTGGTTGGACATAATATACGAATACATAAATATAATTTAGTTTATAAATATTAGTAAGGTACCCAATGTTTTAGGCTCCTGAATTCTTATATGGAGATTTAACCATTTCTACTCTGTATGTCTACTATTATATCTTTGCATATTTTTTTAAAGATTTTATTTATTTATTTGACAGACAGAGGTCACAAGTAGGCAGAGAGGCAGGCAGAGAGAGAGAGAGGGAAGCAGGCTCCCCGCTGAGCAGGGAGTCTGATGCAGGGCTCGATCCCAGGACCCGGAGATCATGATCTGAGCTGAAGGCAGAGGCTTAACCCACTGAGTCACCCAGGCACCCCTACATCTTTGCATATTAAGAAAAATATATTAAATGAGTATTTGGCACTGTACCATTTTCATTTTTATTAAGTGTAATTTTGCTTCTCTCTAAAGCCATTGGCATTAAAACCAAAAATCCGTTGTCAACTATGTGTGATGAAATCCCAGACTATTCCTACAGTGACCATGTTCTTATGATCCTAAACATAAGGACAGAAAAATGTCTTCTCACATCATCAGATGATAATGGATGGACCCAAATACAAAATTTTACAACTTTAAGCCCTTAACTCAATTCCTTTGTAATAAAGATACAATCTTTTATAATATGGAAAGTTTAGAAGGGGCCGCTTCTATTTCCAGCTCTGTAATGTATGAATTTCAAATAAATGAGAAAATTTAAACAGTGACTCCACCATTGATTACTATCAAGAGAGCATTTTACAATTCATAAATTCTAGTGAAATCTATTTTGCAACTTGTCATCTTTTGTAAATCACCATTTTCTTTGTAAAAAAATAGATGTTGGAAATACAAAACAGCAAAGCATATTTTAACCTATCTAAATGTGGGATAAATTGTGCTTTTCTATTTGAAGTAGATAAAAAGAACATTTATCAGATATATAACTTAGTTGTAAATACAGGACATTCAAGCATACTTTCTAAATAAGACTACCATTGATTTGGATAGATCAAATGAAAATAAATCATGACTAAATATAATTATCTAGTCTTTGGCATGATTAAGTACTTTTGGGTTGTGATTTATTTAGCTTACATATCTAGGTATTTTACTTTTTAAAACAGATGTTGGTGATCTCAATCTAACTGGAACAATTTACTATCTCTCTTTGCCAAGAGAAAATAAAGGAAAACTAATTTGATTCCTTTCCACAGGAGAAACCCTCTCCTGGAAAGTGACCATAAAAATGTGATGTATATTATTTATTATAGTAGTGAGCTCCAAGTTGAAATATTAAAGAAACCAATGACTACCTTATACAATAATACAATTCTTGGATTGCTAAGGAAAATAGAGATATCTAGTTTCTTCTCCTTCTTCTCCTTCTTCTTCTTCTTCTTCTTCTTCTCCTTCTCCTTCTTCTTCTAAGAGACAGATCAGGCAAGCAGAGAGAGAGGGGGAAGCAGGCTCCCCGCTGAGCAGAGAGCCCAATGTGGGGCTCCATCCCAGGACCCTGAGATCATGACCTGAGCCGAAGGCAGTGGCTTAACCCACTGAGCCACCCAGGTGCCCCATATAGTTTCTTCTTGACACTGTGCTGGCCCTCAAAAGAAATGTCTGAGCTTAAAAGATAAATGAGTGTTTCACAAATAAAATGTAATATTAAAGAAAAAAAACCATGCTTTCATTTGGCAATTTTTTGTTAACTATAAAGGCAATCCAATTGTATCCAGGCTTGACCACAGTTTCTGGGGAGGAAATAGGTAATTAATACTGGTCTTAATACTGAATCCCAGGACTGTTATAGAAAATGACACAATCAGGAAGAAAACCATAAAACAGGAAATAGATCCTCATGCAGAAATTGAGACACTGTCCTGTGACCAAGGGTGTAGACTTACTTATGGAAAACTGAAGATAATTTCTTAGAAGAAGGAAGAACTACTTAGAAGGTCAAAATAAAATGAGGAATATCCATAAGAGAACATTATAATGACTTGTAAATGTCCTTCTTTTGAATTTCAAAATTCAATTTAAAAATTCAAATTCCATATTATATGTCCCTCAGAAATTGTCCCAGCCTCTAGACACACACACACACACACACACACACATATATATTTTCAAAGCCCAAAAGTAAAATATTATGGAGACAGAAAACCAGCCAACTTCACCCCATCTTTAAGACATCCTGTAGTTCAAGAAGAAAACAGCAGTACATGGAGTGATAACCATGGTGGAGCTGGGACTAGGAGTGAATGACCTCATAATAAGTGAAGAGATATTTAACGATGTAACATTCTGATTTTATCTTCATAAGGAAAAGAGAGAGAGAGAGAGGAGAAGCTGATTTCTGTTTAGTGGGGATAGGGCCTGACGTATGGGACCTATTCCACCATGGAAGTTTGTAAAGAGAATAATTAGAGCCAATGTGGTAGCTCTCACCACAGCACACCCTTGTTGTCAGGAGGAATTATGCCCCTCTCACATGCAAAATATGCTAACCCTCAGGATTCCCAGTCTACTCAATTATCAAGTCATGAGACTCAAAGTCCAAGATATTCCCAACTCTATCAGATTCAAGTATCACTCTTCTTAGTCAGATGACCTATGGATAAACTACTTATTTGCCCTCCTTTATCATATACCACCCCCCGCCACACACACAAAGTTAAAACATGGACAGGAAAACTGCAACAAAATCTTATTCAACAGGAAGAAGAATGGTAGACATATAACAGTCACTGATTCTTAGCAATTCTGAAGTCATTCTGAGTAAAGATTTTCAGGTTCCCCTAATGTTTCCTAATTAGACCTTGGTTCTGCTCAGTCGTCTGTTTTTCTGTTGTTCTCTAAGGGTTTTTCTGCTATTGTCTTTGGTCACCTATAAAAAGAACATTGAACAATATTACCTGTTTGATGGCAGATAACTATTTTAAGCCTGCTTTCTGGCTCTAAAGCATTCAGCTTCCAAAGAACATGGCATATCTAAAAAGATTCAGTTACCTATTAGGTCAGATCTAGATAGTGTTGTCAATAAAGCTTTCTCAAAGCAGTATGGGTGTGTTGTTTGTCTATTTTTTTTAAACAGTATTTCTTAAGCAGTATGAATTTTCTAAATATTTGATTCTAGTTAGTCCATTACACAAAAACTGTATCTAATATTCATTTATACATATGCCTTTTTTTGACAAATAATGCTAAAAAATTAGGCTACTTTATAGAATAATCGTCTACACTTCTGAAAATCGTTTTCTTCCCCTAGTTTAAAGAGATCACTAAAGACTTCTTTATATGAGTCACAAATTTTATCCAGAAACCATATAATACTGGATACCACCTAGGATTTTGTCTAGGACCACACACTGTAACTAAATTTAAAGGCTCTTTACTCAGTAAATAGTTTGGGTGTGAGAGGTAGTTTAATTTTCTTTTCTGAAAATAATATTGTTATCATTGCATCTTATCATATGAAGCTAAGAGGAAACAATTCATTCTCAAATATCCTACCTAAAAGTCATGCCCCTGTTGACATTACATTAAATGCATGGTCAGTCTTTCAAGTTATTGTAAATTTAATTTTACCAAATGTTCAACAACTAAATATTAAATGTCAACATTTTTTAGTCTCCTTTAATAACATCTTCACCATATCTCCAGCATCCATTCCTTATGTGATTCTAACGACAATGACGTGTCACAGACTTTTTGTTGCAACTACACCCCGACTTCCAGTTCATATTTTAAATTGCCAACAATTGCTGTGTATCAAATAACCCCTAAATTAAGTGGCTGAAAATAACAACATTTATTTTCACTTATGCATTGATAGCTCAGCACACACTCAACTGACGGAGACTGGGGTCAGGTGGACGTCCCCAGACTCACAGATAGGTTCACACACAGCTTGGAGAAAACGGTTCTTAGTCATGGCTGAGGTGGCTTATCTGGGGCTTCTTTGCTCTGTGTGTGTCTTATTCTCCTCCTGAGATGAGTGGCGTTGCCCAAGTGGATAGTCCTGGTGACATGGCATAAATAATCACAAGTCAAGTGAAAAGAAGTCATGTATAGGAAGCAGAGTCGAGAAAATACTGAACATCTTAAAGAACTTCAAAGTCATATGCATGGCAAAGCGTATGGATACAAGCACTGCCGAACAATGAGGCCAAATCACAATTTACTGAACAGAGATTTACATAACTCTCTTGAGTTTATTTCTCTAAAATACTGCTCATACATACTTCTGCTCAGAGTTTCTTTCTTTTTTTTTTTAATTTAATTTTATTTATTTATATGAAAGAGACAGAGAGAATGAGAGAGAAAGAGAACCTGAGAGGGAAGAGGTCAGAGAGAGAAGCAGACTCCCTACCAAGCAGGGAGTCCGATGCGGGACTTGATCCCAGGACTCCAGGATTATAATCTAAGCCAAAGGCAATCGCTTAACCAACTGAGCCACCCAGGCGCCCAATGCTCAGAGTTTCTGTTTCTCCATATTCTATTGCAACTTAGTATTAACATCAGAATTTTTTAAATGCAGTACGCATCCTTTTTTCAAGAAAGTTTTTCTGACATCCCCATTTAGAAATTACATTTTGGAGGGGAGGAGTCAAGATGGCGGAGAAGTAGCAGGCTGAGACTACTTCAGGTAGCGGGAGATCAGCTAGATAGCTTATCTAAAGATTGCAAACACCTACAAATCCAACGGGAGATCGAAGAGAAGAAGAACAGCAACTCTAGAAACAGAAAATCAACCACTTTCTGAAAGGTAGGACGGGCGGAGAAGTGAATCCAAAGCGACGGGAAGATAGACCGCGGGGGGAGGGGCCGGCTCCCGGCAAGCGGCGGAGCAACGGAGCACAAAATCGGGACTTTTAAAAGTCTGTTCCGCTGAGGGACATCGCTCCAGAGGCTTAACCGGGGCGAAGCCCACGCAGGGTCAGCGTGGCCTCAGGTCCCGCAGGGTCACAGAAGGATCAGGGTTGTCTGAGTGTCGCAGAGCTTGCAGGTATTAGAACAGGGAAGCCGGCTACAGAGACAGAGCCGAGGAGTGACTCTCAGCTCGGGGTTACCTTGAACCGGTCGCAGGCTCGGTCAGCTCGGAGCGCGGCCGGAGGCAGGGTGACGGGAGTAAATCGGCGCTGTTCTCTGAGGGCGCACTGAGGAGTGGGGCCCCGGGCTCTCGGCTCCTCCGGGCCAGAGACTGGGAGGCCGCCATCTTCATTCCCGTCCTCCGGAACTCTACGGAAAGCGCTCAGGGAACAAAAGCTCCCGAAAGCAAACCCGAGCGGATTACTCAGACCGGCCCCTGGTAAGGGCGGTGCAACTCCGCCCGGGGCAAAGACACTTGAAAATCACTACAACAGGCCCCTCCCCGAGAAGATCAACAAGAAGCCCAGCCAGGATCAAGTTCACCTACCAAGGAGGACAGTTTTAATACCAAGGAGAGCAGCGTAATTCCAAAGGAGGAGAAAGCAAAGCATGGAACTCATGGCTTTCTCCCCATGATTCTTTAGCCTTGCAGTTAATTTAATTTTTTTTCTTTTTCAATTTATTTTTCTTCTTCTGCTAAATTTTTTTAACTTTTACCCTTTTCTTTTTTAACGTTTTTTAACTAGTTTATCTAATATATATATATTTTTTTCCTTTTTATATATTTTTCTTTATTGGTTTTCTTTTTTTAATTGTTTCTTCCTTTTTTTTTTT
>NW_019154116.1:19339463-19439602 GCF_002288905.1 Enhydra lutris kenyoni | reverse complement strand
AAGCATTTTTTCCTGGGGTTGTTGCCACCCTTTTAGTATTTTACTTGCTCCTTCATCTACTCTTATCTGGACAAAATGACAAGGCAGAAAAATTCACCACAAAAAAAAGAACAAGAGGCAGTACCAAAGGCTACGGACCTAATCAATACAGAAGTTGGTAATATGTCAGATCTAGAGTTCAGAATGACGATTCTCAAGGTTCTAGCCGGGCTTGAAAAAGGCATGGAAGATATTAGAGAAACCCTCTCGGGAGATATAAAAGCCCTTTCTGGAGAAATAAAAGAACTAAAATCTAACCAAGTTGAAATCAAAAAAGCTATTAATGAGGTGCAATCAAAAATGGAGGCTCTCACTGCTAGGATAAATGAGGCAGAAGAAAGAATTAGCGATATAGAAGACCAAATGACAGAGAATAAAGAAGCTGAGCAAAAGAGGGACAAACAGCTACTGGACCATGAGGGGAGAATTCGAGAGATAAGTGACACCATAAGACGAAACAACATTAGAATAATTAGGATTCCAGAAGACGAGGAAACAGAGAGGGGAGCAGAAGGTATATTGGAGAGAATTATTGGAGAGAATTTCCCCAATATGGCAAAGGGAACAAGCATCACAATCCAGGAGATTCAGAGAACCCCCCTCAAAATCAATAAGAATAGGTCCACACCCCGTCACCTAATAGTAAAATTTACAAGTCTTAGTGACAAAGAGAAGATCCTGAAAGCAGCCCGGGAAAAGAAGTCTGTAACGTACAATGGTAAAAATATTAGATTGGCAGCAGACTTATCCACAGAGACCTGGCAGGCCAGAAAGAGCTGGCATGATATATTCAGAGTACTAAACGAGAAAAACATGCAGCCAAGAATACTATATCCAGCTAGGCTATCATTGAAAATAGAAGGAGAGATTAAAAGCTTCCAGGACAAACAAAAACTGAAAGAATTTGCAAATACCAAACCAGCTCTACAGGAAATATTGAAAGGGGTCCTCTAAGCAAAGAGAGACCCTAAAAGTAGTAGATCAGAAAGAAACAGAGACAATATACAATAACAGTCACCTTACAGGCAATACAATGGCACTAAATTCATATCTCTCAATACTTACCCTGAATGTGAATGGGCTAAATGCCCCAATCAAAAGACACAGGGTATCAGAATGGATAAAAAAACAAAACCCATCTATATGTTGCCTACAAGAAACTCATCTTAAACCTGAAGACACCTCCAGATTTAAAGTGAGGGGGTGGAAAAGAATTTACCATGCTAATGGACATCAGAAAAAAGCAGGAGTGGCAATCCTTATATCAGATCAATTAGATTTTAAGCCAAAGACTATAATAAGAGATGAGGAAGGACACTATATCATACTCAAAGGAACTGTCCAACAAGAAGATCTAACAATTTTAAATATCTATGCCCCTAACATGGGAGCAGCCAACTATATAAACCAATTAATAACAAAATCAAAGAAACACATCGACAATAATACAATAATCGTAGGGGACTTTAACACTCCCCTCACTGAAATGGACAGATCGTCCAAGCAAAAGATCAACAAGGAAATCAAGGCCTTAAATGACACACTGGACCAGATGGACATCACAGATATATTCAGAACATTTCATCCCAAAGCAACAGAATACACATTCTTCTCTAGTGCACATGGAACATTCTCCAGAATAGATCATATTCTCGGTCCTAAATCAGGTCTCAACCATTATCAAAAGATTGGAATCATTCCCTGCATATTTTCAGACCACAATGCTCTGAAGCTAGAACTCAATCACAAGAGGAAATTTGGAAAGAACCCAAATACATGGAGACTAAACAGCATCCTTCTAAAGAATGAATGGGTCAACCAGGAAATTAAAGAAGAGTTGAAAAAATTCATGGAAACAAATGATAATGAAAACACAACGGTTCAAAATCTGTGGGACACAACAAAGGCAGTCCTGAGAGGAAAATATATAGCGGTACAAGCCTTTCTCAAGAAACAAGAAAGGTCTCAGGTACACAACCTAACCCTACACCTAAAGGAGCTGGAGAAAGAACAAGAAAGAAACCCTAAACCCAGCAGGAGAAGAGAAATCATAAAGATCAGAGCAGAAATCAATGAAATAGAAACCAAAAAAACAACAGAACAAATCAACGAAACTAGGAGCTGGTTCACTGAAAGAATTAATAAGATCGATAAACCCCTGGCCAGACTTATCAAAAAGAAAAGAGAAAGGACCCAAATAAATAAAATCATGAATGAAAGAGGAGAGATCACAACTAACACCAAAGAAATACAGACAATTTTAAGAACATACTATGAGCAACTTTACGCCAACAAATTTGACAATCTGGAAGAAATGGATGCATTCCTAGAGACATATAAACTGCCACAACTGAACCAGGAAGAAATAGAAAGCCTGAACAGACCCATAACCAGTAAGGAGATTGAAACAGTCATCAAAAATCTCCAAACAAACAAAAGCCCAGGGCCAGACGGCTTCCCGGGGGAATTCTACCAAACATTTAAAGAAGAACTAATTCCTATTCTCCTGAAACTGTTCCAAAAAATAGAAATGGAAGGAAAACTTCCAAACTCCTTTTATGAGGCCAGCATCACCTTGATCCCAAAACCAGACAAGGATCCCATCAAAAAAGAGAACTACAGACCAATATCCTTGATGAACACAGATGCAAAAATTCTCGCCAAAATACTAGCCAATAGGATTCAACAGTACATTAAAAGCATTATTCACCACGACCAAGTGGGATTTATTCCAGGGCTGCAAGTTTTGTTCAACATCCACAAATCAATCAATGTGATACAACACATTAATAAAAGAAAGAACAAGAACCATATGATACTCTCCATAGATGCTGAAAAAGCATTTGACAAAGTACAGCATCCCTTCCTGATCAAAACTCTTCAAAGTGTAGGGATAGAGGGCACATACCTCAATATTATCAAAGCCATCTATGAAAAACCCACCGCAAATATCATTCTCAATGGAGAAAAACTGAAAGCTTTTCCGCTAAGGTCGGGAACACGGCAGGGATGTCCGTTATCACCACTGCTATTCAACATAGTACTAGAAGTCCTAGCTTCAGCAATCAGACAACAAAAGGAAATTAAAGGCATCCAAATCGGCAAAGAAGAAGTCAAACTATCACTCTTCGCAGATGATATGATACTATATGTGGAAAACCCAAAAGACTCCACTCGAAAACTGCTAGAACTTGTACAGGAATTCAGTAAAGTGTCAGGATATAAAATCAATGCCCAGAAATCAGTTGCATTTCTCTACACCAACAACAAGACAGAAGAAAGAGAAATTAAGGAGTCCATCCCATTTACAATTGCACCCAAAACTATAAGATACCTAGGAATAAATCTAACCAAAGAGACTAAGAATCTATACACAGAAAACTATAAAGTACTCATGAAAGAAATTGAGGAAGACACAAAGAAATGGAAAAATGTTCCATGCTCCTGGATTGGAAGAATAAATATTGTGAAAATGTCTATGCTACCTAAAGCAATCTACACATTTAATGCAATTCCTATCAAAGTACCATCCATTTTTTTCAAAGAAATGGAACAAATAATCCTAAAATTTATATGGAACCAGAAAAGACCTCGAATAGCCAAAGCAATATTGAAAAAGAAAGCCAAAGTTGGTGGCATCACAATTCCAGACTTCAAGCTCTATTACAAAGCTGTCATCATCAAGACAGCATGGTACTGGCACAAAAACAGACACATAGATCAATGGAACAGAATAGAGAGCCCAGAAATAGACCCTCAACTCTATGGTCAACTAATCTTCGACAAAGCAGGAAAGAATATCCAATGGAAAAAAGACAGCCTCTTCAACAAATGGTGTTGGGAAAATTGGACAGCCACATGCAGAAAAATGAAATTGGATCATTTCCTTACACCACACACGAAAATAGACTCAAAATGGATGAAGGATCTCAATGTGAGAAAGGAATCCATCAAAATCCTTGAGGAGAACACAGGCAGCAACCTCTTCGACCTCAGCCATAGCAACATCTTCCTAGGAACATCGCCAAAGGCAAGGGAAGCAAGGGAAAAAATGAACTATTGGGATTTTATCAAGATCAAAAGCTTTTGCACAGCAAAGGAAACAGTTAACAAAACCAAAAGACAACTGACAGAATGGGAGAAGATATTTGCAAATGACATATCAGATAAAGGGCTAGTGTCCAAAATCTATAAAGAACTTAGCAAACTCAACACCCAAAGAACAAATAATCCAATCAAGAAATGGGCAGAGGACATGAACAGACATTTCTGCAAAGAAGACATCCAGATGGCCAACAGACACATGAAAAAGTGCTCCATATCACTCGGCATCAGGGAAATACAAATCAAAACCACAATGAGATACCACCTCACACCAGTCAGAATGGCTAAAATTAACAAGTCAGGAAATGACAGATGCTGGCGAGGATGCGGAGAAAGGGGAACCCTCCTACACTGTTGGTGGGAATGCAAGCTGGTGCAACCACTCTGGAAAACAGCATGGAGGTTCCTCAAACTGTTGAAAATAGAACTCCCCTATGACCCAGCAATTGCACTGCTGGGTATTTACCCTAAAGATACAAACGTAGTGATCCGAAGGGGCACGTGCACCCGAATGTTTATAGCAGCAATGTCTACGATAGACAAACTATGGAAAGAACCTAGATGTCCATCAACAGACGAATGGATAAAGAAGATGTGGTATATATACACAATGGAATACTATGCAGCCATCAAAAGAAATGAAATCTTGCCATTTGCGACGACGTGGATGGAACTAGAGGGTATCATGCTTAGCGAAATAAGTCAATCGGAGAAAGACAACTATCATATGATCTCCCTGATATGAGGGAGAGGAGATGCAACATGGGGGGCTAAGGGTGTAGGAGAAGAATAAATGAAACAAGATGGGATTGGGAGGGAGACAAACCATAAGTGACTCTTAATCTCACAAAACAAACTGAGGGTTAATGGGGGGAGGGGGTTGGGGGGGTGGGATTATGGACATTGGGGAGGGTATGTGCTATGGTGAGTGCTGTGAAGTGTGTAAACCTGGCGATTCACAGACCTGTACCCCTGGGGATAAAAAGATATTATATGTTTAAAAAAAATAAAATTTAAAAAAAAAAAAAAAAAAGAAATTACATTTTGTCCTACTAATCTTTAGAGTATTTTGTTCTAATCACTAATATGAATATAGTCTTTACAGCTTTGCACTAAACCTGCTCATATTAATTTCTTCAAATTCAGTACTTATTTCAAGTTAAGAACTATCATAACCATCCTTGTAGCACCTCAAGAGTGTTGCATATAATTGTTTCCATTATGGCTATTCAATATACTTAATGTAATTATTAAATGACACCAGTTAATTAGTCAATAATACCTCTTTTCTTAAACTATTAATTTGTTCCAAGTTTTCAAATTTAGGTGCCTTGCATAGATATTAAATATTTCGTACATAAATATTATATTGTAAATATGTATGCATATTTTAAAAAGAATGAATGTTGAAAGGTTACTTAAATAATGACTCTTATTAATATTATTCTGATGAAAAGTTTACATGACTTTGAAACTTCACCTCTGTAGTGCTTTACATGACTTGGAAAAAAGATTTCTAAAAACCATTACACAATTCATTGCCTTATAGCTAACATGACATTTATAAACCAATTCAAATGAAGTATTACTTTTGTAAGAATTTCATTTTGGTATCTAACAGTGTAAAAAATCATTTTAATCATAGAGCCCACTTTTCACATATCTAGCAACCACATTACATTTAATCTATTAGCAATTTTAAATGTCTGATGTTTGAGTCATGGGCTAGAGCAGACAAATAATTGTTAGCAAATATATGCTGAATGATCAAAAATATACAGTTTTAGATAATAAGAGGTGCAAGACAGTACATTAACATAAGTGTCTGTTGGCAACCACTAACGAATGCATATCACTGCTCAATATAGCAGTGCTAGTAATTTGTCTGGTAGCCATACTCTTCCTTTAGATTGCATGCTATTAAATGTGATGTTTTTTGAGCTGAAAGGATTCTCTTTTTTTATTACCAAGTTTATATTATGTGTCATTATTTTATATTCTGATAACATGATTCTCTCATCTTAGATTAAGTTTCAACAGCAATTTAAAATAACTAATAAACTCTGCAGCAAATGACTATTAAAGAAAAAAAAAAGAAAAACACAGTGCCATTTGATGCTGAATTTAATTTAAAGAATCCATTTAATCAGCAAGAAATATTTACCGAGTGGTGCTTTTTTTTTATGTCAAAAGTAATCTTTATCATGTTGGATTAGTAGCCATTAAGCCAAACTTGAAATATTCATCTTCCCAACACAGTTGTTTATGCAGATTATATTACAAAATCATATTAAATTGCTCGGTTACAAATAATTTTGCATTCTGTATCCAATCACTTTGTTATTCAGTCTTGACTCAGTCAATTAATTAAAAATATTTTTGAATTATTGCTGCATATTGGATTATGTGCCTATATGAAGTTTATATATATGACACGGTTTCTGCTGTCAAATTTCTTTTATTATAAACACACAAATTTTATTTCATCAGGCACTGAGGAAAGATTATAAATATTATCTTTAAAAAGTGTAGATGGCAGTGAGACATTTTTCTCCTATAATGTATATAGCTTTTCTTTTCTTAGTGGGGCTAGACAGATAGTAGATAGGTTAAAATGTCATATAAAGTTATTTTTATTTAAATGTGAAATTATGGGGTGCCTGGGTGGCTCAGAGGGTTAAAGCCTCTGCCTTCAGCTCAGGTCATGATCCCAGGGTCCTGGGATTGAGCCCCACATCGGGCTCTTTGCTCAGCAGGGAGCCTGCTTCCCCCTCTCTCTCTGCTGCCTCTCTGCCTACTTGTGATCTCTGTCTGTCAAATAAAATTTAAAACAAACAAACAAACAAACATTTAAATGTGAAATTGTCAAATGATTTCTTGCAAGAATAACTTCCTTGCTTTTTTTTAAGATTTTATTTATTTATGACAGAAAGACAGAGAGAGAGTGCATTAGCACAAGCAGGGGTAGGAGTACAGAGAGACGGATAAACCCAAGCAGACTCCAGGCTGAGCGTGGAGCCTAGCATGGGGCCTCATCCCAGGACCCTGAGATCATGACCTGAGCTGAGTCAGATGCCTAACTGACTGAACCATCCAGGCACTTTGCAGCAATAACTTTCTTAATAGTTCTGAGATTATACTGGTCAGCAGATGCTTTCTGAAGAGAAAGGTGAGGATAAACTAACATAGATGAAAAAGTTGAAAAATAAAGTATCGGGATAAACATTATGTGCTAAGTCATAGTCAAAAGTCTTGATTTATATAAAAGTGACTGTGGTAGACAGACCCTGGAGTGGTTCCTATGAAACCCAATACCTTATATCCATGTCCTTGTATTATCTTGTCCCCTTGGGTGTGGATGGAACCAATACTTGCTTCTACTCAATCACACAGCAAATGTGATAGGATGTACATATTGATTAACTGTACATAGTTATTTTTCATGAAAGTGTCAATTATATTGTTAGAAGATCTATTTTCCTTGCTAGCTCTGAACTCTCAAGCTGCCATGTGTTGTACTTCTATGGAAAAGACCACAAGACAAGATGTTGAGGGTGGTTTCCAAGTCAACAGCTAGAAAGAAACAGTTCTTTAGCCCAGTATCCTGAAGGGAACTGAATGTTAACAAAAACCACACAAGCTTCCCTAGTTGAGCCTCGTATGAGACTTCTACCCTAATCAACACTTGGAGATCTGCCTTATGAGACCTTGAAGCAGAGGGCCTAATTAAGCTATGCACAGACCCTGGACTAAGAAACTGAGATAAACAAGTGTTGGTTATTTTAAGCCACTAAGTTTGTGGTAGTATTTGTACACAGCAACAGATAATTAATACAGTAACTAAACATTTGAGCCTCCTAAATGGCAAGCTTATGGGAGAAACAGAAGAAAAAAAAAAATGATAGACTATTTTCTATTTCGGATGCTCTTAAAATGTGGAGGACTGTAAATGACAGACTTGTTTGAACATTTTCCCATAAGTAATGTGAGTCAAGGACACGGGTGGCATGACCATTAAATATTATGTTAAAAATAGGAATCAGACAAAATAATCAAGTACAGTTTTAGCATGAATATGATAAAGAAATCAGAATTTAAGAAACTGATAAAGAGGCTTGTTAAGGGATTGAAGGATGAAGTATGATAGATAGCCTGTGCTAGGCTAGAGGCAACAATGAAAATAAGCAAGAAGTATATTGCTATAGTGCATTTAGAGGTTGCTTGTATAAATGGGAAAAAAAAGGATACAATACAAATTATGAAACTATACTTGAAAATCTGCTTTCAGACTTAGATATTTTTTTAAAAAAATATATATATATATTTTTTTAATTTAGAGAGTGTGTGAGTGGGGGCAGAGGGAGTGGGAGAGAGAGAATCTTAAGCAGACTCCCAATCAAGCATGGAGACCGATGATATGGGGCATGATCCTGTGACCCTGAATCCATGATCTAAGCCGAAATCAAGAGTTTGACTCAACAGACTGGGCCACCCAGGCACCCCAATACTTGGATATTTTTTAAAAAGGAGAGCAAAATAAGAGGAAACCACATTGATTTGTTAGGAGAAAGATTTGGAAGAAGACACATGATGTGTTCATTTTTTCAATATTACCTTTGAGATATTAGAAGGATAACTTAAGAAACAACATGTGAAAAGAGATTTAATAAGAGTTAAAGTTGAAACTCAAGGAATATATATGACCATCATTAGGACTGAGATCATTATGGAAGTTGATATACTAAAGTAAAAGAGAAGGAAAAAAAATCCCCAAAGAGAGAAAGGGACAGGAAACAAAGGGCTGAGTTTAATGTAATCAGGAGTAGAGTATATCTGCTCTTTCCTATATGTGTGTGTGTGTGTGTGTGTGTGTGTGTGTGTGTGTGTATGTGCGCGCGTGTGTGTGTGTGTATCTTACATACATATTAGCAGCATCAAAGGCCAAGATGTATGCAGAAATCCAAGTGTCAGAAGAGTAGCATTTTGGCTTTTCAAATTTTCAACTCTTACTCTAGATTCTTCTTGTCTCCTGCTTCACTGCCAGCAAGAATGGTGAGGATTTAAACTCAAAAGAGCCATCACTGAGTCTTGATAAGTAATCCTGAATCCTGGCAAGTAAATGAGCAGGAAATTGGCTATATCAGAGAAACCTGCATGCTTTTATAATTTTCAGTAGTGCTTTTTCTCCAGATACTTATTTCACATGCTATAATAATGACACATATATAATAATGACAGTTTTCCTCAAATATTACCTTTGTATAGAATGATTTGCAACCAATCAAATGAACCCGCTTCTTTTTTTATCCTTTATAAGGAGTGGTACCATGATGTGTAATTTTGAATAAATGCATAAGTGATCAGTTTTGTGGAGTTCATACAATTTCCTAAACTGATTTAAATTGTATGACAGTAATTCTAAAGTATAGACACTAAAGTTAGCCTTATCATCAAAAATATTTTTAGAAGTGTTCAAAAGTAAGTAAAAAAGGGGCCACAGGGTAGCTCATTTGGTTAAGTGCCCGACTTTGATTTGGGCTCAGGTCATGATTTTAGGGTGGGGGGATGGAGCCCTGCATCAGGCTCTGAGATCTGTGGGGAGTCTGCTTGAGGATCTCTCACTCTCTCCTTGTCCCCTCCCCACCCTCACTCTCTCAATCTTTCTCTCCCAAATAAATAAATCTTTTAAAAATCTTTTTAAAAAAAGTAAGTAACAATTCTTCTTCGTATGATTCACAGATACTATCACACATAATCTGCTTTTCAACATACCCATTTTTTGTTACCCATCACTACCATCACTTTGGGACATTGTGTAAGTCACTTCTAATGTCAAAATATATGTTTATTTATGTTTTATGTGTTTTTAAATTTCTTGCTTGTGTACTGTTAGTAGGGAACTTGTGTACACCTGTTTATTCCTTATGACGATCCAGGTGTGTCGACAGATATGCTAAGCATGTCAAATAAGAGGTTTCTTGTAATTATTCCAATAAGATATAATAAGGTTTTTATGGGCATAGATATATTCAGAATTCATATTATATGTGTATTTTTAAACATCCCAAAGCTCTTAGCATTTTCTCATTCCAACTAAGAAATACTTAGGCCATTATATTTCCATTGCCAACAATACAGGACTCAAGCTGCATGGTCTATACAATTTAGCAGATTTAGATGAATACAGCATATGCTGTCACATAAGATTCTTAATTTGATTTCTATAATTAAATATAGCTGCTAGCTTTTTTAAAAAAACTAATGCTTTAAAAGCATAGTCTTACTAACATGCATGCTAAAACTTAACTTTCTAAAGATAATCTTGAAAACATATATACAACTTACGTTTTCTCTCTTAATGTATATACAGGACAGAAAGCAATTCATACCATGGATATCTGACAGAAACTGATGAGATGAATGATAGAATGTCTTTAAAAATAACTCCTGTGGATTCTGATTAAGTCAAATTATCTATTGTCTATATTTAAATCTGTGAATGTAGAATCCATCACTCTATGCTTGTATCGTCATGGGAAATACATCTTTCTACTTGTGTAAATGCTTCCAAAGATCTTTAGATAAAGTTATCTTGAGAATCTATGCTTTGATATTCTCATATACTTTTAAGAAGAAACAATCCAAATTTTAAACATGCTATAAACTTTTATTAGGAATTTTTAATGAAAAAAGCACAGTAACATTTATTATGTTAAAATAAGATAGTATTTATAACTTCCATTTTATAGCAGTGGTAGTGTGATGCTGTGACTCTCACATGCTTGAAGGTGAATTCTGATTCTGCTGCTTCTTATTTATTCATAGGTACTTGGGTAAACTTTTATTGCCTCCGTTTTTTCATCTTTAAAACGGAGATAATAAAAGTAATTGCTTCATATGAGTTTTATGATAATTAAATAAGATCACGCCGATCAAGCATGTGGAAGAGCCTGAAACAATATAAATGTACAACAAGCAGAACTACTACTGTTCATAAGTTTTTATCATGATGGGCTTTTGCTTCAGATTTCCATAATCCTCTTCCAGACAGAACTGTTCTGGAGTGTATTGAAAGTTAGCCACGTTAATCATGATCCTTACGTTTCCACTATGAATTAATGTGAAAGAATATTTTTTCAGCAGAGAAATCAGGTGGGCTTAGGGAAAAAACCGCCTCCCACTTACTAAAGTGTTATGCATCTGGATACAGCGCACGGCTTTAGTGGCAGTCCTAGATGATGACGCTGATGATGATAGTGATGGCGGTGACGACGACGGGGACTGACAACTCTCAACTACTTCCTGATGATAATATTATACCTCCTTGCTTTTTGCTCTGTGACTCTGGGGTACATTTCAGTAGAGTAGAGAAAGTGTACTCTCCCACCCTATCGACTCTGGTCTTTCCCACATGAATGGCCGTGACCAACACTATGTGAAGAAGAGCATGGGCTCAGCCCAAGTCAAGTCCTTAAGATTCATAACCTTATGCTTGCCCTCTTGAGGCCTCTTCAGTACCAATGTCACATCCACAGAGCAGATATTTCCTCAGTCTGAGTCTTAGAATGCAAAAGCTTCTGGAGTCCAGCTGAGCCCACAGATGCAGAATTAGAGGAAGAAATAAACATTTGTTTTTGTAGGCCAGAGATTGGGGATTATCCATCACCCCAGGAAAAGCTGATTAACATGTGATAAAGGCATTTATATAAAAAGAAGAAATATAGTTTAATTTCACTATGCCACTGGGAAATGAAAAAAAGAATGAAAGAAGAATTTAAATACTAATTAAAATTTATTTTTCCTGAAAAAATGCTAGAAGTAGTAAAACCTCTTGAAATAAAAATGTATTTGGTATATAAGGACAAATACACAATTTTAGACTGCATCCTAATATACAAGAGGATGGCTAATTTTCCTGTCAGCTTGTCTGGGCCATGATACCCAAATATGTGGTCAAACATTATTTTGGAGGTCTCTGCAAAGGTGTTTTGGATGAGTTTAAATTTAAATCAATGGATTTTGGCTAAAGCAGATTGCCCTCCATAGTGTCAGTCAATTTCATCTAACCAATTAAAGGCCCGAACCAAAGACTGACTTCCCCCAGGTGAGAAGGAATTCTACCAGAAGATGATCTTCAGACTGATCTGTTCAAACTTGAACTGCAACATTGGCCCTTGCCTGACTGACTGCCTTTGAACTTGAACTGCAACATTAAATTTCAACATGCTGCCCCACTCTTCATATTTTGGACTTAGGAAGCTGTATAATCATATGAAGCAATTTATCAAAATAAATATCTCTCTGTCTCTTTCTCTCCCTTTCTGTGCACTCACACAGACAGACACACACACACCCTCTTGGTTCTGTTTCTCTGGAGAACCCTGATTAAAGCAGATACAGTGATACGGTAATGGTAGTGGGGAATATGATCTTTAGAATAAGCTTTCTGAATTGGTTTTGCAACTTCCAGAATCATCTCTCTATTCTGATTAGACTGAAGATACTAATAACTCTATTTCCAGGAAGAAAGAGAGCCCTGATAGTCCATTTTGTGACGTGGCTCTAGAGATACACAAAATATCAACTCCTCATCCAGTACTTATGAAGCAAGAGATCAATGAACCAAGTATATCATACTTTTGAACATTTTAGTCAAGCAAATGAATAAAAGGAGATAAATTGTTTTTTCCTAATGTCTCTGTACAAACTGGAGAAAGTGAAGAATGATCTCAGTGATTTGAATTCCCAGCTCAAGGACCATGTAAATGACTGGAAATCTACTAAATCCACTCTGAAAAAAGATGTTTATTTCCTTTAGTCACATGGCTGTCATTGTTAAAACCAAACACCAAATCTTATTCTGCAGTGGCTGAGTAACAAGGCAAACTGGATTCTCAGCTCACAGGTTATCTATGTTAAAGTGAGAACATTGATTGGAAACATACGGGATACTGAACATTGGAATATGGAGGTATGGAAAGACTTCAATGAAACTGGACTCACTGAGTCTCTAAATTCTGATTTGTTCTTTGCTGGCAGAAATAACCTCTCCATCTAAGTCTGAGGAGATTAACTCTGCACTGTCTGAAGAAAATAAACTGGCCTAGTGTGAGGAAGTTGTCCTGCAAAGCACTATGATCCACTTCCACAACCTCTCTTTTGCAACCCCTACAGCTAGACTTAAGGCTCAGGAAGCTCCTAAGGGTGGTGTACAAAGTGTGACCCATGACGCACCATGCTACACAACAAAAGAACTACTTGATTTTTCCAACTGATGCAAAGAAAAATTTGGGGAATACCTGTGGGAATGCGTATTAAGGTTGTGGGATCCTGAAGACAAAAACCATAAAGTTGGATCAGGCCAAATTTGTTGATACAAACCTACTAAGCAGAGAATTCTACATTTAACATTGCCACTTGGGGAGTTAGAAAGGGCTCTATCAAATTGTTTACTTGGTTGGCTAAAACATGGACAAAAAGGTGACCCACATTAAGTGAACTTGAAATGCTGGACCTGCTTTGGTTTATGGTATAGGAAAAAATTCAATGGCTTAAGAGACTTTGGAAAGATACAGAGGATTTATCATTTCTGCACCACTGACGTAGCTGAGAGGTTCCAGAAGACACAATATTCAACATTACTGTGAGAAATTAATTGCTCTGCGATTTGCTCTTCTTTGCACAATTTCTACCACAGCCTCATCCAACTTATTTTATTTTATTTGTTTTTTCTCAACAAACAGATGGATCTCAGAGAATGACAGTAGATTACCATAAGCATAACAAAGTGGCGACTCCAATTACAGCTACCTTACTAGATATGACTTCCTTGAACAAATAATATATTTGCTCATGCAAGTTATGCCACCACTGAGCTGACAAATGCTTTTTTTCCCCTACATCCTTGTTGATAAAGATCATCAGAATTAGTTTGCTTTCAGAAGGAAGGCCAGTAATATACCCTAATTATCCTACCTCAGGGATATATCAACTCTCCCACCCTATGTCATAATTTAATTTGAAGGGATCTTATCACCTTTCCCTTCAATAAGGTATCACACTAATCCATTACACTAATGACATTATCCTTATAAGACTGGGTCAGCAAGAAGCAGCAACTATTCTAGACTTATTGAAAAGACATTTGTGTATCAAAAGGTGGAAAATAAATCCAAAAAAAATTCAGGGACTTCAACCTCAGTGAAATTTCCAAATGACCAGGGTGTGAGACATGTTGAGATACCCCATTCTTTTTTGAGATACCCCTTCTAAGGATGAGAATAAGTAGCAACATCTGGGCTCTCCTACAATGAATAAAGAGGTACACCACCTGGTGGGCCTCCTTGGATTTTAACAGACTATATCTTTATTTGAGTCTATAATTCTCTGGCCCTTTTACTGAGTGACCCAAGAGCTGCTAATTTTGACTGAGACCCAAAACAAAAGGAGGCTCTGCAGTGAGCCTAGACTGCTGTGTGAATTGCTATGCTACTTTGACCATATGATCCAGCAGATCCAATGGTGATCGGAATATCAGCGGCCAATAGAAATGCTATTTTGAGCCTGTGACAGTTCCCTATAGGTGAATTACAGTGCAGTCTCTCAGGGTTTAAAAGCAATGCCCTGCCAGGGGAACCCTCTTACACTCTTAGTGAGAATGCAAGCTGGTGCAGCCACTCTGAAAAGCAGGATGAAGTTTCCTCAGTAAGTTAAAAATAGAGCTACTCAACGACCCAGCAGTTGCACTACTGGGTATTTACCCAAAATACAAATGCAGTGATCCAAAGGGGCACCTGCACCCCAATGCTCACAGCAGCAATATCTACAACAGTCAAACTATGGAAAAAGCCCAGATGTCCAACCACAGATGAATGGATAAAGAAGATATGATATGTATATGTGTACACGCGCGCGCGCACACGCGCGCGCGCACACACACACACACACACACACACACACAGAGAATATTATGCAGCCATCAAAAAATGAAATGCTGCTATTTACAATGACATGGATGGAACTAGAGGGTATTATGCTAAGCAAAATAAGTCAATCAGAAAAAGACAATTATCATTTTATCTTAGTGATATGGGGAATTTAAGAAACAAGGCAGCGGATCATAGGGGAAGGGAGGACAAAATGAAACTAGATGAAACCAGAGAGGGAGACAAACCATAAGACACTCTTAATCATAGGAAACAAACTGAGGGTTGCTAGAGGGGAAAGGCATGGAGGGATGGCATAACTGGGTGATGGACACTGGGGAGGGTATGTGTTGTAATGAGCACTGGGTATTATATAAGGTTGATCAATCACAGATCTGTGCCCCTGAAATAATGCATTATATGTTAATTAATTTAAATTAAAAAAAAAAAACAAAAAGCAATGCCCTGCCAACCTCTGTGAATAACTGTTGTACTTTTGAGAAATAGGCCTTAGCAGAGACTGAATGATTAATCATGGGCCACCAAGTTACCATGCAACTTAGGCTGCCAGTCGTGAACTAGGTGTTATCTGACTCGCCCAGATATTATGTTGGGCATGCACAGCCGCCCAACCAGAAGTGGTATATACAATATCAGCCTGAGCAGGCCCTGAAGGCAAAATAAATTATATGAAGAAGGGACCCAAATGCCCATTATTCCCCTGGTCCACTCCTAGCCTGCAACTATGACCTCAGGGGGTGTACCCTTTGACCATGCAACAGAGGAACAGAAGGCTCAGGCCTGGTTTACACTAGCTCTGAAAGAGATGCAGGCACCACTGAAAGCAGACAGCTGAGGCTCGAAAGTTCCTTTCTAGGATACCCCTTAAGGACAGTTGTGAAGATAAATCTCTCCAGGGAGCAGAGCTTGGAGAAGTATACCTAGATGCTTATTTTGTTTGGAAGGAAAAATGGCCAATATATACTGGATCATAAGTTGTGGACATGAATTAGTGATAAGGAAGTCTTGGAAGGAGCTCTCTGAATGGGTGAAAAAAAAAAAAAAAAGCAAATATATTTGTGTCCCATATGAATGTTCCCCAAAAAGTTACTTAATAGAGGAAAATTTTAAAAAGTCAAATGGATAGGATGATTCTTTTTTCTGGACACCAGTCAGCCTCTTTCCCTAGTCACCAATGAAGTGAAAGGTTTCCACCAGGCGACACATCAATGATCCCATTGAACTGGAAGCTAGAACTGCCCCTTGGTCATGTTAGGCTTCTCAAGATTCTGAATAAACAAGGAAAGGAGAATTACTGTGTTGACTGGGCTGATTAATATTGATTACCAAATGAAAGTCATATTACCACTCCACAATAGAGGTAAGGAAGAGTATATATGGAATACAGGAGATCCCTTAGGGCAGCTCTCGGTATCACCATGCCCTCTGATTAAAATCAATGGAAAACTAAGCACACAGTCCCAGCAGGACTATGAATGGCCCAATCCTTTTGAGAATGAAGATTTCAGTTACCTCATCAGATAAAGAGCCATGAATGGCAGAGGTGCTTCCTGAGGGCAAAGGGAATACAGAATGAATAGCTGAAGAAAGTAAGAAACTAATAAATACAACTACTACCACATGACCAGTGGTTAGTCTGTTTCTCTGGAAATCTCTGACTAATACTGAAGGGCGTGGAAAACATGGCAAGATGAGAAAGTAACCACCTAAGAGTAGGAAATAAACTTGGCAATGTGGTGATCATAACAAAATATTCTTCAATTATTTTACTATTTAGAAACAACAAAAAAAAGATTTTCTATGTACACTCTCATTTGCATATGCATTTATTAAAACAAAAATATTTCAAAGTATCATTTTGCATTCTTCAATAAGTATTTCAAAATTGGGGCACCTGGGGGCGTGCCTGAGTGGCTTAGTCAGTTAAGCATCTAACTTCGTCTCAGGTCATGATCTCAGAGTCCTGGGTTCTAGCCCCGCATCAGGCTCCCTACCCATCAGGGAGTCTGATTCTCCCTCTCCCTCTACACCCCCCAACTTGTGCTCACTCTCTCTCTAAAATAAATAAATAAACCTTTTTAAAAAGTACCTCAAAATTGCAACATCTTATATCTTTAGTTTTTCTTATTCTTTATTTAAATTCAGAGGATTTTAGACAAAAATCACAGTAATTAGTTTTCCTTTTGTTTGTTTTTTAAAGATTTATTTATTTATTTGACAGACAGAGATCACAAGTAGGCAGAGAGGAAGGCAGAGAGAGAGAGAGGAGGAAGCAGGCTCCCCACTAAGCAGAGGCCCTGATGCTCGATTATAGGACCCTGGGATCATGACCTGAGCCCAAGGCAGAGGCTTTAACCCACTGAGCCACCCAGGCACCCCTAAGTTTTCTTTTTATCCATAAAATATGATAAATTCTTTGTGACATTTGATAGTAAATACTTAGATTTTCTCACATCTACATTTTGTTGATTTGAGTACATAGCACAGACATGTGGCAAAAAAAAAAAAGAAAGAAAGAAAGAAAAAAAAAACCAAGATTATTAAAAGGAGTAAACTGTGAAGAATAAATTATCCTTTCACTTCAGTTCCAGAATTTTCCAGAGCCCTTCTTCAGAGGAGTTACTACTTATAATGTGGCTCATTGAGAATTCATGAAAGTGAAAAGTTCTTACATGATTTTCATGCTTTTTTTTTTTTTAAATGGTATGATAGACATTCTTCTGCACCATGTCTTTTTCTTATTATTTATTGTCATTGGTTTCATTTATGCAGCACTTCACATTAGATGCATTGATGGTGATTTTCTCAATTTTCTACTAATAAAATTTACATTGTGTGTGTGTGTGTATTCCCATTACACACAATGTTATGATTGCCAATCTTATATACACTTTCTCAACAGCCCTCTAATAATATTTTGGCAGACTTTTTAAGAAATGAAACTGAGATATATTCAGTCATAGAAACATAGTTGGAAAAAAGTTACTATGGCAGAGTTACAGAATCAGAATTGAAATATATAGATATATATGTATATATATTGAGTATGCATGGCCCTCAAAAAACTGTCACCTAAATGTGTTTGCAAGTGGCCAACTCCTTAAATAAATGGCTTTTGCCCCATTCCATTTCTTTTGGAAACCTCTGCTTAATTTCAAAGATTTTTAAGACAGAGTTACATTTTTAACCCCCTAAGCAATTCCAGCTCTGACATATTGCTTCCTCTGGGTTTGTAATCTGTGTTCTGGTACTCAACTCTCATTCTATTTGTACTTTTTCTTACCTAGTTGTCCGAATCTTGAATCTTTCTTATTCTATAAGATGTCAACCAAACCTCTGTGAAGCAGATTTTAATGAATGTCCTAGAGGTGAGAAAGTGGTAATTGAGAAGCTTTACAACAAAGTACCACACTGAAAGTTACTTTAAAATTATATTAATATGTCTTTATTATTTCATGGACCTTGATAGTTTTCATCAATCAGCTCTTCGCAAAGCTTTCACTTTCCCAATTTGTCACTGAACACGTTCTTTCTATGCTTTCTTTTCTTCTTTATCCCTCTGCGGAAGTCATATGCTATAGAAATGTTTATCCAGTCTACTTGAAATATAACTTTTACACTCAACTTCCTGTTTAGAAATAGTCTATGAACATAAACAGGTTTTCAGTTCTGACTTTAAACAAGTTTCTGTATATAATTTTTCTCTCTCAACTATATAGAAAAAAGTTGAAATAGAAACATTAATGTTAAAGAACAGTAGAGAAAGAAAGAGGTTAAAACTAAATTCTGATTGTATGGTCATGATGATAAAATCCCTCAATCTGCCACTGATGCTTCGTGTTCAACTGGTGATCCCATCAAGAGCATATGTATTAATTTTTATTCTTTCTGTAAAGACCACAAAGCTGGAATTTATTTTTAAATTTAAACACATGTGTTACCCCCAGTTACTTTTTTTTTTCCCATTGGTACCAAAGAGTGGGACATTTTGTAATAACAAAACCACTGTTATTGTGATAGCAGATATTATATAATAATTATGATTGTGGAATTCATTCTTTTAAAGATTTTATTTACTTATTTATTTCAGAGAGAGAGAAAGAAAGAGAGTGAGTGCACTCTGCTGGGGGGACAGAGAGGGAAGCAGACTCCAGGATGAGCAGTGAGCCCCACGCAGGGCTCCTTCCCAGGACCCTGGCATCATGACCTGAGCTGAAGTCAGCCACTTATCCAACTGAGCCACCCAGTTGCTCCGATGATTGTGGAGTTTAAATATGATGTCTTCCAAGATCTAGCCATAGATAGCTGTGTGACTATGAGAAAGTTACTTATCTAATTCTTAGTTTCCTCATATGTAAAATGAAAACTAAAACAGTATTTATCTCATTTGATTGATATAATGATAAACTTTAACAAATGTATAATATTTACAATAGTACTCAGATTACACTAAGCCAAAGAAAAGTTATAATGCATATAAAACAACATTCAACTTTATTCTCTAATCAAAGGTGAATAGTCCCATAGGATGATTAAATAGCAGATAAATAGAAAGACAAAATGTGTACACCAAACTGAGAAGAAATTCAGGGGAATATGGGCTACAAAAAACCCAAAGTATTAGAATTTAGAAGAACAATGATTATGAAAGTATATTTAATGCAAAATAAATCATTGTCATTCTTATATTTTCACATTCCCAAATACATGCTGAAAAAATACATTACAAGGAATTCAGATAAAATATCTGTATTTAGCATTCATTTGAATTTAACATGAAATTTATATAGTTGTAATTAAATGTAATAAAAGCATCTAAAATTATAGTTTAGACTTGATATTTAGAGTTATTCATATTTCTGAGTTATTTAAATTCTGCTTACCAGTACAACAAAGTTGTGTATTTGAAAGATACCAAAAATATGAGTACCATCTAGTGGTAAAACAGGAGGTAAGCAGCAGGCTGTGAGAAAAGGGGGTTAAAACAGGTCATGGGAACACACAGCAGGAATCAGATTTTAAAGAGGAATGAGGTTATGGCCAGAATCAGTAAATATTTAAAAAAAAAAAAAAAAAAAAGGAGCCCAGGTCCTTATTATAGGGTATATGGGTGATTGGATGGTAAAACACCTAAGCTGTAACAAACAGGGAAACAATGTACATCTGTCAGAACCTTGCTCCTGAACACATTTCTGTATAATGAAGACATAACTAAATTTTAGAACCTAAATGTTGGAGTGACTGGAATTTAAACCTCTCATATCAATGCAGAACAACAGTAACACTGCACAACTGTGATCAAGGCCTGAGATGGCAGAGGGGGCGTGAGGGGCATGCAGATTGCTGTAGAATAGAGAGAAGTAAGCATTTTGAAAACTCTTGTAACAGTAATAGAGTTTGCATTAAGTATAACAGTAATAGTTTTAGGAACAACAATTTGTTTTGGAAGATACTGCTTCAATTATCTTAAAAATCCAGGTAAGAAAAAAAAAAAATCCAGGTAAGAAAAACTAAAGCTTGGCCAAGAACTCAAACCTAGTAAAACACTAGGCAAGAATACAAATTCAAGTGTGGTTACAGAATACAAACTCAAAAAATAAAAGATGCTTTCTTGAAGTATATAGCAACACAAAATATTGAATATGAGTGTTGTTCTAGTGCCTAAGAAAATAACAAGTCCAAATATCCTGATAAAATTATAAACCCCAACCTGTCTTAAAGAAATCAAAATCCACAGAAGATGAAAAGTGTTTGTGCTATTTCAATATTCTGAGCAAGCAACAAAATGAAGAATGGATGGAAGGAAGGAAGGAAGGAAGGTAGGGAGGGAGGAAAGAAAGAAGGAAAGGAAGAAGGAAGAAAGGAAAGGAAAAGAAACTCGGCGTGGTTTCCAGGGAGTTGCTGCAGATGTGCCCATTAGCACAGGTTCCTGTCCCCAAGTCTGCAGAAGCTGTTGTTATACCCTGCGTTCCTTCCTGCTGGGAGATGAAGGAATGAGCTCCCTGGTTTCCAGTATTTATTTGGTAAACCTGAGTCTGGGATACCCTTTTTTTGTTACTGTTTTCCAAACTGAATTATTGTCACCTTGACATACAGGTTTCAATAAAGCTTTGTAAAGATAAAAAAAACAAAAAACAAAAAACAAACAAACAAAAAACACATCACAGAAAGATGTTTTTGTTATTTTAATAAATTTAAGGTTTTAATCTCTGTTTACATTGATGAAGGTTCATAAAATTTCAGTAGAGTTTTACAGCATGAAATTAAGCAATAATGCAGATGGATTGAAAAAAAATAGAATTAAAAAGAAAAACAATGCTTAAAGGTATGAAATAGGAATGAGGAGTTTAAGGCTGACCACAAAGTTGAAGGGCACACAGCACTCCATGAGATGGCCCTTACTTCTGATACTAACAGCAAGTTCAGGAGGGTCCTCAAATCGTACTTTTATTCAGATTTGCCAGTGGCCTTCAAGTTGCCAGAAGGATTCAGAATTCGCTGAGGGCTATTTCTGTCATAGTTACACAGTCTATTACAGGGACAGGATACAGATTAAAATCAATCAAAGGAAAAGGCATACAGGGGAGAGTTCAGAAGGAGACCCAAACAGGGATTTAATTGTCCCTTCTCTGCAGAATCAAGAATGTTGGAGGGGGTTGTTGTGATGAGCATTAGCAGGTCCTACTTTAATGCACTGCTTAAATTCCATAGTGGTTCCCACAGGGCCGTGTCCCATATGGACATCCCTGTAATAAGCAATTTTTGGTTGCCCTTCTGCCTGACCATATGACTAATTCACTGGCCACCACCCTTGAGCAAGTAAAATGCAAACAAGAACAAACAGCATAGAATTTAGCCTGTTGAACTGATTTGTTTTCACCTTCTCCAATCAGAATGACAGCCTTCTGAAGAGGATGCTGTCCACTCACAGGGAAACTGCCACCATAAGCCAAGAAACTTCTTGTTGGTGAACAAAGAGCACTGCCCCAGCGACTTTGGTATGACCGTAGCATCTAACACCTCATCATGGGGTTCCAGAATTATCCCTGAGGGAAAACAGGCTATCTGTGAGGATCTCCTTCATTCCCCTGGTAGCATGTTCCTGAATAAAACACTTCCACTTCATTAGGAAACACTTAGAGGCACTAACCTCTCCTTTTCTTGGCGTCACCCAAGAAAATATAGGCTTTATAGGTTTCAGGATTATTTTATGCCTCTCAGTCATAGTGACAGTTTTAATGATTTCTCATAGCAAGCTAGTCTACACGCCACGCAAGAATATCGTTTGGCAGGTTAACAACCTCTGTGTGATTTCAGGCAATCTTATGGGTTTCCATTTAGTAAGTCCAATCGGTATTGGGGAAGAGTGGCTTCGCGTGCTTTCTATTTTACAATACTAGTTCGATCCTCATAATACATTCAGGTAAAGGAAGCACAACCACAGTACCTAAAATTTGTTCAAACACATAAATGTTCACCTAAACATTTACCTTAATCTCATTAACCTTTATATTTCTATAGCCTTCTAGTCTAACTGTGTCTCCCACTCTTAACTCCACCAACAGATTTGGAACCATAGTGTATGAGATTCCCATTTCAATGAATCCCAACATTTCTTCACCTCCCTGGCCATTTTACCCACTCATGCATATGACCTAGAATCTACAGTTAGGGGCTGGGCGGAAGGACTCAGGCCTACTTCTCAGCATTTATCTTGATTAGATTACTGGACCAATGTCCTAGGCATTTGAGTGTTGGGTTTCTCATTGTCATCTTTGCCAGTGGCCCTCTAAATTTCTTCAAACTAAGATTACTAAGCGGATTTAGTTAGTATTCATCAATGTTGGGGCACCATATTACTATATTAAGGGCCTATGGACATCCACTGTATTTGCCCCATTTCTTAGTAACTGGGTGGCTCTGTGGGTTAAGCCTCTGCCTTCAGATTGGGTCATGATCTTAGGGTCCTGGGATTGAGCCCCACATCGGGCTCTCTGCTCAGCAGGGAGCCTGCTTCCCCTTCTCTCTCTGCCTGCCTTTCTGCCTACTTGTGATCTCTGTCTCTCTCTGTCAAATAAATAAATAAAATCTTAAAAAAAAAAAAAAAAAAGAATCTTCGCCTTGCTGGGCCACCTAGGTGGCTCAGGCAGTTATCCATCTGCTTCCCCTTAAGTCATGATCCCAGGGTCCTGAGATTGAGCCCACGTTTAGCTCCTTGTTCAGTGGAGAATCTGTTTTTCCCTCTCCCTTTGCTCCCCCCACCCCTGGTCATGCTTTCTCTCTCTCTCAAACAAATAAATAAAATCTTAAAAAAACAACAACAACAACAACTAAAAAACTTCACCTTGCTGTGTTGAAACTCCAAGTTTTTTATTTTTTCTATTCTCTTGCAAATCATCCTGATTTTATACATTATCTGTTGTTTTAGCTCAATTTTCCTCTCTGATAGTGGTTCTGAAGCCAAAAACTGATACCTTGTCTAGGATCCAAGGATAGTCCACCATCAAGATTAATCCCAACATCTGTCTGATTTGCGTGGTAGCTGTGAGAGGTAATGATAATCAGGGGGTTACATATTTCACTTGTTTTTTTGTTATTTGAATTTCCTTATGCATCCAAAGAGTCAGCTTTTCAGAAATTCAATCTGTGATTCCTAAATTTACTTGGTACCTTCTACTTGTAGTAACTGCCTGCAACACAGCTGTAATTCCATAAAATGGTGACCACCCCCTACGGCCATCTGAGGTTCAGGGGGTATGTTCATCCCCCACCATCTCATCTTTTTCCCCAAACCACATATTCCCATGAATCGGGTCCATTTTAGCAAATTCCACTTCTCAAGTCAAATGTCCAGTTACCCAAACTGCAGAGTTTGAGGCCACACAGTGCTCCAGGAGCCTGCCTTCTCTTCTGACAACAACTGCAAGTTTGAGGAATTTTAAAACCGCCCTCACGTTTGATAATTCTCGACAAGGACATGCAGAACTTACTGAACGATGTTATTCCCACAGTTAAGGTCAAATATATATGAAAAGGATGCAGATTAAAGTCAGCCAAAGAAACAGACAAATGAGCAGACTCCGGGAAGACTCCAAATATGAGTCTTTTGTTTTTTTCTCTATATCGAACCAGGCAGGGTGCCTTATTTTGGGGGTATTAGTATATAGAAATGCAGAGTATTGCCAAATAACAAAGTTCACCTTTGCATTAGGGCTCCATTAGGAATTCATGACTGATTTATTGCTTTTCCATTGATACTGTGTGACCCAAAGCCTCTACCCTGTGTCCCATCATGGGTCTTTCTGGCATGATCAACCCAGGAGATAGCTTAATCACATCAGGGATGATAAATCAGTGGTAAAACTCCCGGTGCCCCTCCAAAAGTAAAGATTGATCTGATGCACGACTGAAACCCCTTTGAGCAGTCAGATAATAGGCTAACTACAGGCAGAGAATCAGTGATGCTATTGTCAGCCCTCTAATTTCAGTCAACTAAGACGTGGACTTAGTCACCTTAAGAAGACTTTTGCCCCAGTTCCAAGCTGAATTTCCTGTTGCACAAGCCTCTTCGTGAATATCTATGCACCAATAGCTTAAAACTTCCCCAGTTGAGTTGTTCGAGGAGAAACTGCTTTGGGAAATATATCCCTAGTGTTCTTCTCTCTTTATTGTAGGTAAAAATCCTTCCCTTTCTCATTCTTTGGCTTGGTTGTGTCCTTTGGCTCAACACCCACATTGAAGTGACCCCAGTTTGAGGCAACACAGGGGTACAGCAGACACCTGGGTAAGGATCAGCTCTTCTAGAGGCTATGACGGGAAAATGCTGTTTAAAAATAAGAAAACCAGGGGGGCCTGTGTGGCATAGTCAGTGAGCGTCTGACTTGGTTTCAGCTCACTTTTTGATCCCAAGGTTATAAGATCTGGCCCTGTTGTCCAGCTCTGTGTTCAGCAACAGAGTCTGATCGAGATTCTCCCTCTCCGTCTCCGACTCATGTTTCTCTCTCTCAAATGAAATAAAAAGAATCTTAGGAAAAAAAAGAGAGAGAGAGAGAGACAGAGAGAGAGAGAGAGAAAAGAAAACCAAGTATCTTTCGAGGATTCTCTGCTAACCACTTATGGTAAGCTAAATATGCCCTCAACCCTGTATCTGTAGGGGAGATTAAGTTAAATAATCCCATATTTGTGTTCTCAATTTAAGACTGACTCATCTTGAAGCGAGGTTATTCTGGATTTTCGAGTGGGCCCTGATGATCTTGTACTTTACCTGTGATCCTAGAGAACATTCAGTGATGGTTAAAGAAATCCTCCACACTTCTGTGTTCTGGAAAATTACTATTGCAAGGAATCACAGTTCCCCATGTGACTTAACTAAGACTCACAGATATCACCCCCCGCTCCATGTTTACCTACACTAGGACCAGGCACGCTGTCCATATTCCTATTATTGATTTCATAAATGATTAAACTATTTTGTCCTTATTCATCAATCATAACAAATTCCTATTAAATACTGTTAAGATTCTGTCCTACCCGAGGGCCTGAAATTTGGCCCCCTGCAGCCTGAGCCAGCACACAGCCCTTCCTCAGAGCCCCTGTGGGAAAACAGGCCAGCCTCAGGGTAAAACAGTCTCTGATCTATTATCCAGTCAGACCACTGTTTTATCTCACTTCCCTACATTCTAGTCTTTCTACTTGTTTGCTCCACTTTATAAAAGAAAAATCTTGTTTTGCCTGTTTTCTGAAACACTTACAGATCTCGAGTTCAGAGCTTTCTTCCTATCACAATAGTATTTTCAAATACAGTTTCTCCTACCCCTGGACTTGTCTTTAAATTGACAGCTCAGTGTAATCACAAGGATCCTTGCAGGAGGGAGACTGTGGTATTGGAGTGAGAGAGAAGACAGGATGACGGAGGCAGAGGCTGAAATGATAGCATTGCAACGCTTTACAATCACAACAATGTGAAAGAATCAGGAAATGCAAAAGCTTCCTCCAAAAGCTGGACGAGACAAATGTAGATGATCCTCTGAAGCCTCCAGAAGGAAGCAGACCAGCTGACACTTGACTAAAGCCCAGTGAGACTTATTTTGACCTGCAGAACTGTAAAATCATAAATTTACAATGTCTTAAGCCACTAAATTTTTGGAAGGTAATTTGTTAGACCAATGATAGGAAACTTATACCCCTTTGTGTAAGCTTGGCCAAATCATTTCTTAATTTCTCCAAATGTAAAATGACTCCATTGAATAGGTTATTTTATGGTCAAGCCTATGTGTCCAGAGTATTACCCCAAACAGCACCATTTTCCAAGTTTTGAACTTAGACTTTAGAAATTCAGTATCAAACACTGGAATAGGAAGATGTTTTGGTTTAAATAGATAGGTGATATGGATCTGTTAGGGGATGATGAGAGCCCTCCACAGTTCAGGTGTAGTGAACTTGGAATTAAATCAGAAAAAGATTAGTCAATCATGAAAGAATACAAACATGGGATTGTAAAGGACCGGAAGCAAAAACCCAATTACCAAGTGAAAAAACAAACAACCAAGAGTAGAATTCAGCCACCTCAAGGCTGGGCAAGATGTATAAGTGGAAGCAATAGACTGAATGACTCTCATAGAAAGCCATCTCCATTCTCCTCAAAGTGAAAATTATGTTCATCCCAGGGTTATCACAGCGCATTGATTAGGATCAATCTGGGCCTGCAAAATGTTTGCCTCAAACGTGGGACTCACATAATTCAGAAGACAAAGCAATTCCAGAACCATGGCAGGTAAATGCAGAGCTTCAACAATGCGACAGTGTCACAATGGCATAACCTTTTGTGTCAATTTCTGATAAAGCTGCAGTAATTACCATAAATTACCACTGAAAGATTTAAAAAATGTACAAGAAAATTAGCGATATTTTTAGGATTCCAGAGAGTCCTAGGATCTTGATATGCACATAGTCTTATGAGTAAAATACCTCCTGAAACACTAATATTTTCAATTATATATAATTATACATACATCTGTGTATGTGCATATGTGTGTGTGTATTATGAAAAGCTATGAGATATTTATGAAGTGAGAAGGTTGTATGAGTCATTTGGGCTGCCATAACAAAATGCCACAGACTGTGTAGTTCAAACAACAGAAATTTATTTTTTCACAGTTCTGGAAGCAAGAAGTCTGAGATCAGGGAGCTAGCACTGTGGTGAGGTACTCTTCTTCCCTTTGACAGCCTTCTTCTACCTATATCCTCACAAGGCAGAGAGCACTCTGGCATCTCTCCCTCTTCTCATAAGAGCTCCCATTCTATCAGATCAGAGTTTCCCCTTAGGATCTTATATATTTTATAATTTTGATCATCTCCTTAAACACTTTATCTCCAATACAGTCGCATAGAGTGTTAGAGCTTCCACATAAAAATTCTGGGAAGACAATTCAGTCCACAGCAAAGGTAATATGCAAAAATCACATGCTAAAATTAAGGTTTACTTATTATTAGATAAATTCTGTTTATTTTCATGGATACAGGAAGCAATAACAAAGTAATAGGAACAAAATTACCTACATTCCTACCTCCAGGGGCAAATGCTCAGTATTATGGCAAATTTCATTATAGTCATAGATCTGTAAATGTTGATTCTGTAGAATAAGACTTTAAAATTAAACATTACAACAAAACTTTTCATCTTAATAAATTTTACCCAAACATCATTTTAATAGCATTAAAATATAATCAATGAATACATGATCAAAAATTATCTTTGAATAATAGACATTAATGACAATAATTGCTTCATCTTTTGTCAGTGTGTCTGTCTACTCTCTATCTTGTTTTTCCTTGAATGGAGGATACATTAATGCAGTATATCAAGTTCCCCTTGGTAACTATTCCCATATTCTGTCTCTACGCCAGAACCCCTCAGTGTGCCCAGCATCAATAATTACCACAAATGTGTCCCATGTAACCCAGACTACAGATACCCTCTGTACATGGACATCCCGGTGAGCCCTGGACATATGGGACCTCTTGCTGATGTTGGTCCTCTCTCTTTGCACCACGGGGTTGTATAGTATTCTAATGTTCTCTGTGTGCCTCAACCTGAAAACATTTAGCAAGCTTTGCTTAGAATTGATGTTCTAAAGATACTATGATGTGTGAACCTAAAAATAAAAAAGCCATAATGTGATAAATGAGTTTTTATTGGGTATCAAAAGTTTCAAGGAGCACAGATTGGGGTAGAAACCTAAATACTGTCTCACTTGTAGAGTGAAGGCAAGGAGTTTTATGAAGGAAAGGAAAGGGGAAAATTACATGAGTTGAAATTTTTCTGGGGCACCTGGGTAGCTCAGTCAATTAAGCATCTGACTCTTTATTTTGGCTCAGATAGTAATCTCAGGGTTGTAGGATGGAGTCCAGGGTGGGTCTCCTGCTCAGCAGGAAGTCTGCTTCAGATTCTGTTCTCCCTCTGCCCCTCTCCCTGCTCACATGCATGCCCTCTCACTCTCTCCCTCTTATCCCCTCACCCCCGTGGGTGTTAACTGGTTAAGCTACTCTGAATTATACATTGATTGACTACTGATTCTATCTTCAGAATGTCCTCAACCATCAGTTTTGAGACCAGGAAGTCCATTCCCCCACTGACTTCTCAAGCACTTGCCTAATACATTTGCCAGAGGGTTTGGCTCAGTTCAAATGAAGATTGGGTAAGGCAGTTTTTCTGCAATGGCTGCTCTGGCTCTATATTAAAATGGCTTCAGGGGGCGCCTGGGTGGCTGAGTGGGTTAAAGCCTCTGCCTTCAGCTCAGGTCATGGTCTCAGGGTCCTGGGATCGAGCCTCGCATCAGGCTCTCCGCTCAGCGGGGAGCCTGTTCCCCCCCCCACCCCGCTGCCTGCCTCTCTGCCTACTTGTGATCTCTGTCAAATAACTAAATAAAATCTTAAAAAAATAATAAAATAAAATGGCTTTAGTCATGTCAATTTTTCACAAATGAACATATTTGTTAGCAAAACATACCCCTTATTATTTTAGACTTCCTGAAGTATGGTTAAAGGAACAAAAGTTTTCAATGGTGCAAATTACAAGAACTTTTTTTTTTTTTTTTAAAGCTATGACAATTCACACCTCCACATTATGGACTGAAGTGTATCCCGCCAACCAAATTCATATCTTGAAACCTCATAGTCCAATGTGACTGTATTTGGAGACAGGGCCTTCAAGGAATCAATTAACGTTATAGGTGCAGCTCTAATCCTAAGGAACTGAATTCTTTATAGGAAGAAGAGATGACAGGAGTGCACATGCCAAGAAGAAAGGCCTGTGTGGACACAGTGAGAAGGTGGTCTGCAAACCAGAAAAAGATGTCTCTAGAAACCAACCCTGCTGAAACCTTCATCTTAGACTTCCAGATGCCAGAACAGTGTAAAAATCAATTCTGTTGTTTAAACCATAAAGTCTCTGATATTTTGTTATAGCATATTGAACAGAAGAATACACTCATCAACAAAGTATGATTTTCATTTTCCCACATAGATCCCTAATCTTGATTCACATAGTAAAAGGAGAGACAGCGGAAAAGAATTAAAAAAACAAGTTAAAATAAACAACTATGGGGTGCCTGGGTGGCTCAGTGGGTTAAAGCCTCTGCCTTCGGCTCAGGTCATGATCCCAGGGTCCTAGATCAAGCCCCACATGGGGCTCTCTGCTCAGCAGGGAGCCTGCTTCCCCTGCCCCTGCCTGTCTCTCTGCCTGCTTGTGATCTCTGTCTCTCAAGTAAATAAATAAAATCTTAAAAGAGTAAAAAAATAAAAATAAGAAAAAATAAAATAAACAACTATAATATTTGTGATGGTATATAACATCACACACTATAGATGTGTACATATTTGTGTGTATATTCATAGCAGAGGTTTCACTTAAAAAAAACTGATTTCAAATCAGTTAATTGTAAGTACCAGTTAGCATTAAGTTCACCTGCATGATTTCTAAACTCAGAGAGACTGGAACTATCATCTTCCAATGTATACTGCAAGGCCAAAGCAAGTAATAGTTTAAAGAACAGAAACAACAACATAATTTTAGAGATTTTTTTTCTGGAGTTAATGATTAAGTAAAGAACAAATTGTGAAATATGTTTTGTCAATAAAAACAGCTTAACATATTTTAGAAAAAGTGAATTGATTTTTGAGATTGAAAAGCATTCTCAAAAGCTACCAGTAGATGGTGTGACAGGAGTAATCAAAATTGAGGAAACATACATATGTATTTTCTCAATAACCACTCTTTAATTTTTTTGTTCAAGAGTATTTTTAATAATATAAATTAATGCGAATAACTGTCTATATAAAGTGCACCTCAATTAGCTCTACACTACTTTATGGTCGCCACAGCTTATTCAAACACAAATAAGAAAAAGGATGTAACACTTCACTTTTTCTTTTTCATTAAGTTCTACACATGCACGTCAAGGCTTTCTTGCCTGCATGTACCTAATACTTCATATAGAATATATGCATATTATATATGCATCTTTTTTCTTTTGGTGCAGCATATCCACTTCTATAAATCTGTGGAAATATAATCCATATTGGTTTGTGAGAAAATATTGTCATTATATTAATGCTTATAAATGCATTACTAGAATTAAATAATATATCATTATTCCTTTAGTATTAATAATAGTGTATCTTTGATACATATATCTGTTTCAAAGATGATATATATGTATCGAAGAGCCTATATGTATCTAATTATAGACTCAGTTTCAGCTATGACTATTTCATGATACACGTCCAAAATCAAAACAATAATATGTGAAATAGAAAAGAACAACTGCTTGCACACCCAAATATTCTACTTTGTGAGACTGCCACAAAAATGTTCTGTCTCCTCTGTAGCTGGCCTGGAAAAATGACAATTACTCAATGTGTTGTGCGAAGTAAACATGATCATTTTCATAACAGAACTTTGTTTTTCAGGTTCCCCCCTCCTTTTTCTTTTTTAAAACAACCTTATTGGGGCACCTGGGTGGCTCAGTGGGTTAAGCCGCTGCCTTCAGCTCAGGTCATGATCTCAGAGTCCTGGGATCGAGTCCCGCATCGGGCTTTCTGCTCAGCAGGGAGCCTGCTTCCCACCCCCCCTCTGCCTGCCTTTCCATCTACTTGTGATCTCTCTCTGTCAAATAAATAAATAAAATCTTTAAAAAAAAAAAACAACCTTATTTCTTAGAACAATTTACTGATGGGATGAACATCACCATTCCCCTAATGGCCTATGGGCCATTTTATAGGTCATTTAAATTTTATGCTGAATTTATACACAAGGTTTATTGATTGTGATGCTCAGAAATTTTCCCAGTGCTAAACCTACCAACTGTTGTGGAGGATCATTCTTCCTACTTCTCTTCTGAAGTAAATTACAGCCCTGTGACCTGGTTTTGACTCATTACTTTGTGAAGATTTATGAATCAGTACAGGACTTATTATAATTTTTTTAACTCTGCAGAATTTGAACTTTATTAAGTAAATAAATATTTATTAAGAATATAGGACAATGCCTGGTACCTTGGAAGTACCTGCCCAAGTACTCACAATTTTCTATTACTTAACCACTCACTAGGCTTGCCTAACTTTAGTCAGGCTTCTGTCCTCCTCTTAAGCCCTAAACTTTGGATCATCCTAAGTTTAAGCCAGCACTAAGGTACAGAACATGCCCTTTAATAGCTCATTCCCAGAATCTCCTGACCACGGAAAGAAACATTTCCTGTCGAGGCACTTGATTTTGCCTCCTGCTCATCCAGACCGCTTGCACTGCTGCCCACAAAGTTCCTGCTAGTTTTGCTTACTTCTACCAATGAAAGGAAAGCCTTTCTCTGTTTGAGACAATTGCAATCCTGAAGTCACAGTGTTCTCCCTATTGTAGGGGCCTTTCAAAATAATGTCTCTTCTTGTCTAAGTCATGGTTTTATTTTGACATACCCTATGATTATTTGCTATTGTTATCAGCATCCATAAAGATGGTTCTATGAATTTTTGAATTTTGAATATATTAATAAAGTGTGTTGATATATTTTTTAAGGTTGGTCCATGTTGATTTATTCCTATAAACTTCAAAACATGATACTAGTGTGTTTCTCATTATACTTAATTCAGTCAGTACCTATATAAGGTGAAATATTTGAAATTGCTGGCATTCATTTATTTGACCTATAAAATTGACAATTTCATATGATTCAGCCTAAAATGTTGATAACTGAGAACAGTCCATAGCTTCTTTTATACATTCACATTTATGCTGATTAATAAACTGAATTAGGAAGCTTCTAGTTGGTGTTGCTGTTATGTTCCTCTTAAGTTACTTATAAGCAAGAGAAATACAAATTTATCAAAATTCTATTTAATTTTTCATGCATATGTCAGGAATATCTTGACACTGTGTTGTTCTCATAATGTAATAAAGTTTTCTACTTTTGAAACAAATTATAAGGCAATGTTGAAATTTCTTAACAAATGTATAATTCAATTAGCTAAAGTTGTACATTGTTACTATTGGTTGTCTGAAAACCATTCATTACATCTCTCTTCTGCTAGTGGTTATCACTAAATAACATGGAATAAATAACATGGAAATATGAATGCATTATTTAATAAATGTGGAACTAATTACTAACCAGGCAATAAGCTATGCATTCTTTTCCTTCTGTTACACAAAACATCCTCTACAATTCACCATTTGATATCATATGAGGTGATATTTTATATTCTGTTGCTTTTTCTTAATATTCTGTTTTTTTAAGGATAATTTTAGGTTCACAGCAAAATTGAAAGGAAGCTACCAAGATTTCCTTTAGATTCTCTGACCCCACTCATGTATAGCTTCTCCCATCATCAACATCCCCCATCAGAGTGGCACTTTGTTACAACTGATGAGCTTACACTAACAGATCATAATCACCCGAAGTCCATAGCTTACATTAGGGTTCACTCTTGTTGTGGGTTTGGGCAAATGTATAATGGCATGTATCCACCATTATAATATACAAAGTGTTTTCAATGCCTTTAAAATCCTCTGTGCTCTACCTATTTATCTCCCCTCCCCCACCCCTAGCAACAACCTTAGCTCATTTTTTAAGGCCAAACTCAGGATTAGATTATATTACTTGCTTTAAATGGCGTTGATTTTTGGTTTTGTCTTCTTTTTGTTTCTTGCAGATATGTCAGTTACTTTGGATATAGTTGAATTTTTAGAGTAGTGTTTTCAAGACTATACAGGTTGAATCTTAGCATATTCTTCATTGTAGCTTTCATTTAGCACTATCCCTAAAGTGTATTCTTTCTGGGGGTCAATACTTAATACCACAGATGTTTAATGCTGTCTGTCTTCCTTGATTATTCAAAACTATGTCAAAGTTGCTTGTAGGGATGCCTACATCCCTATATCCCATTCAGTTGGTTAAGTGTCTAACTCTTGATTTTGGCTCAGGTCATGATCTCAGGGTTATGAGACTGAGACCCACATCAGGCTCCACACAGGTTGTCAAGACTGCTTATGATTCTCTCTCCCTCTGCCCCCACCCACATCCTTTCTCTCTCTCTCTCTCTCTCTCTCTCTCACACACACACACACACACACACACACACACAATTCAGTTTTTATTCCATTTAAAGATCTCTGGTAGTCATTCTACTTATGATCTGCAGAGTTTTACTCTAAGCACGCACAGCTTAGAATTTCAGCAGTCAGTACTCAAGAAGGCCTGTGTGCAGGCTTGTGGGTCTCTTCTTTGTCTAATCTCTCCTTTCTACTACTCTATCCCTCTATCCTTCTAATTTGAGCAATCTCAGTATTCCCAATCTCTATCTCCTCAATTCACTGAGATTTTCTCCTCTGGGTCGTGTCTGGGAAGTGTATGTGATTGGGAACATAGGCAAACAAAGGGCTCATATGATGTTTTCATATTACCTTCATGGTATCATCACCCATTTCCTTTATCCCCTACCCCTGAAAACTGCCAATCTACTCTGTTTCTGAAGACCTTTTTTTTTTTTAATTCCATATATAGGTAAAATGGTAGAATATTTCTCATGCTCTGTCTTATTTCACTTACATAATGCTGAATAAGTTATGGAAAATCTAACGTACGACATGGTGACTACTGGCAACAATATTGTAATGTTTACTTGAAAGTTGCTAAGGGTGAGAATCCTAAAAGTTTCCAAACACACAAAAAAAGTTATTATAACTATGTGAGGTGATGGATATATTAACTAACTTTGTTGTGGTAATCATTTCACAATATATACATATATTAAATCATCTTGTCATGCACCTTAAACTTATATAATGTTAAATGTAAATTATATCTTGATAATAAAAACCAATACATCTACACTTCATAAGGATAGATAACTAGGCTTTTTTTTTTACAGGGGTCTTGTAGAAGCTGGAATTATATGCAGAAGGTCTTTTGTCAAGAATCCATGAGAAATAGATCTGATGCCTTCAAAAACTTTAGGTCTCAAAGGACACTGGGATAGTTTAGGGAGGGGTGTGGTAGGGACTATTTTCTTTTGAAGTGCTCTGTTTCCCAGTACATATTAAGAAGCACAAAGGGACTCAGGAATGTGAGTTCTGAATGTAGGAAATGTCAAGGACTTGGAGAGCTGGGATATCTGTTAGAACTGTTAGAGGACAAGAGTGAGTCAGGGGGAATCCAGGCCTTCCAGGGTTATTCCTTTAGAGTGAACATCAAATATCAACACCTCACTTATTAAGTAAATCTCTTCCTTCTCAATCCTTAAAAACTTATGTTGGGCTTTGAGAGGTGGAAGAGACATAGAAAGTGGTTTAGAAAAAATGAAATCACATTGTAAGTTTTCCGATCCCATCAGAGATTGTTTATCTTCTCTGAGGGATTATGGTGGGATAATGTGAGGTGTTAAGTGTGGTCCAAGTTGTCTAAGTGTCTATCGAGAAATTTATAGAGTGCTCATCACCTGGGAGTGTCACTTGACCTGGTGTGTTGGAGGGCCTGTGGGAATAGACCCTTCTGAGAGATCACCGAGACTTTGAAGTTTGTTGGATTTGTTTTCTTTCTGGGCAAACGTTAGCCCAATTTTGTTTCCCTTCAGTGCCTAGGGTGTACCAGTCCATATGAAAATGTAAAGAAGTCAAGAGAAGCTTGAAGGCCTGAAAATGAGTTTGAAGGATTTGAAGGGTAGGAAGACAGAACAAGGAAACTGGAAGTGCACCTGAGGTTGGGGTAGTAAGGGAGCAACAGTTGAGAGGGACAAGTTATCCTTGAGAATTCCAACAGGCTCAAATAAACACATTGAAATTACTGCTTTGCTGATTAAATTTAGATTGATAAAGTGACTTTTTAGCTTTCATATACTCTAAGAAATAAGCAAATCATGGGTTGATTAAATGGCAGACCGTAAGAAAGCCAGGGAAGCCATTTTACTTTTAATTATCCTTAGAGAAGTTGTTATTTTTAGAGGTACTAACAAAATTTGTACTATAACTATAGAACATACAGTCAGTGGGAAGGGAGAGGGTACACAGAGTTACCCACAAATAATTAAGTCAAAGATATTAACTTAAAGGGCCACGAGGCAATCCCAGTCAAATAATTCCCTTGCACAATCCCATCACCAGGGACCCAAGGAGCCAAGAATACACTTCTCACACAATTCCTAGTATGGAGAGTTGAAGAAAAACAGAAGAAGCTATGCAAAAAGGCCAACAACAAGTCTCTTTGCCCAAAGGAATCAAAGTAATTCCTTACCATGTTTCAACAGACGAGATGTCCATAGCACTGGTTTCAGACTTTAACTCAGCAAAGCATCCCTGATCTACCAAACAAGAGAAAAGTTCAAATCACTTACAGTTGGCAGGGTCTCTAGGTGTGGTCCATCCTTGATCACAGTGATGGGACTACAGAGACACCAAATCAAACCAAATCTGCAATTAATAAGAATAGATTATATTTTAAAAACTATTTTAGTAAGAAGAAAACTCCAAAAAAATATCTGCAAGCATCTTAAAGATCAGGCATATGGGAGCTTTCTTTTTTTGGGGGGATTTTCCTAAAGTCTGTTGATACTTGGTAGGGGCAGTTCTCCCTTGCAATTCTGCCTAACACTAAGGAAGGGTATATGTTCAGGATTGTTTTGATCCTTGTGTACAGAATATAAACTAGTATGAGGTAAATATAAATTCTGAAGGTCAGTCATGGACGTATTAGTCAAGGTTCTCCAGAGAAACAGAACAACAGAATGTGTTTAGAGGAAAATAGATTTATTTTAAGGAATTAGCTCATGGGATTATGGAGGCTGGCAAAGTCTAAAATTGGCAGAGTAGGCCAGCCAGCTGGAGAACCAGGGAAAAGCTCATATCATAGTTCAAGGCTGAAGACCAATTGTTGGAAGATTACTTTCTTGTTTGGGGAAACTCAGTCTTATGTTCTATTTGGTCCTTCAGTTGATGGGATGAGACCCACTCAAATCATGGTGGGCAAACTGCTTTACTCAAGATTCATAATTTCAATATTAATTTCACCCCAAAACATTCCCAAAGAAACATTAGAATACTGTTGTTTATATTTTTTTAATAAGATTTATTTATTTATTTATTTATTTTAGAGAGAGAAAAAGAGCATGAGCGGGAGGAAAAGGTTGAGCAGAGGGGGAGGGAGATGAGCTGGGAAAGAATCTCTAGCAGACTCCATGTTGTGCATGAAGCCTGACTCAGGGCTCAATCTCATGACCATGAGACCATGACTTGAGCTGAATCCAAGAGTCAAACACTTAATCTACTGAGGCACCAAGGCACTCCCAGAATACTGTTTGACCACATAGCTGAACACAGTGGCCCAGACACATTTGACACAAAAAATTAATTATCACCACAGATATGAAGATTTTTCTTGCCAGTCTCTCCTCCCTAATGTGGTGCGACTCATGTAGTCATGTCCTTAGGATTACCCGGGGTCTTACCTACATAGTCAGAATTCCAGACACTTCTACTTACTATTCTAATTCATTAAACCTCAGATAATGGACATGAATTTACAATTTTAGTCAGTCTTCCAGGGGGCATACAGATAAAGATGGTCATGCACCTTCCTTTGAGAAACAATGTTAGTGATTTTCTTTTGACATTCAGTATTTAATTAATGCTTTATGGAGTCACGGAGATTTTAAGCACCTACAATTGCCCATCACACTCATGTTTAATAGTCTGGAAATAACATGTCATGATCTATAATATTTTTTGAATCCATTAGTTTCTTTTACTTTTTTTTTTCATCAGAAATTTACTGGGTTCATTACACTTACATTTTTTTTTATCACTCTGTGTAGTAAGACCTATTAAATGTGAACCCTAAATATCATCCCCTGTAGATATCCTTTGAGCTGCCTTATTTATTCAGTGTTCGTTTAAAACTGTCAGTGAATGAGCTGAATGGTGATACCAAAAGATCTTAGCAATTTGCTCACTAGAATATATATGCCTATTTTACAAAAGATATGCATAAAATTGTCTACCCAATTCTAACTAAAATGTAGAAATAAAAAGTTAATAATATAAATATATAAATATATGTATATTAATTAAAACAATATAAATGTATTTATATTGATTTAAAATATTAGAAAATATATATTAATTTAACAAAATACTCAGTGGTTTGGGTTATATTATAATTAAAAGAGTATTTTTTAAATATTAGATCAAATTACTTTAATTGCCAACACAGGGACATTTAAGACAAATGACCAATAATAAATATTTATTATAACATAAAATATAAAATATAACATTTATTATAGTTATTTGGTAAAATTTATAAACCTTAAAGTTCCCTGAGGTGTTTAAATAGATATTATATATGTGCAGCTTACGTACAGCTACATAAAATAATGCTAATGTTAATTATATTTTCAGCAAAATCAACATTTATAATATTGGATGCTATATGACAATAGAGGAATGCCTTCAAATTTTGAGTAAAAATTATTTGTGAGGTATGAAAACAATGTCTTTCTCTGTACCTATGCATGCTGACTGCTAAAGACCACTCTTATATACTTTTTACAAAGAAATTAATCAAGAAACGGGGCACCTGGGTGGCTCAGTGGGTTAAGCCTCTGCCATCGGCTAGGGTCATGATCTCAGGGTCCTGGGATCAAGCCCCGCATTGGGCTCTCTGCTCAGCATGGAGCCTGCTTCCCCCTCTTTCTCTGCCTGCCTCTCTACCTACTTGTGATCTCTCTCCCTCTCTCTGTCAAATAAATAAATAAAATCTTTAAAAAAAAGAAATTAATCAAGAATGAATTCTAGAAAAGGTAAACTAATGGAGAAAGAATGGGATTCAGGAAATAGTAGCTTATATTAATAGTAAAATGGAATATATTGCAAAAATAGTAATTATGGTGAAGAGGCATATTTTATCTATTTTTAAAATAAAGTTCTTTTATATTGATAAATTGTGAAACACCATTAACTTTTATTAAATAACAAAGTATCAAAATGTTTTAGTTGATGTATCTACTTGTCAGAGAAAAGAGAAAGTTTTAAACAGTAATCTCAACTGTTCACCACTAAAATAACAAACATCACCATATTTTTTTTTTAGGGGAGAAATGTTTTACTTCTATCTGAATCGCTTATTTTCTATTTAATGAATTTCATCACTCCCCAACTCCTAAGGAAATATTCACTATTGATTTTCCCTTTCCATATAAAATTTCTAAATTACCCTTCATACCAGATCTTTCACATCTGCATTTCAATATATATTTTTCTGCTCAATTTCAAAGATTAAATAACTCTACATCAGATAAAACCCTCTGTCCCAATGTTTTCCTATATCCAATACTTAAATTCCCCCTTCATTAGAAAAAAAAAATACACTAGCTCTATTTTCTATCCTTTGTTGAATACTTCAATTCAGTTTAATTTTAGTTTGTGACCTTACCACTCATATTACACTGTTTTCTAAAGCAGTTTTTATCTTAAAACACAAATAAGCACAATTCAAAGAACTTGCATTATTTCTCTATTAACTAAATTATTTCATTTGTTCATAGACTGATCTACATATTTAGATTTGCTTATAAATCAATGTCAATAAATTAAAATCAACTCCCTGATATATCAGCTGAACATAATATAAAATCAAGAAATATGTTTTTATTTATTTATTTATTTATTATTTATTTATTTATTTAGAGGGAGAGAGCAGAGATCCTGATCCCCGGACCCTGGGATCATAAACTGAGCCAAAGACGGACACTTAACTGACTGAGCCACCCAGGCACCCCAAGTAGTATGTTTTAATGACAGTTAGAAATTAATTGTTTTCTAGTAGATGGGTTAAAGTAGATTACCACTATTTGAAGAACTTATCTGTTTTTGTACATCTGTTATCTTGTGTATTTAAATATATGAATATTAAGTTATTTTATATTTTAACTATATTAGTTTTAGATAATAATATATTAGGAAGTTGTACATCCCATTTTACTTCTAATACAGGTTATTTATTATTCTGAAATAGTAGCTACAGGGGCTCCTGGGTGGCTCAGTCCAGTAAGCATCCAGCTCTTGATTTCAGCCCAAGTCAATGTCTCAGGATCCTGAGATCAAGCCCTGAGTAGAGCTCTGCACTCATCAGGCAGTCTGCTTGAGACCTGTCCCTCTGCCCTTCCACTCCACGCTCTGTCTCTCTCTCTCTCTCTCTCAAATAAATAAATCTTTTAAGCAAATAGTATCTACAGTAGAGAAACTTGGCAAAAATTTCTCCAAGTAATAATGGTTATTATCACTAATATGTCAGTATATATCATGTGTACCCCCCCAGACAAATGTGAGCAGGGCATTTAGCAACTCTGGTTCACTTTCTCCAAAATTCTACCATTCCAGTCTAACAACATGACAAAACAAAATAGACCTAGATTATGATGATTTATATACCTTCCTCACATGCATCAAGATGGTAAAGATCATGAAAAACAAGAAAAGATCGGGAAGCTGTCACTGACTAGATTATAGTCTAGAGTGACATGACAACTAAATGCAATGTGTTATCTTGAAGGGGAACCTGGAACTGAGAGGACATCCAAGAAAAAAAAAAAAAAGGTGAAATCCAAATAAAATCTGGAGCCCAATAGTTCAAAGTGTTATACTGTTAAAAGATGAAGCAAGGACCATAAAGTATCTTGTACACGGAGAAGGCACTTTGAGACAGAAAAATGAAGGAAGCCACTCTAAACCATTATGGAGTTTTATTCAGGGTAATTTACTCAGGGGAGTAAGTGGGAGAACGATGATCCAGGCATTACACAGCTGTTCTCCTCAGAATCTGGACTTTACTCCACAGGATTTACAGAGTGAGCGGATCATTGTGATTAAGTCAAAGGGTAGTTATTTAAACTGGTGCCATCTGTGCCCCAGAGGGAAGGCAGGACAAGCCTTCCCACATTCTAGTCAGGATATACATTAACCTCCAAGGGACCTGGAATACATAGGCCCAAAGGAGGTCTTTGTGCGGACATGAAGAAGACCAAGGGCCAAAGATGGAGTTGGTGTTGTCAGCGTCCCTTCATATACCAGCATCAGTCTCAAGTTTTGACAAATGTACCATGGTGATGTAAATTGTTAAGAATGGGAGAAACTTGGTGACAAGTATTCAAAAGAAACTTTGTATTAACTTTCTAACTTTTCTTATTCCAAAATATAAGTTTAACTAGAAAGACTTATATGTAAAAGACTTACATGTATATATAAATAGCTGGTAGGTATGCATATATGTATTACTATGGACTTCAGGTACATTTGTTGAATGTACCTGACACTATCATCATGTACACCCATTTCTTTCATAAAATAATTCTCTATATTATGTATTAACAGTTTTTTTGTTTGTTTGTTTTCTAGATGTCTATGTTAATTACCAATAACGACAATTTTATTTCTTCTCTCTTTATTAGATCGATTACGAAAATACCCCAACTTCTGAGCCCATTCGGTATTTACATCTTTAACAATGTTATTTTGCAGCATCTCCCATGATGAGATTCAGTTTATAGAGTCATTCCAAATTTCTGCATTGCCTTATGATCTGCTTTTGCCTGTGGCTTGTAGTAGAAGTGTTGTTGTACCACTTTCAAAAATAGACTTCAAAAACTTGGCATGCTTTTTTTCACTCTCTTGGAAACCTGCTGCTTCCATGGGCAAAGGTTTTGGCTTTCCTGCTGGATCCTGAGAAACATGTTGTATGTTTTACCCTGCTACCCCATCAGAGAGACAGCCAACTATCCGAGGTGTTCCTAGAAGAGCCAGTCTCCAGCCACATACACAGCCAAGTACTGAAATATGATGAGTGCAGCTGAGATCAGCCAAACCTGTCCCAGACCAGTAGTACTTGCTCAAGTGATCCATAGATTATAAAAATTAATAAATAGTTCTTCTTTTATGATACTATACAACAAGCAACTGAAACAACTTCTTTATATAAATTATGTATGTGCATAATATACATATTTTTCTTTATACTTTATGGATGTTTTTGGTATATTATTTTTATGTAATTCAGAAAATTCACTTCTATGCAAGTCTGGCAAGTTATTTTTTCAAGAATATAGTGTTTAAGATTCATCACCTTTATTTCATTGAAAAAATCCAATTGTTTTTTCCATTAATTTATTAATGTGTTGTTTATATTCACAGACCCTTTGATGATAAGCTACCTTTGGATTCTTAAAATATAAAGGAAAGTTCACTTTGGCCATTTAAAAAAATTTTAATATTTAAGTATTTATTTTAGAGAAAGGTTGGTGGAGAGGGGCAGAGGGAGAAAAACAAGGAGTCCCAAGCAGACTCTGTGCTGAGTACAGAGCCAGACAGACTCGATCTCAGGACCCTGAGATCAGAACCCTGATCTGAAACCAAGAGTCCATCTCTCAGATGACTGTGCTACCCAGGCACCCCCACTTTGGCCATTTTTAAAAAATTTAATTGTGGTTTCAATTACATGATACTTAAGATTTGTTTTTTTATCATAATTTATAAGTGAAATAAGACATTCATAAAACGAGCTGGATATTATTTATCTGTTCTAATTTTTTAAACAAAACTTCTAAGAACTTAACTGCTTCTTTTTATTATTTATTTATTTATTTAAATTAAATTAGCCAACACGCAGTACATTATTAGCTTCAGATGCAGTGGTTAGCAATTCCTCGGTTACACAGAACATCCAGTGCTCATCACATTTCATGCCCCACTTAATTCCCATCACCCAGTTACCCCATCCTCCACCCACCTGCCCTTCAGCAACCTTCCATTTGTTTCCCATAATTAAGAGTCTCTCATGGTTTTGTTTCCCTTATTTCTTCCCATACAGTTTGCTCTCCCCTTCTTTATGGTCTTCTGCACTGTTTCTTATGTTCCACATATGAGTGACACCATATGATAACTATCTTCCTTTGACTGAATTTTTCACTTAGCATAATACTCTGCAGTTCCATCCACATGGATGTAAACGGTAAGTATTTATCATTTCTGACAGCTGGGTAATAGTCCATGGTATATATGAACCACATCTTCTTTATCCATTCATCTGTTGAAGGACATCTCTTGTTCCTTCCATAGTTTAGCTATTGTGGACATGCTGCTATGAACATTGAAGTGCAGGTGCCCCTTTATTTCACATCTGTAGCTTTGAGGTAAATACCCAGTAGTGCAATTGTTAGGTCATAAGGTAGCGCTATTTTCAACTTTTTGAGGAACTTCCATACCGTTTTCCAGAGTGGCTGTACCAGCCTGCATTCCCACCAACAATGTAAGAGTGTTCCCCAGTCTCCATATCCTTGCCAACATTTGTTGTTTCCTGTCTTGTTAATTTTAGCCATTCTGACTGGTGTAAGGTGGTATCTCATTGTGTTTTTCATTTGTATTTCCCAGATGACAAGTGATGTGGAGCATTTTTTCATGTGTCTGTTGGCCATTTGCATGTCTTCTTTGGAGAAATGTCTGTTTATTTCTTCTGCTTCTTAGCAGTTAGGTAGGGAAACACATAAAACATGTTGAAAATAGCTTTGTAATAGGAAAACTAACATATCAGTAGTGTGATCAAAGTTCCTTTTGGACCTGGATAGTGATAGTTTATATGCGTAAACATGGCATATGTTTTTAATAAGGAAAAATATCTTCAGTTTCTGCCCAATGTGTATATTTTTCAAAATTTTGATCCCATGGTTTTTCAAAGTCAACATGTCAATAGATTCTTTCCTTTGAGGATTTTACATGCAAGTTGTGTCATGAAGGTGTTTGGAATTGGGTGCAGAGAGCAGAGAATGAATAGACTTTCTCTTTATTTTTTTAAATTTTATTTATTAAGTAATCTCTGTATCCTATGTTGGACTCAAACTCATGAATCAAAGATCAATAGTCATATGCTCTACCTACTGGCCAACTAGACATCCCTGGAACTTCTCTTACTGAATTGTTTCTGCCCAAGATAAAATGAGAGTAGAGACTTTTGTTTTTTGCTCTCCCTTTTTTTTTTTTTTTTTGAATTACTATTTATTTAAGAGGATCAGCTTAATAATTAAATGAGTTTTTACTAGTTGGAATTTTTCACCATTATACATTTTATCTCATTCTTGACAGATTTTATTACAAAACTTTCTTGGTAAATTTTAGATAATAATCTAAAATTTTGATAATAATTTCAAATCCAATATTATTAAATTCTAGATAACAATCACACTAATAAAGTAATCTGAGTTTATGTTGAAAGTATGCCCTTACAACTCTAAATACTGATCCTAATTATAAGGGAAGATAATTACAAACTAAGTTTTTTTTTTTTCCTAAAAATTTTATTTATTTATTTGACAGAGAGAGACACAGCAAGAGAGGGAACACAAGCAGGGGGAGTGAGAGAGGTAGAAGCAGGCTTCCTGCTGAGCAGGGAGCCTGATGCCGGACTAGATCCCAGGACCCTGGGATCATGACCTGAGCCAAAGGTAGACACTTACGGACTGAGCCAACCAGGCGCCCCTACAAACTAAGTTTTAACATATATATTTAAACTACACAATTTAATTTGGCATCCAGGGAAATATGTTTTTGCAATATTCTCCTGAGTGTTCACATTTCTAATTATTATTATATATTTTATAATATAGTATAATTTATAACTACATAATGATTGCACAGATTGAATTTAATGGAAATTTATAAACATTCATTATTAATATAAATCAAAAGTAAAAATAAAGAAAAATCCTAAGTGGCTGACAATTAATTTTAGAAATGAAAAAAATCTATGGGGGAGCCTGGGTGGCTCAGTTATTAAGACTTTGCCTTTGGCTACATCATGATCCTGGGGTCCTGGTATCAAGCCCTAGGATCAAACCCCCTCTTTGGGATCCCTCCTTGGTGGCTGGTCTGCTTCTCCCTCTCCCAATCCCCCTGCTTGTGTTCCCTCTCTTGCTGGCTCTCTCTGTCAGGTAAATAAATAAAATCTTTTTTAAAAAGGAAAAAAAAACCCTATAACTTTCATTCTGAAATTCTGACTTGTTCAGTGATACAGAGCCATTAACTGGAAAGGCTGATTTTTATTTTCTGAGATTTACTGAAAAATAGTGGTATAAGTTTCAAATTCTAAATCTTCCAACCTTTGCCCTTGAGGTAAAAATTTCTTACTCTTAAAATATGTATATAAACCCCTGCTCCTCTATTCAAATTAGGTTTACTAAGGGACTCAAAAAATTAAAGGGGTTTAATTAATTGAAACAAGTATATTTTAAAAAATAAAATATAAAAGAATCTGGGGTGATGATCATGTTTTATGTGTTGATTTGGATGGTATCATCAGGTAATTACTTTATACTAATTCAATAATATTTTCATGCATATTTATATATATTCTATATTCTGCTCTATATTCTATCTATATATATATATATATTCTGCTCAGTATTATATATACATGGACATATAAACTTGAAACTTTTCATATAAAATTATCTTTAATAATGAAAACTTTTATTAAAAATATTTTAAGCTAAAAAATATTTTAAGCTTTCTAAATCCACTTTCATAAATCTGGGTTTTCAAAGGTACACAGAATTCATTAATAAAAATGATTGTTTAGGTAATGTGATCATTTAGATTATGTTACAGGGAATAATCATTTTTCAACATATTAATTTTTCAGAGCTTTAAGGACACCGGGTAGGTAGTCCATTTGAAGTTGGAATAGAGAAATATATAAACACTCATCCAGCTGGCTAAATCATCTGTCTATGCTATTTGAACTGTTAAAAAAATGCAAATTATTTTATAAGGTGGGTAAAGTTAAAAGAAGCACTTAGTCTCACATATAGTCAGTGTTATCAAGCCCTGCTTGATGACAATTCAAAGTTAAAATTGAAAAAAACAAGACACATATAATTAGAAAAAAACCCACCATTTTAAAAATTCAAGGAAAAAGTATTCAGTAGATAGATCTAAAATCCATGATTACATAGCTTAAACTTTGTACAAATAACATATTATTACTACTTATCCTGGCTTCTCTCCACTTCTAAAGCAGTACACATTTGGTTATTAGATATAATTATTTTTCCCTGCAAATTACAAGAGTATGTTTTATCTCATCAGAATCTGAATACACTTTTATAGTTTCACTTCCTTCTCATTTTTATTTTTCTTTACCTAAAAAGCCTAACATTAACTTGTCAAAGTTATTTATATTATTCTCTGGAAATGGAAAAAAAAAAAGGTATCCATATTGCCATGTTCATTGCAGCATTATTCACAATATCCTAGGTATCGAAATAACCTAAGTGTCCATTACTGGTTGGGTAGATAAAGAAAATGTGGTATATGTAAAATGCAATTAATATTTAGCCTTTAAAAAGAAATCCTGTGATTTGTAACAACATAGATGAACCTGGAAGGCGTGCTAAGTGAAATAAGCCAGAAAGAGAAAGACAAATACAACACAATAGCACTTTAATGTGGCATCTGGGGTAGGAGGGAGGCAAACTCAGAAACAGGGAGTGAAATTGTGCTTGCCAGCAGCCCTGCAGTATAGGAAATGGAAAGATTTGGTAAAAGGATATAAACTTTCAGTTATGAGTAAAACCTGAGGATTTAATGTATAACAATGTGACTATAGTTGATGACACTTTATCACTGAAATTTGCTGAGAGAAGACCTGAAAGGTTTTCACACACACACACACACACACACACAAAGATAAATATGTGAGGTGACTGATGTATTTATTAATGGTGGGAATCCTTTCACAATGCTTATTAAATCACTTTAAATATCTTAATAGTTTCACTTGTCAGTTATACCTAAATAAAGTAAAAAAAAAAACTTATTTTGGAAAGAAAATCTAGAAAACTATGTATATAAATATTTTCATTTGATATCTATACATTCAGTTTAACATGGATTTTCAAAAGGTGCAATTATCAGAAATTTAATAGCTGATGTCTCCCTGAAGAATGAAGATTTTCATACCTAGACATACAGCCAAAAATTTAAAGTGTACTCGGAATGCATGAAGTAGACTGAATATATTAATTATGCTAATAGTTATAACTCTAATTCTTTTGCCTTGAGCAATCCATTAATCTTTCCACAGTTTACATATTGGTGAAATTAAAATAAGTCAGGCTTTTGAAACTATATGACACAAAGTATCTTTAGGTTCAACTCCTGGCAACTAATCAATTCTGGGGTCTTCATTCCTAGGTAATTTTTAAACTGAACATTTATGAATGTAACCATCTACTGTATTGTATGCTGTAATAAGGTTTCTTTTGCAAAAAGGTTATATATATATTTTAAAAAGTGAGAGAACCAGTGTAAAAGAGCATATGTTACTTTCAGTCTTTTAAACACTGTGATTTACATTTTCAAAAATGTTATGTTCTTACACATTTTTTAGTTATGTTTAGTCTCTTATTTCATAATCAATTAGAAAGTGGCTGATAATAAAAAACATGGCAATAAATGCAATTTTTTAAAAATATTTTATTTGTTTATTTGACAGAGAGCTAGAGAGAGAGCACAAGTAAGCAGAGCGGCAGGGAGAGGGGGAGAGAGAGAAGCAGGCTCTCTGCTGAGCAGGGAGCCCGATGCGGGGCTTGATTCCAGGACCCTGGAATCATGACCCGAGCCGAAGGCGCTTACCCAACTGAGCCACCCGGGCGCCCCAATAAATGCAATTTTTTAAAAGCATAACCACTTGGAGGTTTTGGTAACAGGTAGTAACTATTTTTTCTCTACAGAGGCCTATAAGGAACTATACATGCCCTCTCTTTTTTTTCAAAATATAAGTGGGGGGACCTGAGTGGCTCAGTGGGTTAAAGCCTCTGCCTTCGGCTTGGGTCATGATCCCAGCGTCCTGGGATTGAGCCCCGCATCCGGCTCTCTGCTCAGCAGGGAACCTGCTTCCTCCTCTCTCTCCCTGCCTCTCTGCCTACTTGTAGATCTTTGCCTGTCAAATAAATAAAAAATAATAATAATAAAAAAAACTTAAAAAAAATATAAGGATGTGATCTCTACACAGATCATCGATCAAGTCCTCTTTCTCAAGACTTTACATTTTGAAAAATTCACACAAAGTTTCAGAATTGATTAAAGACCATTTCCAGAAGTGAGAGAGTGGCCATGCCCAGGGTATGGATCAGCAGATCATTTCCTATAGTGACATTTCCAGAGACAAAGGCAGAATATTTGTGGTGACTTTGTCAGTGGCAACCTCCCAAACACAAATTTTAGTGTCTGGATCTCAATTCTGCTAATCTTTCTTTTCTACCTAAATTCAATTCTCCATTCATCTCTTAGATTCTGGAAGCTAGCAGTTAGCCTGCCTAAAACTCTCTTTTTTCCCTAAATGAATTAAGGTGGCTTCTAATGTTTTAATGTAAGAATTCTGACTTAGCATGTTGTCTATATATTTTCTTTCTAAAAACCACATTCATCGGTTCCTGAAAATATTTTGTAAAAAATACCACAGAAAGAAACTCCTTTACCCTCTTGATATTGTCTTTATATTTCCTTCTACTAAGACTAAAATTAAAAAAAAATCATTTTACTATTTTCAAAATGCACTACTTCGGTCTTTGGAGACTGAAAAAAAAAAAAATACTGTGGCATGCATAGACCATCATCAGGGGTCTTTTTAAATGAGTGTGACACAAGTTAGTTAGTCCAATAAGATATTTCATATTGAAAATAACAAACACTCAGGTTTTCAGTTTTTGGAAGAGTTTTTTATTTTTGCTGTTACTGGCAAGGTTCATAAGGATATTCTCCTAAAAAAAATATGTACTAGTCAATGTGGCTGTAATTCTCTGTGCTTAGATATTCTCTAGTAGTGTTTATTCCTATGGCTATGTTAAAAACAAAACAAAATAAAACAAAAAACTACAATGTTCTGTTTTGTTGAAATCACCAAGGTTTATTAAATAAATCAAAGGGGGATTCCTGGGTAGATCAGATGGTTAAGCATCTGCCTTTGGCTCCGGTCATGATCTCCAGGTCCTGGGATCCAGCCCCAGGTCAAGCTCCTGGTTAGTAGGGAGCCTGCTTTTCCCTCTCCCTCCCTCTGCCACTCCCCTGCTTGTGCTCTCTCTGTCTCTGTCTCTCTCTCAAATAAATAAATAAAATCTCTAAAAAATAAATTAAATCAATCAAATGAAACTAGACATAAAATTAATGTACAATGTGTATATGCCCTATATTTTTGAAACCATGTATCATATAATAAGAATTTTATGAAATATTTAAACAAAGTAAAACCTGAAAAATCTCCTTGTTATCAGATAATCAGTGTCTCCCATAAATGCTCTGTCATTATGTCAGCCTTTCTCATTGTCAAAATATATTTTTCTTTTATTATTTTATATCTTTATTTTTAGAGCACTTTAATAGTAACATATAAAGAAATTAAAATACATTTTTTAAAATAATATTGTTTAATTTTGGTGAATATTTTGATATTTTATGAAGAAGAGCTCTCTTGTGAATATTAGAATCTCGACTCATTTATACAAACCAACTAATTTGAGCATGATATTAATATGTACATAAAAACAATACTAAATCAAAACTAAAATCATTTAGGTTAATAAAAACAATTTTTACAAATATTCAAAGTGTGTGTTGCATTCACCTATATATAGAAATAAAAATGCAGACAGACAAGTACATGAGGCAAATCAATTTCTCTCTTTGAGTGAGACTTCATCCTTGGATACTGCTTATTGACACTGAGAATACGCTTACAGTATTCCATTTCACAATTATGAATAAAATATGGACTTATTAGATTGTCTACGTTGATGAAGTAAATTGAGCAAACTGTGTTTGATTATGATCCTTTATTCCAAAGTCAAACACAATTAATGAATGAAATATATTGACTATTGAATATGGTGGTTTTAGAGTAGAGAAACTGATGATATTCTAACAAAATTCCGCGTAAGTGGTTTTATGAGTCTTCTTAACGTGCATATTCAAATTTCCAATGAATAGCATGAACTTTCAGCCTTGCAATATAATTTCTTAACCAGGAAAAACAATTAACATTATCACACTGAATAACTAGCTTTACTGATCAATGTGTTTCAGAAAATGCAGTACACAACATAAAATATATTCATAGAATTATATTTTCTTTTTTAAAAATGCTTTTTTTCAGATTTATTTATTTATTTTAGAGGGGCAGAGGAAGAGAGAGAATTCTAAAACAGATTCCTCACTAAGTGCCGAGCTGGACCTGGGTCTCAACACCAGGACCCTGAGCTCATGTCCTGAACTGAAATCAAGAGTGAGACACTCAACTGACTGAGCTCTCCAGGTGCCCCTAGAATTATATTTACTTTATAGATTTAATTTTTCGCAATGATTTACAAAATCAGTTTTCCCATGATAAGATACGTGTGTGAAAACATGCAATCATAACACATGCATTAACCCAGAGAATCCATCTGTGAGCATTCTGGCTTTTGTATTATTTAGGATGTGAAGATAAAATTATTCCATTCAGTTTTGTTAAGAAAAGTTATCCAAAGACCCATTAAGTTGCAAAAGTGCATGCATTTTAAATACCATATAATGAAACTGAACAGAAAGTTCTGCAGAATGTTTTTAATATTTGTTGTTTGAATAATTTGAGAAACAAGACTATGTGTTTCCTTTGGAGTACATTCACAGATTACCACTGAGTGCAATTTGGATTTACTGTTACTTACTTCTTCTTTGATCCTTCCACTCCTCTTTCTTAAAATTTCTCTGGACACAAGTGTTCTCGTCTAGTATAATGATTGTTCGATTCGCTTTTCTTAAGTGTCTTTTTTTTTTTTAATTCTAAAACAGGTTTATTGATAATGTAAAAAAAATTGTCTTGATATAAATTGAGATGAAATGTCTTATAGACTATGACTGGAAATTATTTGTCCTAAATATTTTCAAAATATTTTTCAATTTTATTTTGTTAAGAAGAGTTTAGACCCTAGCCCTAGAATACATATTTTAATTTTTATCAGCTTTTATTAAAGCCAAAATAGAGTGGGAAACCTGAGAGTAGTTACAAATTGTTCATCACACATAGGTTACAGATAAGCAATTGTAAGCACCTCTATCGAGACACTGTCACAAACATTCTTTTACTTGCATGTCAGTAGTATTACATTCTTACATAATAAATAAAAAACTTATTCTGTACTGTAACTTTCCAGTTTATGTGTGAAGAATTTGGAGTTGTTTGGAAGACTTATTTCATCAATTTCACCAGGTTGCTTAATTTCTTTATGCCAAACTTTTCTTATTGTTAAAATGGAGAATGTAATGGAAATTATTTACCTATGTGTGTTGTTGTGAGGTTATTCAATATCATTCTATTATTTTAGGACATTTTGTTCAATGGTTTGTTTCAAATCTGTGTTGATGAGTAATGAGAACTATTTAGTCATATATAAAACTTATTTAAAAATTATATAAAACTCTGAGTAGATAACTGTATGGGTAGGATATAAGAGGGGAGACATATTTATTATCTAACAATAAAGTTTAGTTTAGAATGACTGTCTTCTATAGACTTGACCTTAATTTACCTGACGTTTTATTAGGATCAAATTAACATCCATCATTTAAATGCCTGTAATTATCTATTATCTGTCTTTGAAATTTAACATTTGTTAAACTGCTCCTATAAAAAGGCACTTTGGAAAAAAAATGCAAGCAATAAATGCAACCCTGAACTAGCAGGTTTATAAATGCGTAGTGACAGGGTTTATTAATCATTGCAATGAAATTAACAGTGCATAGTTAAGATGAAATCATTCTGTTCATGGGCTAGAAGAGTATCACAGAGACCTTTAAATGTATTAATGTGATTTAATATAAATCCGGTTTTAAACTTTAAAAATAATTATGAGGTTCAGTAAATTTCACCCTAAGCTAAAAATATACTTGAAATATAGGGTTTATTCTTTTTTTTTTCCCTAACAAATTAAATAATGCCTTTGAAAAACTTCAGGATGAACATCTCAAAATCAACTATGGTTTTAAAGACAAACAATTGGAATGTACATGAAGATAATACAAGATTATGTTTCAGAATGGTAAGAGATGTGGATTCTTTTCCCTCCTCATGTTTTTAAAGCAAATTACAAGGGAGGTCTGATTGCATAAAAATTTCAGAAGTGTAAGTTTTATATAAACAAGATATCATAATAGGTTTAATTTTCAGGGGCTAGGAGCATAGCAGTGATTGTTACTATTTATCCTGTATCCCTACTCCCTAGTTACTGATTAGGAAAGCAGTTTTCAAAGTAACTGTTGTTCCTAGCATATATTGACGTACATTTCAAACTTTTAAAACTTACCTCATTAATATTAGTAAGTTTATTTAACCCCCAAAAGAGTTTAAATGAACCACTAACATTTAAGTTTATAACAGGGTAGTTATATTAAAAATAGAGTCCTATGCTCTGTATTTTGTTTTGTTTCTTAAAAATAGTGAAGAATTTGAATTTTTAATAATTTTTATTTTTTTCCAAACATTAAAATAAAATCCTTCTAGCAGAAGATTTGTTTCTTAAAGTAGTTCTACACATGCTTTTTCAACCTTCCCTCCCTAAATATTCTGTAAATTTCCCAAAAGATGGCATGAAATTCTAATATTAAAAAATGGAAAGTAAACAAAGTTAAATTACTTTCATAAGGGTACATTTCTATATTTATTTTGGTATTTGTATATGTATATACGATAAAATAAACTAGAATTCCTAATGATCTCTTCCACTTGAATCCAATCCATAGAATTCATTGTAGTCTGCTGCCCCCCTGACTTACTTTGTAACCTCTTTTTCTGACATTAGGATATATGACTGCCATTAGCCACAATTCACTACTTATTTGGTCAACCCTAGGAATCATGTACATTCATAATTGCTAAACTGGACCCCTATGAGAAAGACAAATTTTCAACTAAATCACAGTGTGATTTCCTTCCTTTCTTCCTTCTCTTCCCTCTCTTTCCTTTTGTCTTTCACCTTACAGAGTTGGGATAGAGTGATGTCCTCTGATGCTCCTAACTTGGGTTCCAGGGATGCCCTTCATTATTATTCATCCTGAAGTAGTACTGAGTGTAGTATGTGCTCCTGCCCCATCACAGAGATAGAACATTTTCCCTGTTTTTGTCCCTCGGATGCAATAACTTTAGGTGGTACTGTCATCACCTTCCACCTGAAGATCAAGGTTTTTATTCTTATGGGAGATAAGGAGATGCTCAGGGGTGAGCTTTGGTAGTGACCTTCCTCCTCCTCACCAAGCTGCAGTAACTTTTACCAGTGCCCCAGAGCTACTGGAATTAATGAACCTCCCCCTGGAAATTCAGCTGAGTGCGGGTGAAGTTCTGGTGGTGGCAGCTATTCCATTTCCAGCCAGTGTCTTAGGGGAGCCTTTCTAAGGATCCTCCCTGATCTTCCCTATGAGTCATTAAAGACAAAAAAAAAAAAAAAAGCAACGGATATTTGTTAGAAACAGCAAAGTAGACTTTATTCAAAACTATCACAATAGGAGAAGGAGATTAAGTCTCACTGAAACAGAAAGCAGATTTTTAAATGTTGAGATGAGCTAGTGAAAAATACTGAAGGACATTAGAAGGAAGACTGGCCAATGTGATTAGGTTATCTGTGTCTACTAATTGCTTATCAAAGTTAGGTACCTACCCTCCCATAAAAAATAAAAGGGATATTATATCATCATCATCATCATCATCATCATATTATTATTAATGTTTACATTTCAAAGGTATGGTTCCCACATTTTTGACAAAGACCTTCCTGGGTTGTAATAGATATATATCCCAAAGTACAGAAAAGAAATTTACATTTGCAAATGTTCTAAATGAAATGTTCTAAGGAAAGGGAGTTTAGTGTCCTATAGTCAGGAAGAAGCCTGTCCAAAATCTTGATCAGAGTGTGGGAACTTCTGGATGAAAAGCCAGTTAAGAGGAGCACGCATACATCTGGAATCCCCTAGGGCTGCCCTCCTCACAATAACTAGCTCATACTTGGTCTTCAGCAATTCATTACAATGTCTAGCTTATTATTATTATAAGGCATATGCCACACAAACCTAGACATTGCATCTCTTTTTAGACTTTGGTTTAGTAGTTTATTGTGTAACATCAGCTCTTAGATTGGTTCAGAGTCTTAAGTCTGCAGCTGTCCAGCTTATTTTCCTAGCTGTAGGAGCAGTAAAGATGCTCTTTTGAGCTCCCTACATCTCTGAGATGAACCTGGAATAGCTTAGGCTCTTAATTATAACATTTGAATATACTAAGTTGAAACTATTGTGTCTCCCTATCATACAAGAAGACTGTAGTATGAGTGTTTAGATGTACTTGTTAAATTGATTTATTTATATGCAAGAACATCAGTTGTAATAGACTTTGTAAAAACACACACACACACACACACACACACACACACAAAAACCTGAGTGCACACTCCTCATCATATAAATATAAATGGATATACTGGGGCAGAGAAGTTGTAAGTGCTTTCTTAAGCATCATATGTCTAATTTATGACTACAGCTTCTTGCTCCCAAGTGCAAGATTCTTTCCCCTACATCATCCATTCACTTATATTAATAATTTCATTTTTTTCAAAATATGTTTCTCTATCCTATTTATTATTTTGAGGCTTGCATTCATTCAATAAAGTGATGGAAAAGCACACTGAATTAGTAGTAAACATAAATAACTATGCTGGTATAATAATAATTTGTCACTTAATATGGAAAACATTTTTCAGTCTTTACATCCCTAAGGAATATTGACTTTCATTTGTATCTAGTTAAAAGCCAAATTGTTTCTGATCTTTTGAGTTTCTTCTTCAAATTATGGTCTAAAATTATTTGGCATGCTAACCATCTTTAAATATTTAAATCCTAAAGGCATTTTTTTCCAAAACCTTGCCTTTCATTATAGATATAAATATTTACATTTATAAATACTTTGTAAAACTAGTCAAAACTTTTTCAATCTAACTCTGTAAACTACAAAGAAGATGCAAAACAAAACATAAAATTCACGAAGACAGAAATGAAGGAAGGCAATATTTTTGTTTTTGTTATATATGACTCAAGCTAAAGAAACATGTGTGACTCATTAATGAATTTGCTATCTGATTTCATATGTAGTCCAAGCTGAGACGTTTACTGAAAACTCTAGCAATCTATAATACATAATATACTAGTAAGTTTAAAGTATCTTTATGTAATTAAAATGAAGTTTTAGGTTATAGCATTTAGACAGTATAAAGAGGAAAAACAGCTAGTGCCATTGTTACAAGGAGTGCATGGTAGAGAACCATTTTATTATTGTGCTATATTTCTCTAATATCCAGATATTTAGGCAAAGTTTTATGAATTACGTTCCAAACAATACAGATTTAGCAACTATGCTAGTCATTGAGGAACATTAAAAGACTTACAGTCATTATGATGAAAAAAATTAGTAATTGGGATAATATTTTAAAATCATAATTCCTAAAATGAAAGAATGGACACAATGCTATAGATTGTAAGTGATAGAAAGTTTGCTCACTTTAGATTGAAACAGAAATGGGCCAGTTTTATGACCTTGAAAAAAATTCTGAAACTATCTGAGATCCATTTTTTTTAACCTGCAGAAAATGAGTAAATGCCTAACCTATTAAATTATTGTGAGACTTGAATTATATGATGCATGGTCATATATGAAGGGTCAGTCAAATTATTAGGGGGCTCTGTTTATACTTAGTTATTTAATCTCACAATATCTACATGAGGGAAATATCATTATACCTATTTTATAAAAAGTAAAGAAATAAAATTGCATTTTATACTTTTCCTATTACTGAGAGTATGCTGAATACTGTACAAAAGAAATATGATCATATTTATCATGGCTCATATCCTATTATAGGAAGAAAGACATTTAAAAATTTATAATGTTAATTATTTCATTACAATTGTGTTAATTATCTGATTGAGAAGTAAAAGTGACATGAAAGCATCTAACAGGAAACATAATCTAGTCTAGTATGTCCTGAAAGAATTTTTCACTTCCAACTTGATGTATGATAGATAAATTGGAGTTTGACCATAACAAGAAAATGTATAGCAGTGATAACAGTATGTGAATTCTTGGGCAGACTAGTGGCGAGTTTCTTCTAAGAACTGAAATTTGATCAGTTCACTTGGACATTGGTAAGCAATGGGGAGAAAACACTTAAGATGAGTTTGGAAAGTTAGTAAGAGACCTGTTCATGCTAAACTAATATAGGGCTATAGACCTCTATTATAAAGGCAAGAAGACGCCATAGAAAGATCTTCAGTGGGAAAAGGCATGATCAGAATTGGTTGCAGAGTGTTAATTCTTATATGAATTATGGCAACAGGAATGTCTTTTGGGTGAGGGGCAGCAGTCACGGTTCTAAGCACTCAATCACCACTACCCCAAAGGCAGCAGTGTGGACAACTGCCTCTAGAGGTATCTTCCCATTTAGTGATCCCCTCTGACAAGAGAGAGGAGGTAATTTCATATTTATTTATAACCACTGAAACCACATTCATGGGAAAATGACCAAGCATGTTCAACGTCTGATGTGATTCCAGTTATACAGCTGTGTAAATGCTATTATCATCTATAAATTTAACTTTCTCTGTATGATCTCAGCTCCATTTTCTGAAAGAAAGCCCTTCAAATTGACCAGCAGTTCTCTCCTGCCTTCTTGTTAAAAACAGTCTTTTCTTCCATATAGCTCCTGAATGATTTCTTAAGCTTTAAAGTTTTTATTAACTGTAATAGCCAATGAATTTTATTTTTCTGACATGTAGACCATATGGAATACATCTTATTTTTAACAGCATATATGCCATACACAAAATATTCCCCAGAATTGCTAACAATATAGGGAAACTCTTACAGGGTACATTTTCCATATGTATTATGATTTAAGAAACTTTTTTATGTTTTAACACAATTCATTCCCCTCCTGACTTAATCCATCCAATTTTTTAATAGAGAGACCAGAAGTGTTTTAGAAAATGAGAAGTAGCTGTTAGTTAGTGTACACAGCTAGTCATGGTCTGTTAATTTCTTTGAAAATTTTTTAATGAGGCATCTCTAAGTGTTGAGCTGCTACCTGAAAAAAAATTACACATTTTCTTGATATATTAAAGGATGGTTATTTAGCAGGCAGAGAAAAGAGCGTGCATGAAGACAACGATGTAAAGAAAACCAAGTTAATAAATGTTAATTATCCAAGTCTATAAAGAAGTACTACTACCAGGACAGAATAGTAAACATAGGAAGACTGATTAATATCACAGAATTGCAATTAATTACACTGAAGGAAAGAAAACTCTGAAACAGTGCCTCTTTTTCTTTCCTTATCAACCAACCAACCACAAATGAGGTATTAATTAACAGTTTGTATTTATACATAGTGGCCTTCCTTTGTCCTGCACATTAATTACTTTGGGAAGCTTTCCAGACATTTGAATTTTTATTGCTCTACTAAAAGCAATAAAGAACTAAAGGTAACTTTTTATTTTTGAAATATTAATGGCAGTGAATACACAGTTCCTAATACTATTCAGATCTTCCCAGTTTCATAAATCCAGGATAAAGTTGTCTCTCATTGTATTCTTCTCAAGAATCTATTCAAAGTAAAAAAGCAGAATAAATATGAAGGCAAAGCAACCCCAACTTTAATGACCTTGACATTTGTAATCCCTAACAGCATTCAACAACGATGGAATTCCAAATTCAGTGAAGGGGGTCAAAGTACAGAGAGACAATTTAGACAGCCTGTAGCTATAAATTTCAGACTAATTTGGCATAATGCATTTCTTTTTTTTTTTTTTTTAAGATTTTATTTATTCATTTGACAGACAGAGATCACAAGTAGGCAGAGAGGCAGGCAGAGAGAGAGGAGGAAGCAGGCTCCTTGCTGAGCAGAGAGCCTGATGCAGGGCTGGATCCCAGGACCCTGAGATCATGACCTGAGCCGAAGGCAGAGGCTTTAACCCACTGAGCCACCCAGGCGTTCGGGCACAATACATTTCTTAAATATGAGTTTCAACACAAGGGGGAAAAAACCTAGTAATTATTTATTAGAACAACATAAATAGACCATGCAGACAAAAGAAGGAGCTTCGTTGAGTCCTGTCATCACAGAAGAGCAGAAGAATCAGAACTGAGAGAGAACACATATAAACACACTACTTTTTTTTTTAATTTCTTTTTCTTTTTCTTTTTTATAAACATATATTTTTATCCCTAGGGGTACAGGTCTGTGAATCGCCAGGTTTACACACTTCACCGCACTCACCCCAGCACATACCCTCCCCAATTTCCATAACCCTCCCCAACCCCCCTTCCCCCAGCAACCCTCAGTTTGTTCTGTGAGACTACGAGTCACTTATGGTTAAACACACTACTTTTGCAGGGTGCATTGGGTCATTTAACTGGTTTAATCTCTTTACATAATTGTTATTATTAATATATATAGGTTTATTTCTAACTTAGTATTTTGAGTTATATATAGCATGCCCTTTTCCCTTTATTTTTAAATTTTTTTCTCCTTTCCTGCCTTTTATTTATCTGATTTTCTACATTTTGTGTCTCAGTTCCTTTCTTTATGGTATCCTTATACACTTAGTGCACTTTCATGCTAGTATCTATCCACTCAACTATCAGAAACAAAGTATTTTAACTTAAATTCCATTCATCTTCATTTTCCATATTGTTGCTGCTAAAAACAGCCATTTCCAATATATGCTTATAGTTTTTGTTATTTCTTTAATGATTATCCATTTATTTACCATTTATTTTCTCAATAATTTATTTCCAGTCCTTCCTTTAATTTCTTTCTCTCTTCAATCCTTGCTTTCAACAAGGAACTATTAGTTCCAGTTTGCCTGTCTTAATTTTTTTTTCCCCATACTATTGGAGATAGTTGAGCTAGATACAAAAATACAATATGACCTTTATTTTATCTCATTTTTTAAAGATGCAGTTCTATTGGTGTTTGTTGTTATTAATGAAAAGCCTTTTCATGCTAATAGTTTGTCCTTTGTAGCTAATCTTTTCTTCTCTCTCCTTTATTACTTTTAAAATCTTCTATTTTTACTATTTGTATGTGTTATTTGACTTTTATGGCTTTTTATTATTCTCAATATTTAGTTTCAACTAGAACATTTATTCATTCCAAAAAATTTTAGTCATTATATATTTAAATATTGTTTCTTCCCATTCTTCCTATGTTTTCCCCTGAATCTCCTAAAAAAAAAAAACAAAACTTTAGATTTTCTTATTTTATCATCATGTTCCTTACTCTCCCTATAAAAAGAAATTCTATATATATCTGAGTGATTTCCACAAATATATTTCCAATGACAATTCCAACCATCTCTAATTAACTCTTTGAGTACCAGCTGGATTTTATTTTTAAGTTAGCTATTTGGCTATATCTATGCTAGGTTTTAAAATTTCATATGTATATAACATGGTTATAAAATTTCAAATTTTAATTTTTGGACCTTTACCTCTGCACATGTTAGAACTATTTATTTTTCTCCATATTTTGTGTGTGAAATTAATGTTACAGATATTGCTTTCTCTTTTTAATTTATTTTGTTACATATTGGTACACAACAAATTCTGAATTGATAGATTTAAAGCACTTTTAGAAAGACTTTTCATTTTCCTTCATTCTCTTCTTTCTTCCTCTTATTCTTTTATTCTTTCTCTCTTCCTATTGCTATGTGTAGTTGGGGTTTTAGCAGTCTAGAATTGGCTGCTGAAATAATTACTCAGCCTAGGAATTCTTGATCTTTAGGTTTAATAAATTATTGGATTCCGTGCCAATATGTCATATATGTTTTGGTTAATTCCTAACAAGTTTTTAATACATGTATGTGTGTGTGTGTGTGTGTGTGTGTGTGTGTGTGAGAAAGAGAGAGAGAGAGAGAGAAATTTTTGTCCTCTGTTGCATGCTAGGATCAACTTACTTTAGCTTTTAAGGGACCTATGCTAATTAATTAATTAATTTACTTATCTTTGATCTCTTTGTCAATTTGTGGAAAGCTTCCAGAGCCTTGACTTCATGCTGTAGTCTTTTTTTCTGTAACCAATTATAATTTTATTGTTTTTACTTTTTTTTAATTGTGTGATTTTAGTCACCATACAATACATTAATAGTTTTTAATGTAGTGTTCCAAGATTCATTGTTTCTGTCCAGACTGTTGAGCTTGCCCAGGGCTAAACACAATTCTCCTGACTTCCTATTTTAAATTTAAATGCCCACTAGTCATTCATATGGAATCGAAGCCATCACACTGCATTGAATCATGGGCTCCAGCCTCTTGATAAAATAGTCTTCACCAATCAAAATTTTACAATGCATTTATGATTACTTTAGTAACTGATGAGCTAGTATACTCATATTTTTTGCAGGTTGGTAATGAATATCATTTTGATCAGGCTCTCATATTTCCAAAATTGGAAGCACAGCTATATATTTTTACTAATTACATAAATTATTTTTTAAATATAAAAATGCTTAATTGAACTTTACAATCTTCTTTTTCTTTTTTTGAGATTTTATTTATTTGACACAGAGAGACATAGCGAGAGATGGAACACAAGCAGGAGGAATGGAAGACGCAGGCTTCCCTCTGAGCAGGGAGCCAGATCAGGACTCAATTCCAGGACCCTGTGATCATGACCTGAGCTGAAGGCAGCCGCTTAACTCAGCCACCCGGATACCCCTTATCTTTACAATCTTGTGGTTAACATTTGCCATATACGATTTTACTTTTGTCTTTTATTTTTCTGTTTATAATTATGAATTGAATTGGAAGTTTCCCTATTAAAAGATGTCTAAAACTTTCCACACAGCCTGTTTTATAAGCTTACCAGTTTTCAGTTTTAGCTGAGTCTATACTTAGAATTTGAGTATGATGTTTAAATGGCAAAAAAAAATTGAATGATTATTGAACTATTTATCAGTTCTATAAGGTTTTAGTCAAGCTATCAAAGATTTATCTTATATGTAAATGCTACACTAAATCCTGCATAAGGTAGGATTAAAATTAAGTAAATATAGGAGATTCTAAGATGTTATCCATAGAAAATTGACACATGTATCTTAAATTTTTCATTTCTGCAAAACTACTAGTCCAGTTATAGAAACTCAGAGAGAAATTACTTATCATAAAAGCAGTGACAACCTTAGCAAGTTTGAATTTCTTAAATGAAAATTTTAAAAAATTCTATGCATCATTATACTTTCTATCAACCTAGACAGCACGTGTAAAGATATCATGAAAATTTGTGATTCTCCAGGGGCTATCTTAACTGCAAGGATTTTGGAGAGTGTACTGGGTTTTTTTCTTGAAATTTCCTTGGCATAAAAGATACCAAAGTCATTTTGTTCTTTTCAACGATATTACCCCATTTCTACTTATAGCGCACCACATTAGCTTGTCAGGAAAAATCATCACCTAGCAGATCCAAATATGTTTATAACATTTTTATGGGTTCCTTCTAATGGATGCATGTCATCAAGAAAAACTATTTTGATATAATTTTTATGCAGCACAATGATGTTTCATAGTCTATATGAGATTTTCCATTTACAAGGGTTAGAGAAATTTACATATAAAGTGGGATAGTCCAAAAGTGCCACATCATTAAGTTAAAGCATAGCACAACATACCCATTAGTTTAAGATTCTGCTGCATTTCTTTAGTTAAGCAATTTCTGTATGCTATCATATTTCCACAGATAAGCACAGGAAAACAAGGAGCCATAAAACTGATTATTTGAGATACACTGGTTTGTTTTTTAAGGTATTGTTTAGTTTTCATTAATGTTCTTAGACCTTTTATTGGCCATCCCTAAAAGCTTCTCTGCTTCTCAGTGCTTTCATGCCATGTTAATAATGGGAATAGCACCTTGTTGGAAGACATGACATTCTGGGAAAGATCTATTTTTCTCCAAAAAGTGGGTCATCATCTTGAATGTTCACTAGGGAATTTTGTGACCTTTCACTTTATCCAGAATATAAAAAATGTTCATATGAGTATTTACCTGGGGATGACATTAGACTCTGTCTTCTTACTGCTTTAGCACATAATTAACCTGGATAACAGGGAATCCATGTATTCCTTCTCCATTACTCACAAAATATTTACATCTCGAAATGACCACTTAGATTAATTTACTCAAGCATGTTTTCCACATCACAGTTCCTTTAAGAGCTCAAGGGAGTCTGCAGGAAATGCCCATAGTGTTTGTATTAGAAACCCAAGATTCCCAGTTTGGTCTCCAGAGTGTCAGTCACAGTCTCTGCTCCTGAGATCAATCCGGTCACTTTCATTCCTCAGCCTCTCTCTAAAGGAGCCAGTTACTGGAGGAAATGTCATTCTATGTAGATGTGCTCTTCAGTGTGCCTGGTTCACTTAAATCATTATTTTCCTAAATTACTGTCATATGTGCTTTAAACTGTTGAATTCTTTAGTCTAAAGGTTTTATACAATGTTTTCCTGACTATTAATGGGCCATATCTTATTTCTAACCCCTTTGTTCATCATTCATTACTCCCCATCTTCCTTCTCCTCCTCCTGCCTTTTTAATTCTTTCCCTTCTTTCTATCCCTATACAACATTGAAGGTGTCATGAGTGACCCACGTTTTATTTATATATAATTTTTATATGCAATTAGATCCTCAGTGTAAAAGTCTTCTGTCTAAATGACTAGATAGTGAAGGTAGGCCAGACTCAGGATCCCTGAATGATTTATTTACTCCACTACCTGTAATGCACTTTTTGATATGTAACAATAGAACTGATTAAGAGTAGATTAAATTATACTGCTTTTCTTTTCAAATAAAAAGTTCAATGAGGGAACTTTCTGCTCCAACATTCTTCAGTATGTGGTATTTTTCATTATGATTTTAGTTGGATTCTGCAGCACTACACACTGCATCCGATTTTAAGGCAGGGAGAATTGGGGAGAAGAACTGAGGAGGATTAAAACACAAAGTCATACTTGTATCAGGAAAGCAAACATACTTTTCAGAAATCTCTAGCAGTATTTGGCTTATGCTTCATTGTGAAGGACTGTACCATAAAGTCATGTGACTGCAAGGAATGAGATGAGACATTAAAACATGACTATCTGGAAAATATTCAAAGATTGTTGTTGAAAATAAATGCATTGACAGTTAGTGGTGATGGCCATTGGACTGGCCCCTTAGTAGTATATGGAGCATAGCAGGAACACATAAATGTTAAGTCAGTAAAACATAAATCTTATTATCATTTCCATATCAAATGGTTGTAGCCTATGTCTTTACTGTGTCTGTTCATCCAAATACATGGATAGTTTACCTTGAAATTCTCATTTTTCTCTATCTTTATCATGCTAATCTATTTTTTAAAATTCTCTACTCAGAAATTTGGAGATTGCCAAATAGAAGACAATGAATGAAAGTTTAATTGAATATGTGAGTGAATGCAAAAATGAATGGGTAAAAGAACAAGTGAGTAAATTAATGGAATACTAGGATTCATTTATATCTATATAATAGTTTTTATTCACACCACATCAATTAAAATAATGGAATACCACATTGTCATGGAAATCAATTAAAGGCACCACAGTAGGTAAGTGTTACTTATGGAAAAGCAGAAAATTTCCACTAGACTTCTATGACTGGGCTCTACAAGCAAAGAAAAACAAATATGAGTTCAGTGCCATTTTTCCCACTCCTTATCTTAGTGTGTACCTAAATTTAATTATCCTCTCATACTGCTAATTTTGCATGTTCCCATAGACCCTGGTGTCTATGCACAACAGTTTTCATTCCTCTTCCTATTATAATTCCCTTTTATAAAAAAGGAGAGGAGCAGAAAGCTTAAATGTCTTGTCAAATCATCCAGCTGGTAAGTTGTTGAACTGGAATCCAAAGCTCTCTAGCTCCGAATATCTATTCTCAAACACTACCTTACTTTGTCAACTTCTCTTTTTAACTCTATGTCCTGTGAAATCACAAAAGATGACTATGGGGGAAATATTATTTGAAACAGTGGAAAGTATATATTTGCATCTAGTAAGGAAGGTAAGAGTTCAAGAAACATACTCAGGAGCCATCAGAATGTAAGTGTCTATGAAAATCACCATTTTTTTTAAAGATTTTATTTATTTATTGAGAGAGAGACAGTGAGAGAGAGCATGAGAGGGGAGAAGGTCAGAGGGAGAAGCAGACTCCCCATGGAGCTGGGAGCCTGATGTGGGACTCAATCCTGGTACTCCAGGATCATGACCTGAGCTGAAGGCAGTCGCTCAACCAACTGAGCCACCCAGGTGCCCTGAAAATCACTATTAAGAGAGGAGAATCCTGAGAGAAAAAAAAAAAAAAACAACACAAAGGGACACACAAGAAAAACCAAGCTTTATCAACTAAATAGTAGAGAGATGCAGAATAGACAGCCATTGAACTGAGATAGATGGGAAGAAAAAAAAAAAAGAGTAGTACTCTGTATTTCAAAATATGACAGGGTTTCAAGTAGAGGTGATGGATATTCAAGAAACAATTATTAAAGCTTAAATAATTATTTTTAAAAATGGAGAACACTACACAATCAGAGTAGACAAATAATAAATCATGGGAAGCAATAATCATAAAAGAAAAGAGGGATCATTAGCACATTACTAAAACAGGTAACTCTTCTTGAATAAAAATTGCATGAAGACAAGGAATAAGGCAGAAACAAAGTATTTGCCGTATAAATATCTGAGTAAAATAGTCTATCTAAAGCTTTTTTATCTCATAACTTAATAAGATACTGAACAAATAATCTAATTTAAATAAAATGAGTAAATTAGGATGTTAAATGGCCTGCAAGAAGAAGAAAAAGTTATTCCAGAGCAGTCCTTATTCAGTAAATGAATATCAAAACCAAAAGAACAAATATACACACTGAAATTATAATTAAACAGTGATAATATGTGTTGGATAGAATATGAAGCCACAAGATCTCATAAAACCTTCTTGATAGAAGTGAAAGTTCATACCATAGCTTTGGAAAACTCTTTGTCACAATCAGTTAAAACTAAATATATGCCTATTTTATGATCCAGCATTTACGCTCATAGGTATGTGCACAAAAAATGAATGCTTGTGTGCATAAAGAAAGTGAAATTATTTCCATAGTATCTTATTCATAACAGTCAAAAAGTAAAGATAACCCAAATGTCCACTGGTGCTAGAGTGTGTCATTAAATTATGATATATTCATACCATACACTACCTTACAAACAAATACAATAAGACAAAGGAAGAAACAAAAAAAAAATGAACTGTTTTACATAACAACATTGAAAAAAGAAGTAGGCACAAAATAATATATACTCTATGATATCATTCCTAAGGAATTGAAGAATAGTCAAAATTAATTTATGGTGTTAGAATCTACTCTGTTGGGAACTAATTGAGAAAAACTTAAAAGGTCCTGGAAATATCTTGAAATGGGTGATGGTAAAATAGGTGTATATTAATGTAAAAAATCATCTAGCTATACAATTATATAAATGCATTTTATTGACTCTCAAACATTTTATTTATTTATTTATTTTTTAAAGATTCTTATTTATTTATTTGACAGAGAGAGATCACAAGCAGGCAGAGAGGCAGGCAGAGAGAGAGGAAGGGAAGCAGGCTCCCTGCTGAGCAGAGAGCCCGATGCGGGGCTCGATCCCAGGACCCTGGGATCATGACCTGAGCCGAAGGCAGAGGCTTAACCCACTGAGCCACCCAGGTGCCCCGACTCTCAAACATTTTAATAAATAGCTCATAGATCATAAGTTATGTTTTTCTTCTTTCTAATAAACTTATCTAATGATAAAATTTTGTGTTTTTTACAGTAAATGGTGCCAAACCAGCAGCTTGTACTGACATTTCAAGTTACAATTCCTAATTAAGGCTATTATTCTCTTTAGTCAATTTGAAAACATTATTTAGTGCCTTCCTTGAGAAGACATTTATAAGGGTAGCTTTTCTTTCCTTGCATTGTCAGGTGCATACATTCATTATAGTTGAAGAAACCAGAATAAATGTTGAAAAATAAATATATTTTTCAAATACCATATGTTGTTTAATATAGTTAAAAATAGCAGTGACTAGTGAGTTAACGGTTAAAACCTGGGTGTGGGGGGGTATGGTTTAAAAGCCAGCCTATTTTGCAAGCATTTTAAATATCAATGTCAGTATTTGATTCTAATTTTAAAACACTTGCAGTGCATGTATTTGAATAAGGTGGATACTTTTTACCCAGTGGCAATTTCGATTGCTTTTGCATGTATCCATGATTTAAATACCTGAAGAAAAATACACATATCATTTTCTATGTAGAAAATACTTAAAATCAACATAATGATCCAACAATATAGATGTTAATATTTCCTAAACATAGTATAAGGTCCCAAAAACATGACTGAAACTTTGTCATTATATAAGAAGAAATTAGATGAACAACAGTTCTAAGTGTGTCAGGACATTTAAAGATGGGACTGCCTAAAAATCTACATATTATTCCCAACTCAAATAGTCTTAACACTTTACATTGGGCATAACTGCTTAAAGAAGATGTTTAAACTGTAGAGGATACTCAACCATTAGCAAAACTAAAAACATACCCCAAATTATCACACACTCTTATAACTTATTTTTCTCAACAAATAAAAACAATTTTTTTTTTAAATTTCATTGATACTTTACAGTCTTTCCATGTCTTTATCCAGTCTACGACAGAAAAATGGCATAGGCAATGGGGAATGGCAAAGGCTTAAGTAAAGGTCATTGTTTTAGGCTGATCAATAATAGGCTATTTGAATATGGGTGAGTAGCTAAAAGATTAGAGATAAAATAGACTTTATCAAAACCAAACAGTCTCTCATCTGAAAAACTACAAATCGCCATCAGGTTAAACTGGCAGAACTTTAACTTGAACTGTAAGGCATATTAAACCAGCACTGAGAAATGATTTTCAAAACAGGACTTGGAATATAAACCAAAAGAGCAGTTATTTCTGGGTGGTGTAATTATGGGAAATTTTAAGTTTTCTTACTTCTAATATAGATATTTCCAGTTGTAAGTGCCTCCAAGACAAAGAGCACCGTGACCACATGGACAGCAACTACAGCAAAAAATAGCAGCACAGGAATAGGTCTCTATGGGACATCCCACAAACTCTTTTAAATATATAGGATTTAGTAGTAAAATAGAACCTAATAGAACAGTGATTGTTGAAGCAGTGAGAAGTCTTCAGGCACATGCGGTCATTTGTGAAGTCTCTGTGTAGCATGTTCTGGGCTGTCTGTTCCCATAATGCTCAGTGGTGTCACTGCCAGTACCAAGTGGGTCAGCAGTACCTGTGGGCCCATATGACACACTCTTTATTCAGCACTGAATGCTACACATGAAACATTATTAAGATATTGAGATGTAGGTGATGTTAGAGAATAAGAATATCTTGTCCCCTTCAAGGTCCTTCTAGCAGTGGACGAAGAATCAAATTGACATGAGACTAGTTAACAGGAGAAAATCCAAATTTAATTTCACACGTATGGGGAATCCATACAGACATGGAAATTCCAAAGGCAGTACAGGTGAAATGATATATAAATGTCATTTTGAACTAAGGAGAAAGGGGATAGAGGCCTGGGACTTCAAAGGGAAGGAATGCAATTCACAGGAAGATGAAAAAATGAAAAACAAGCTGGGTCACTCAGAAACAGCGTTGCAGAGAGGACTTTGTCAAACAGGCCTCACTAGGTTCCTCCCTGTCTGCCGCACACAGTTTGTCCAATAACATAGTTATCAATGGTGATAGCTCTCTTCCTGTAGCAAGTATTCTATTTAAATTCTTTTTTAGGCAGTTGTAAGGAATGTAAAGAGCTTTTCCTGAATCTGTTGGGATTTGATTGCTTTTTAGCTCAAGATAATCTTTATGCTAAGGTGGTCCATCTTGGGACAGTCTGCCCTTGGCACCTACAATAATTTACCTTTTTCTAAGGATAATTTAGTTTTCTTATGTATTGAAGACATAATAGAGATTTGTACCAGAATATTTGATTCTCTAAAAGAAATTTAAATGGAAATTTTAGAATTTATTAAATGAAAGTAAGAGTTCAACCTATCACTTTAAGAGCTGGCTAGACCCAGCTGAAGACAACATTATTGCATTGGATGCACAGAAACAAAGAAAAATGGGAATGGATAAAGCAGGAAAAAAATGTGTGTGTGTGTGTGTGTGCGTGCGCGCGTGTGTGCGTGCACGCACACGTACACATGTGTAGCAGTGGTAAGGAACATGTTAGAAGCTGAAAAAAACAGAGCCTAAAATGCACATAATTTAAGTGAAAATACTTGAAGAATCATTAGCTGAACATTTACTGAAACTTGTGATAGACATTAACCTCCAGACTCCTGAAGCAAAATAAACCCCTGTTAGAACTGATAAAAAGAAAATTATAGGGGCGCCTGGGTGACTCAGTCTTCTGCTCAGCTGAAGCAGGCTTTAGTTAGGAAACGTACTAGTGCTACAGGCTGTTGGAGTGTATTTATATTTAATTTTGTAATACAACGTATCTACAACATTGCCAAATATATGCAAGATGTTCAATATTTGCTATATCTATGTCTGAGTACATAAAGTAAAAATTGTTTAGCTTTGTGGGCCTGCTCACTTTCTTTATTCAATTGGAAAAGTAAAAAGTTCTACTGTAAATAATAATCTAATCTACTGCACCAAGGACACAGATATATACTTATATATATACTGAAGCAGTATTTATAATTGTCCCCAAAACCAAAGTCCTAGAAACAAAATGACTACTAATAAAGTAAGTGAATTCTGTAGTTTTAATATAGCTGTACAAATGGAGAACTATAAAGCAATATAAAAGATTATGGTAGATCTATATATACTGATGTTAAAAATGAAATGTATATTAGATAAATTAGGCAAAGTTGCAGAGAAATATTCAGTGTAAAATCTTGCTTATCTAAAATACATTTGCAATTTTGTATGTATGGGTCTGCATCTATATATAATTTGTACATGCATATGGAAATACATGTAAAATGTTGCAGTTCTACCTCTGAGCAGTTGGACTGGGAAACTGCTTGGGAGGGCTGAAGAAAGAATCTTTATTTTTCTCCTTATTCCCTTTGAAACTTGGTGTAATTTTGGTTTACCTTGAGTGTGTGTTTATGTGTGTGTGTATTTCAAAGAGCATTTTACTTTCATAGAAAATTGGAAATGTGTTCACTTTTAAAGGATTACCAATGTACACACAGACACACAGTGAAACAGTATTCCACAACTTTTGCATTACCAGAATTAGTAGAATTCCAGAATTAAATGAATTGGTTTATCCATTTTGGATAGAATGCTACACCAAGCATATGTTACTATTTCCTAGAGCATTATGGAATTAGGACTGTACTTTGCCCCAAAATGCCAGATGGTCATGATATGCCAGTTGCTCATAGTGACTATTGTGCCACATTTCAAGCTTGGAATAAGGCTGAAATACGGTGCGAGATATCACAAATGTCCCAGAGCAGATTGTTAGAAGACACTGGCCAATGTGAATTTCTAGGCATCTCCACCAACCGGATTTCACTGGTTGTTTAAAAATAATAAAGCAATTCTATGCCTTACAAGGAATAAGCATCATTTAACATTTATTCTGTAGAGTCAATGAAGGTTGTAGAATTGTCTCTTAGATGACATTTAAATTTTTGTAACACTTTGTGGGTGCTTATGAAATTTGCAGTGATCTTCCATAAGAAAGCTTATTTATTTGATCTCTTTGAATTTTAGTTCTCATCCTTAGAATTATCATCCCAACTTAAATTTAAAAATTAATGTAAAATCATTTTTAAATGCTCAGCTTCCTACTCCCATATGACACAAACAAATCATTTACCTATAAAAAATTGAAAGCTATTTAATGATTAAAATACATAAAAATGTAGGAAAAATAATTTTTCTTAACACCCACCCTTCTCTTCTTGGATATCTAGTCCAAGAGATACTTGTAAGAAAGTGACTTTCTCCCTCAAGATGTCCCTGAATCAGGACATCATTCTTGACATCAGCCTACAGTTTCAAGTATATGTTTTACATGGTAAGTCATAGGGATGCAAAAATTTCAAAGCATCAACTGAAAAAAAGAAAATCCAAAGTGGCACAACACTTTTCTGCACTCAAATGCTCTACCACTGAGCTATACTCCCTACTTTTCTGCATCTTACCACTCTCACTCATTTTATATCCAGGCTTCTTCTAAGACTTCTTCTAAGACTCTACTTTCTGCAACTGAGCCTCAAAACTATACCAGTGAAGTTTTCTTGCATGTTCTCTACACTTATGTACTGGTAGTAAGGTTTATCTCTTTTAGATTTTTGATCTAAATTTTGAGTTTACTGAATATTGCTTGGCTACTTTTGTTTGCTTTATATACATGCAAACAGTATATTTTTAATGTTAATATTTATACTTCATTAATTTAACCCAATTTTAGTATGACCATGCTTTGCTAAAAATACCCGAGTAACTTTATTTTTTTTTAAAGGTTTTAAATTTATTTATTTGACAGACAGAGATCACAATTAGGCAGAGAGGCAGGCAGAAAGAGAGGAGGAAGCAGGCTCCCTGCTGAGCAGAGAGCCTGATGCGGGGCTCAATCCTAGGAACCTGGGATCAGGGACCTGAGCCGAAGGCAGAGGTTTTAACCCACAGAGCGACCGAGGCACCCCAAAAATACCTGAGTAACTTTAAATTGTTGTTTAGTAATTTCTAAATTTTGTTCTTCTGTTTTGAAGGTAACGTCCATTACTAGCTAAATCTTTATAAATAAAGAACAGTTGCCTATAACCTCATCATACAGCCAAAGAGATCCTTTTCTTCATAATCTCTCTCTACATTAGTTAAATTTTGCTTTTGGTATTAATATCAGTCTTGACATGATAACACACTATCATTAAAAAACATGATTTTAAAATAGTTTTTGAAAACATTACTTGTAAATACTTTTATGGGCACCTGTGTGGCTCAGTTGATTAAGCATCTGCCTTCAGCTGAGGCAATGATCCCAGGGTCCTGGGATTGAGCCCCACATTGGGCTCCTTACTCCCTACTTATTCAGTAGGAGGCCTGCTTCTCCCTCTCCCTCTGCCTGCTCTACTCACTGCTTGTGCACTTTCTCTCTCTGTCAAATAAATAAAATCTTAAAAAAATAAATAAAGTATTTTTTAAAGGATATCAATTGGTTTCAACATTTTTCTACTCTTTAATTATCAATGTAACTTTAAGTACATTTTTTCCCTAAGAGTTTTATTTTAAAATTCTAATACCATGAATTCAGATTAATTGGTAAATGTAGATATAGGCTTTTGAAATATTGCCAAATTATTAGACTAAGAAACAAAAATGATCTTACTTGAATTATTAAAATAATTCAATAATAGTCTAAAATAATTCAGAAAAATTATATTTTTTTATAAATAAAGCACTGGAACAGCAGTTTAGATAATTAATTTATGTTGAATATGATTGAGATTGGGGCACTTTATTAGTATTCCAGGTGGCCAAATAATGAGGGTCAAAATTTTTGGTACTGTTTCATGTAAAGTGAAAAAAATATTTTCACACTTGTTTTTGATAGGAGGTCAGCATTACATGTTCTTTTGTAAGAGAAGGCAATTAGGATCTGGGAAGCAGTCACACACAACTAGACAAATTCTTGCTTTAATGACTGGTTCAACTGAAAAACTGAAGAATGGAGAGAAACAGCAGGATTTGAAAGAACCAGATGAGTTCACATTTGATCATTATATATCAGTGTATCTTTACAAGATACTAATGAAGAAACAGGGAGATAACTCTAAAACTTGTAGAAAAAGAGAGGTTAGCTCTTGAATTTGTGAACTATCAACACATAACTGTTGCTGAAATCATTAAAGATGCTAAAACTGCAAAAGATAAACATATACGATAAGAAGTGTGCTCAATGCTTTTGAAAAAGTACAGGATTATTTACACACTAAAATTTCTTTTTTTTTAAAAGATTTTATTTATTTATTTGACAGACAGAGATAACAAGTAAGCAGAGAGGCAGAGTGAGAGAGAGGAGGAAGCGGGCTCCCCGCTGAGCAGAGTCTGATATGGGGCTTGATCCCGGGATCCTGGGACCATGACCTGAGCTGAAGGCAGAGGCTTTAAGCCACTGAGCCACCCAGGCACCCCTACACATTAAAATTTCTTAACTGCAATTCTGAATCAATCATAATTAATCTAGAGGAGCTACAGGTAAGTTGGAGATTTTTGTGATTCCATAGTAAGATTTTTAAGGCATCCAATACAATGTATAATGGTATTTATGTTTAATCATGGAAATTTCAGTACTTCTGGGCAGCCAGTGGACGGGGCCACATTTCAATGTAAATCAGAAACATCTGGCTTTTTATAAACATTCACAGTTGTTCAATTCTTCCAGAAGTAAGCTTAGGTAATGCAATTTTTAATAAACCATATCTCATCCTACAATGCCCTGGGTGCTACTAAACATTTGGAATCTTGGGGTTAGGAAAAAAACAAAACAAAACAAAACAAAAAGGCACTTCTGATCCAAGAGAATTTTCAAATTAGAAAAGAAATCATTTAACTCTTGATATAGAAGACTTGCAGAGTAAATGCAATTCTTAAGAACATAAAAAATCACCTCTGTTTTGTAACAATCAACTTGTTTTCTGTTCCTTGAATATATTCAGTGTGAGACAAGTCATGGTGTCAGTGTTTCAGAGCAAATTGTAGCAGACTGTAAGAAACTGGAGAGCTCTTGTCAATGTTTTCATAATAAGTATTTCAAGTCACTGTAATGTAGAACTAATGTTTTTGGCCTAAAAGGTACATTTTCATCTCCCATAAAAAAGAGAGCCAAGTTTATTTTACTGGAAGTGAGGAGAGTTTTTATTCCATTAAATCCAGTTTTTTACCTGTTTGCTCTCAGTTTGGAGCGACACAGAATTCTTTGGCATGGAAATTTGCCCAAACCCTAAATACTCTCACCAATATTTCATTTTTCTTTTTGGAAAAAAATTTACAGAACTAGCAAAATTAAGAAAAAAAAAAAAAGGAAAAATAAAGATAAAAAAGTACTTCTTAAATCTTATTTTCTTTTCTATTATAGTCTCCCTTCATTGGTCAAGTGTTTCACATAATAAAATATTTTAAGGAAAATAGAGACATTGGAATATAGTAGGAACAATATTTTTGAGATACTAAAACAAAAAGAGGAACTTGATATTTTTTTTCTAAAATATTTTATACATCTAAGAGGGGAATATTAAAGATACTAGATTCTATCAAAAATACAGATTTCATCATCATTGCAGCTCTCATATACTCTCATCTATTTGAGGGCAGTAAGAGAGTCCTCTGGAAGCAAGCTGAAATCGGTCTCTGGTAGGGTTTACTTTATCATCTTTATTCTACTTTTTGAAGCTACTTCATGTTACCCATTCAAATACTTTATTTGTTCTGAATAATAAAATGAGAATATTTCTTTTTAAGCACAGAAAGTTTTGTTACATTTTCTCAAGCCTAAATGAAGAAATGGTATCATAATACTCAGACTCATGAACCATTTGTCAATAAGCAATTTGACTACCATTTAGTTATTCGCCACAAACAGTGTATGTTTTTCCTTCAACAATGTGAATTCCTTCACAATCTGGAATAAGGGCTGTGCCCATGTAGCATGGACATGGTTTCCTCTTGGAGTAAGAATGACATCAAAAATCATTTTGGCTTGCTTTACTATTTTTGTGTGAAGGTGAACGTTTTTGCTTCTTTCAGAATTATATTTGTTTTCAGAATGAAAGACTTGAAATAATTAAAACTGGATTCCATTTTGGTTTGTTTTTCATGTTTACCACACTTTGAAAAAATCCTTAAATACCAAGATTCTGCTATATACATATATGAGAGAGAGAGAGAGAGAGAGAGAGGGCTTTGAGTACAGGTTTGGTTTATTTTTTTCCATGTATATAACTCACTTGTATGTGTTTGTACATTTTAGATTTTCTAAGTAATTGGTAATAAAGCCCACGCTCTCATTCTATACTAAAAAAAAAAAAAAAAAAAAAAATAGAAATCATCACTTCCAGCTAGAGATTTGTTAATATAACTATTATCCATTTATTTAAAAATCATATATTTTTTATAGCTCCAGTTACAAAAGGAAAAAAAAGAATGTTTATGTAAGGAGTCATAAAATCTGAAAGTCATTGCTATCTCATAATATATTTCAACAAAGAGATTTAAAATATTGAATAGAAATAGTTCATCTGTGTCAAAGAAGAGTTTGCAACCTGGTAAGAAACACACACACATATTTGAAAAAATGTCCTTCCTCCCTATATACTTTACAGTGAGATGCACATATTTTTCCTTTATAGAGCTTCTTCTGGGTGAGAAATTAAAAATGTATATTATGTATTTTTATATCTATCTACCTTCTTCCCCCCAACTTAATGTTTTGAGATTCCTCTATGTTACTATGGTCTATTCAACTCTTATTCTGCATATCATTCAATTGTATAAGGACCACTTTGATTAAATCTGCTATAAGCATTCATTTACAAATCTTTTTGTAGGACTATGTTTTTATTTCTCTTGGGTGAATACCTAAATATGTACTTGCTGGGACATATGTTAACTGAATGTTTAACTTACAAATAACAGCATTCTAGTTAGTCCGCATCCTCAGAAATATTTGTTATCCTCAGTCGTTTCAATTATATCCACTCAAGAGGGTAACCTTGTATCAAGTTCTGATTTTAATTACATTTCCCTAATGATTTTGGACATATTTTCATGGGTTTGTTGGCCATTGGCTGTGTGTGTGTGTGTGTGTGTGTGTGCGTGCGTGTGTGTGCACGTGCATGCATGTATACAGCAGGAAGCAAGAGACACTATGGCAGACACCTGATGCAGGGATGTTCTTTTGTGTGTTTCCTTCATTGGTCTCAGGTCCTTACCTCACACCCATGTGTAGCTCAGTACTTATCTCAACACTCACATGACCCTTTGTAGATCTCCCTCATTCTCTTTACGTGTAGGCCTTTCCTCCTAGTACTCCATCTTGCACAAATCTCACTGCCTTCATCTCTCTAGACTCCTAGCTTTGTTTCAAGTTAGGGAGTCCATAGGCTCTGTCTGGTTTCACCCTCCCTGAGCCAGAAACTCTCCAGGTGGTAATTTGGGGCAACTGGAGGGCTAATGTTTGTTGTCCATTTCCAGTCTCTCAGGATACCCAATGTATTGTTTCTTGTTTGTTTTAAAGATTTATTTATTTGAGAGAAACAGAGTGCAAACATGAGCAGGGGTAGGGGGAGAAGCAGAGGGAGAGGGACAAGCAGACTCCCCACTGAGCACAGAGCCTGACCTGGGACTTGATTCCAGGACCCTGAGATTGTGACCCAAGTTAAAGTCAGATGCTCAACCACTCAACCAATTGAGCCACTAGGGAGCACCTAATGTAGTGTTTTGTATCCTTAAAAATTGTTATCTCATTTATTTCATTTGTTTTGTGTTTTGTTTCATGTGGATGAGTACATCTGGTCATTGTTACTTGCTCTTCGCATGGAAGTGTCTGAATTTTAATTTTATTTAATTAATTTGTACTTAAATTCATATGTTCCTTTAACTATGTCGACAGAACTTCACAACACAGCTCTAGATGCTATGAGAGTACTCTATATCCTACTCCGTCTCACCACACAGTTACTTTTTATATTCCTACTGGAAAGTCACAGGGTAGAAGTCCTGCAGTCAAGAAGATAGCTTAAATCAACATTCCCCATGCTTTCATCGCCCCTAGAAACATTTTTTTTTTTTTCCTAGAAACATTTTGTTGTGTGATAGCTATTGATGTCCTGTGGATGTAGTGTTCTACTGAACAGTTTTGGGAAATGTTGCTGGAGAAATGATTTTATATTTAACATACTTCTCTTCATTGTGAGGAAAGGATTTCCCCTCAGAGGAAGACCAGAATTCCTAATTTTACTTATTTTGTGTGATCAGTATTTCTTTGGAATCTTCCTCATTGCAGTAGTAGTTTTCCTAATAGTAGTTTTCCTAAAACTGATGAAGACTCCATATTTTGGGGCCTTGAGGTCCATAGTGCACAACTTCTGTACTTTATGTGTTATCTGATGAAACAGTGAATGAATATGTCATTTTCTCATTAAAAATATTTCCTAGATATGTCTGAAGGATTTAAAATGTTGCCTAACCTTGTGTCAGTGGGCTACACTAGTATTCATACTATGGTATTCAAATTATAATTTTCACTAAAAGGAACCAGAATAAACTAAGTTATAAATAATTGCAGATCCATAAAGCAATTTAGAACATAAGCATGACGTATTTTGTTATATAATACCATTCTCCTCTTACTCAACTCTGCATCTTGTGACATCTATGTGCAACTTCCAACTTTCTTTGTAAATTGGGATTTCAAAAATAGCATAGAAAAATAATTACTGAAGAAAAAAATAATTGCCCAAACCATTAGCAGTGTCGAGTTGTGACAACAGCCTTCAAACATGTATCTTTGGTATTTTATACTAGTTACTTTAGCCTTAGAACATTAGCAGGCTGCACTTCTGCTCCTTAATTATCTTATTAATTTTTCCTGTGACTATGCCATCATACTTCTTTCCAAATCCTTAAATTACCTGGATGTTGGTTTGAAAAACAAGAAAAAGCCACAGGCATATGTATAAAATTAGAATATTTTTATGCTAACATAGAAGAACATGCAATATCAATACATAAGGCTCAAAGAAAGTCTTTCCTAATAATTAAGTTTACTGAAACAGAAATAAAAAAGGTTATGCAAATATATTTATATATCTAATCATTATTAGTAACATTTTCCAAGTAGCATAGAAATCAGACTGAGAACTAGAAAAAACAAACAAAACCCCCCACAGAAACTATTGTCCTCATAAGATCACTTAATAAACATTTTAATGATTTAAAAGACTAATGTTTTTAAACATTGATTAGTAAAAGTTTAGTCTAAGATACAGTGGTTACCACTGAAGAAAACTTCTCATACTAATAATATGCACTGTAACAATAATAATAAACTTCCATATGAGAGATGTCAGGCAATAAATTAAGTACTTAACATGAATGACCTAATGTCTTAAGTAAGGAAGTATATCCAAGTAAGTATGTCCACTTCAGAGATAAGGAATTTGAAGTATAGACAGTTAAGCAATTTGATTCAAAAGGTTCAACTCATAAAGGGCAGAATGACTACTCCCTATTTAATGGATTCATCTTTTTGTTTCCTGCCAACATGACTTCTTTTCATAAATAAAAAAATTGAGATAAAAAACTTTAGGTAACCCTGGGACTATAAAATGATTTAAAATTTTTCATGCCTTCCTCCACTTCATTGTCTGAAACAGCCTCATTATCTGATAGAGATTTCACTAATCTCATCACTATGGTAATTAAAAAACTAATAAACCAAGATAATCTCCATTGTGGACAGAAAGTTCAGTACAGGAATTCCTCACTTTCCAAATTTTGCCTTAAGCCACTTCTCTCTTATCAAAGACGGACAGTAGTACCTGCTTTCACTAAAGGAAATAAATGAGAATAAGAGTTTCTGCTTTTACAAAAAAAAAAAAAAAGTTGTTATCATGCTAATGTAGATTTTTCCTAAAAGCAAACTTTCAGAAAGCAGGTATTCTTAGCCTAAGGCCATTTCAGCTTATGAAGGATTTCTTGGGGAAAGCTCTACTTTCAAATAGCAGAGGAAACGTGTTTATTCATTTGTCTGTTTTACTTTGGTGCTACATATATCCACATGCTGTGCAAAATTGAAAAAAGCAAACAACAGACAAATAAACAAACAAAAAAGAGCCAGACATGGAAAAAAAAATACTATCAGTGACCATTATTCCATTAATGTAATAATTTTAGTAAAGCTTACTCATGCATAATTACATTCATTTCTTTTTTACAATTTATCATTTACGGACAAGTTTATTTTGTCTCATCCATTCTTTTTTGTTTTTCATGAATTTCAATTACTTATTACATGTATGTCTAGAATTATTATTACATTATCTTATTGTTAAGAACACTAACAAACAAAACAAACTAAATAAAACTGAAAATCTCAACAAATTAACTAGGCAGGAGCAAAACAAATTTTAAAAACTGAAATTCATGTGTAAATAGTAAAATTATTATTAACTTTCAGAAGCAGCCATTACTTGCTTTTGCAGAACATTAGATTTGATTTCTATAGTATGTATGTATGTATGTATGTATTTATTTTTTTTTTTTAAAGATTTTATTTATTTATTTGACCGAGAGAGAGATCACAAGTAGGCAGAGAGGCAGGCAGAGAGAGAAGGGTAACCAGGATCCCTGGTGAGCAGAGAGCCCGATGTGGGGCTCGATCCCAGGACCCTGAGATCATGACCTAGCTGAAGGCAGAGGCTTAACCAACTGAGCCACCCAGGTGCCCCTAGAGTATGTATTTAAATATTCAATTATATACAATCCTAATATTTCAGATAAAATTGATGAGGGTAATAACATGGATAGATTTCTCTCTACCTATTAGAGAAGATTTTTTTAAAGAGGGAAAAAAGGGCAGAAGGAAGGAAAAGAGGGAGGGAGAGAGGGAGGGAGGGAAGGATAAAAGAGAAGGGGTAAAGGGAGGAAGACAAGAGAGAGGGAAGGAACAGGAGCAAGGAAGAAAGAAAGAAAAAAGTGTGAAAAAGGAAGAGGAGGAAAAAGGGAAGAAAAGGACATTACATCAGTAAATCAGATATATTTTAAGCATTAAGAAAGATATGGAAAGATAAACACCAACCTTAGTATCAGTAAAGGTTTTAGATTAGAATGGGCACAGATTTTCATTTGCTTTATTTTCATCTTTTTATCTATATTTTGCCATGTTTCTTTAAAAACTATTTGCCAAGATTTTGTTGATTACTCTTTAATTGGATATTGTTTTCTTTGATTTATCTTGCATTACACATGTATTCCATGTCTCAAAAATGCACAAACAAGATCCATTTAGTATCTTATATCATTTTTAAGCAGACTTCATTTTTAAGCAGACTTCTTTCACATTGTAAACAAGGGTAATTTCAAAAACCATAATGTGAGTTTCCTCTTTCTCTCTCTCTCAAAAATACTAATACTAATACTAAAATATTGCAATAGATGCTATGGTGTGTTTCCCACATGCCTCAACAAGACTGAGGGCTCCATTCTTCCAGCTTCTAGGAATGTTGATGGAGGATAATTTTATTCTAAATCCTTCTTCAGGAACTGTCCTCAAGCCCGTCATCCAGGACAGCCTATAGCCCATATAGCTTGAGCATAATATTTATTTTATTACAAAATATAAAGCATAATTTATCTTCTCCCATCCACATTAGATGAATTTAAAACTGATAATAGCCAAGAACAAAATAACTCTTGAAACAGTAGAGCCAGAAATCCATATAAGATACAGGAGCCAAACTTGGATTCAATTATACCACTGGGGAGACATAAAAACACCCATTTTAGAAATGGCATATATAGAAGAACAGATGTTTTGGTAATAGTTATCAAACAGACTTCATGTTTATAGTACACAAAAGTGCTAGCTGTTACTGCTTTAAAAAAAAAGACAAAATATGCCATTACACTTGAATAAAAATAAATACAGACACATTTATTGTTTTTTAACTTAGAATCTGAATGTTACATGCTATCTGCTCTAATGGATTACGAATAACTCAGATCTAGAATCTGTTGACAGAGCTATTCAGTACTTTCACCCCCATATCAAAGAACTATGAGAATTTGTAAAACTCAATTACAGGACATTTCTATTCAAAGTTGGAGGTAACACACAATTAAATATAAAGTTATCATACTTACTAAAGCTTACTGTGTTTATAATGATAACATAAACAAATTTTAGTATCATAAATCACATCATTTACTTCCTCACTTCAATAATTATTTGTCATTGGCATTATTTCAGAGGGAGGATTGAGAAGTGTATGTATATTTCAAAAATCAAATTGAAATATTATCTTTAATTTTATACATGGAAACACAGTGTTCCACATCACTTTGAATAATTTTAATCTATTTACCTTTATTCTTTATAGCATGAAGCCACTGTTTGTTTTGTTCCTACTATAGCTCAGATATTTAACAGTATTTAATAGTTTTATTTCCCTGATTTGCCCAATACCTGTTTACCTATCAGCTTTTGGGGAATTAATAGGAAATTAAATATAAACTATGTTTATTAATGAGGTAAGTGATCAGCTTCAGGGGTTAACAAAGAATGTTTCAGTAATGCTCCAGATTTGCCTGTACATTAAATGAAGCCTAATAAAACTGCATCAGTTAACCACTGCTGCATAAAACCACCAAATACCCTGTGGCTTGTAACAATATTTATTATTACTTATGCATCTGCTTTTTACTGGGACTTGTTGTCCTAGGAGAGTATTGGCTGGGCAGCTCAGTTGTGAGAGTTCTGCTGCCCAGACACTTCTCTGCCTGGGTCCACAGATTCTCTCATGGTGATGTCAAAAGTTCAAGCAAGCCACTAAAAACACATGGTAATTTTTCAGACCTTAGCTTGGATTTAGTGCACTAGGAATCCAATTGTTTTCGTATCCATTGTCTTTAGCAAGTCGTATGGTCAAGCCCACTGTCAAGAGACTCTGCCCACAATAAGGCAAAACAAGACTATAGAGATGCAGGGATGGGTATAGAATCAGAGTCACAAAGGCAACCCACCACACATACACACCACCACCATCCACAGAACAAACTATCCTTATCCCACTATTACGGCTTTTGTTTCTTGGGGTTTTTTTGTTTTTGTTTTTGTTTTTTTAATGCTGTGAAGAACAGAGAGGGATTTTACTAGACTGCCGCACATGGGAGAGTCTAGGAAGTTCATGCAGTATAAGAGATATGGGGAGTGCAAATATGAAGAGTAAGGAAAACTATGTCATACTGTAAGCATGAAGTAGAAAAGATATATGGGATATTTATCATATTCTGGCTTAAGAAATAGAATATTTCAATAGTTCTAATATTTTAATAAAGGTTAAAAGAAGACGGACAATATAGGTGCCCACAATAAGCAAAGTGAGAGTTAGAAATGGTGTGTTTTACAACAGTAATACTGGAAGAAGAGAGAAATGGACCGTTTGAAGATCACATAAGAGGCAGAAACAATATCAGTTTGTAAATGATTAGGAAAAAAGGATGGGGGGGAATGAAATTCATGTATGGTCTCTGCTATGATATATATGTGTGTGTATATATACAACACACACAAAGTATATATAGCTTTTTTTATCCTTTCTCCCCATATCATATTTTTATACATTCATCTGGTGGCAGATACTTAGGTTGTTGCTATATCTTAGCTATCACGAATAATGCAGCAATTCACACTGAGTGCAGGTACCTCTGCAAGGTTCTGATTTTATTTTCTTCAGATTATTTCCAGAAGTATGACTGCTAGATCATATGGTAATTGTATTTTTAATGTTTTCAGGGACTTCCATACTATTTTCCAGTGATTGGAATATACCAGTATTCGTTCCCAGCAATAGCATAACAAGAATTCCCTTTTGTTGGAGGGAAGAGTCAAGATGGCGGGGAAGTAGCAGGCTGAAACTACTTCAGGTAGCAGGAGATCAGCTAGATAGCTTATCTAAAGATTGCAAACACCTACAAATCCAATGGGAGAGTGAAGAGAAGAAGAACAGCAATTCTAGAAACAGAAATTCAACCACTTTCTAAAAGGTAGGACTGGCGGAGAAGTGAATCCAAAGCAACGGGAAGATAGACCACGGGGGGAGGGGCCGGCTCCCGGCAAGCAGTGGAGCAACGGAGCACAAAATCAGGACTTTTAAAAGTCTGTTCTGCTGAGGGACATCACTCCAGAGGCTTAACCGGGGTGAAGCCCACACGGGGTCAGCTTGGCCTCAGGTCCCACAGGGTCACAGAAGGACTGGGGGTGTCTGAGTGTCGCAGAGCTCATAGGTATTAGAGCGGGGAAGCCGGCTACAGAGACAGAGCCTAGGAGTGAGCTCTCAGCTTGGGGTTACCTTGAACCGGTCGCAGGCTCGGTCAGCTCGGAGCATGGCCAGAGGCCAGGGTGACGGGAGTAATTGGGCGCTGTTCTCTGAGGGTGCACTGAGGAGTGGGACCCCGAACTCTCAGCTCCTCTGGGCCGGAGACTGGGAGGCCGCCATCTTCATTCCCGTCCTCCAGAACTCTACGGAAAGCGCTCAGGGAACAAAAGCTCCCGAAAGCAAACCTGAGAGAGTGGATTACTCAGCCCGGCCCCTGGTAAGGGCGCTGCAAATCCGCCTGGGGCAAAGACACTTGAGAATCACTACAACAGGCCCCTCCACCAGAAGATCAACATGAAATCCAGACAGGACCAAGTTCACCTACCAAGGAGTGCAGTTTCAATACCAAGGAGAGCAGCGGAATTCCAGAGGACGAGAAAGCAAAGCACGGACTCATGGCTTTCTCCCCATGATTCTTTAGCCTTGCAGTTAATTTAATTTTTTTTCTTTTTCAATTTTTTTCTCTTCTTCTGCTAAATTTTTTTTAACTTTTACCCTTTTCTTTTTTAACGTTTTTTAACTAGCTTATCTAATATATATATATATATATATATATATATATATTTCTTTTTTATATTTTTTTCTTTATTCTTTTTCTTTTTTTAATTGTTTCTTAATTTTTTTTTCTTTCTGAACCTCTTTTTATCCCCTTTCTCCCCCCTCACGATTTGGGATCTCTTCTGATTTGGTTAAAGCATACTTTCCTGGGGTTGTTGCCACCCTTTTAGTATTTTACTTGCTCCTTCATATACTCTTATCTGGAAAAATGACAAGGTGGAAAAATTCACCACAAAAAAAAGAACAAGAGGCAGTACCAAAGGCTAGGGACCTAATCAATACAGACATTGGTAATATGTCAGATCTAGAGTTCAGAATGACGATTCTCAAGGTTCTAGCCGGGCTCGAAAAAGGCATGGAAGATATTAGAGAAACCCTCTCGGGAGATATAAAAGCCCTTTCTGGAGAAATAAAAGAACTAAAATCTAACCAAGTTGAAATCAAAAAAGCTATTAATGAGGTGCAATCAAAAATGGAGGCTCTCACTGCTAGGATAAATGAGGCAGAAGAAGGAATTAGCGATATAGAAGACCAAATGACAGAGAATAAAGAAGCTTAGCAAAAGAGGGACAAACAGCTACTGGACCACGAGGGGAGAATGTGAGAGATAAGTGAAACCATAAGACAAAACAACATTAGAATAATTGGGATTCCAGAAGAAGAAGAAAGAGAGGGGGGAGCAGAAGGTATATTGGAGAGAATTATTGGAGAGAATTTCCCCAATATGGCAAAGAGAACAAGCATCAAAATCCAGGAGGTGCAGAGAACCCCCCTCAATATCAATAAGAATAGGTCCACACCCCGTCACCTAACAGTAAAATTTACAAGTCTTAGCGACAAAGAGAAAATCCTGAAAGCAGCCCGGGAAAAGAAGTCTGTAACATACAATGGTAAAAATATTAGATTGGCAGCAGACTTATCCACACAGACCTGGCAGGCCAGAAAGAGCTAGCATGATATATTCAGAGCACTAAACAAGAAAAACATGCAGCCAAGAATACTATATCCAGCTAGGCTATCATTGAAAATAGAAGGAGAGATTAAAAGCTTCCAGGACAAACAAAAACTGAAAGAATTTGCAAACACCAAACCAGCTCTACAGGAAATATTGAAAGGGGTCCTCTAAGCAAAGAAAGAGTCTAAAAGTAGTAGATCAGAAAGGAACAGAGACAATATACAATAACAGTCACCTTACAGGCAATACAATGGCACTAAATTCATATCTCTCAATACTTACCCTGAATGTGAATGGGCTAAATGCCCCAATCAAAAGACACAGAGTATCAGAATGGATAAAAAAACAAAACCCATCTATATGTTGCCTACAAGAAACTCATTTTAAACCTGAAGACACCTCCAGATTTAAAGTGAGGGGGTGGAAAAGAATTTACCATGCTAATGGATATCAGAAGAAAGCAGGAGTGGCAATCCTTATATCAGATCAATTAGATTTTAAGCCAAAGACTATAATAAGAGATGAGGAAGGACACTATATCATACTCAAAGGATCTGTCCAACAAGAAGATCTAACAGTTTTAAATATATATGCCCCCAGCATGGGAGCAGCCAACTATATAAACCAATTAATAACAAAATCAAAGAAACACATCAACAATAATACAATAATAGTAGGGGACTTTAACACTCCCCTCACTGAAATGGACAGATCATCCAAGCAAAAGATCAACAAGGAAATCAAGGCCTTAAATGACACACTGGACCAGATGGACATCACAGATATATTCAGAACATTCCATCCCAAAGCAACAGAATACACATTCTTCTCTAGTGCACATGGAACATTCTCCAGAATAGATCACATCCTCAGTCCTAAATCAGGTCTCAACTGGTATCAAAAGATTGGGATCAGTCCCTGCATATTTTCAGAACACAATGCTCTGTAGCTAGAACTCAATCACAAGAAGAAATTTGGAAAGAACCCAAATACATGGAGACTAAACAGCATCCTTCTAAAGAATGAATGGGTCAACCAGGAAATTAAAGAAGAATTGAAAAAATTCATGGAAACAAATGATAATGAAAACACAACGGTCCAAAATCTGTGGGACACAGCAGAGGCAGTCCTGAGAGGAAAATATATAGCGGTACAAGCCTTTCTCAAGAAACAAGAAAGGTCTCAGGTACACAACCTAACCCTACACCTAAAGGAGCTGGAGAAAGAACAAGAAAGAAACCCTAAACCCAGCAGGAGAAGAGAAATCATAAAGATCAGAGCAGAAATCAATGAAATAGAAACCAAAAAAACAATAGAACAAATCAACAAAACTAGGAGCTGGTTCTTTGAAAGAATTAATAAGATTGATAAACCCCTGGCCAGACTTATCAAAAAGAAAAGAGAAAGGACCCAAATAAATAAAATCATGAATGAATGAGGAGAGATCACAACTAACACCAAAGAAATATAGACAATTATAAGAACATACTATGAGCAACTCTACGCCAACAAATTTGACAATCTGGAAGAAATGGATGCATTCCTAGAGACATATAAACTGCCACAACTGAACCAGGAAGAAATAGAAAGCCTGAACAGACCCATAACCAGTAAGGAGATTGAAACAGTCATCAAAAATCTCCAAACAAACAAAAGCCCAGGGCCAGACGGCTTCCCAGGGGAATTCTACCAAACATTTAAAGAAGAACTAATTCCTGTTCTCCTGAAACTGTTCCAAAAAATAGAAATGGAAGGAAAACTTCCAAACTCTTTTTATGAGGCCAGCATCACCTTGATCCCAAAACCAGACAAGGATCCCATCAAAAAAGAGAACTACAGACCAATATCCTTGATGAACACAGATGCAAAAATTCTCACCAAAATACTAGCCAATAGGATTCAACAGTACATTAAAAGGATTATTCACCACGACCAAGTGGGATTTATTCCAGGGCTGCAAGGTTGGTTCAACATCCGCAAATCAATCAATGTGATACAACACATTAATAAAAGAAAGAACAAGAACCATATGATACTCTCAATAGATGCTGAAAAAGCATTTGACAAAAGTACAGCGTCCCTTCCTGATCAAAACTCTACAAAGTGTAGGGATAGAGGGCACATACCTCAATATTATCAAAGCCATCTATGAAAAACCACCGCAAATATCATTCTCAATGGAGAAAAACTGAAAGCTTTTCCGCTAAGGTCAGGAACACAGCAGGAATGTCCATTATCACACTGCTATTCAATATAGTACTAGAAGTCCTAGCCTCAGCAATCAGACAACAAAAGGAAATTAAAGGCATCCAAATCGGCAAAGAAGAAGTCAAACTATCACTCTTCGCAGATGATATGATACTATATGTGGAAAACCCAAAAGACTCCACTCGAAAACTGCTAGAACTTGTACAGGAATTCAGTAAAGTGTCAGGATATAAAATCAATGCCCAGAAATCAGTTGCATTTCTCTACACCAACAACAAGACAGAAGAAAGAGAAATTAAGGAGTCAATCCCATTTACAATTGCACCCAAAACTATAAGATACCTAGCAATAAACCTAACCAAAGAGGCTAAGAATCTATACACAGAAAACTATAAAGTACTCATGAAAGAAATTGATGAAGACAAAGAAATGGAAAAATGTTCCATGCTCCTGAATTGGAAGAATAAATATTGTGAAAATGTCTATGCTACCTAAAGCAATCTACACATTTAATGCAATTCCTATCAAAGTACCATCCATTTTTTTCAAAGAAATGGAACAAACAATCCTAAAATTTATATGGAACCAGAAAAGACCTCGAATAGCCAAAGGAATATTGAAAAATAAAGCCAAAGTTGGTGGCATCACAATTCCGGACTTCAAGCTCTATTACAAAGCTGTCATCATCAAGACAGCATGGTACTGGCACAAAAACAGACACATAGATCAATGGAACAGAATAGAGAGCCCAGAAATAGACCCTCAACTCTATGGTCAACTAATCTTCGACAAAGCAGGAAAGAATGTCCAATGGAAAAAAGACAGCCTCTTTAATAAATGGTGTTGGGAAAATTGGACAGCCACATGCAGAAAAATGAAATTGGATCATTTCCTTACGCCACACATGGAAATAGACTCAAAATGGATGAAGGACCTCAATGTGAGAAAAGAATCCATCAAAATCCTTGAAGAGAACACAGGCAGCATCCTCTTCGACCTCAGCCACAGCAACATCTTCCTAGGAACATCGCCAAAGGCAAGGGAAGCAAGGGCAAAAATGAACTATTGGGATCTCATCAAGATCAAAAGCTTTTGCACAGCAAAGGAAACAGTTAACAAAATCAAAAGACAACTGACAGAATGGGGGAAGATATTTGCAAACGACATATCAGATAAAGGGCTAGTGTCCAAAATCTATAAAGAACTTAGCAAACTCAACACCCAAAGAACAAATAATCCAATCAAGAAATGGGCAGAAGACATGAACAGACATTTCTGCCAAGAAGACATCCAGATGGCCAACAGACACATGAAAAAGTGCTCCATATCACTCGGCATCAGGGAAATACAAATCAAAACCACGATGAGATATCACCTCATACCAGTCAGAATGGCTAAAATTAACAAGTCAGAAAATGACAGATGCTGGCGAGGATGTGGAGAAAGGGGAACCCTCCTACACTGTTGGTGGGAATGCAAGCTGGTGCAACCACTCTGGAAAACAGCATGGAGATTCCTCAAAATGTTGAAAATAGAACTACCCTATGACCCAGCAATTGCACTACTGGGTATTTACCCTAAAGATACAAACGTAGTGATCCGAAGGGGCATGTGTACCCTAATGTTTATAACAGCAATGTCCACAATAGCCAAACTAGGGAAAGAACCTAGATGTCCTTCAACAGACGAATGGATAAAGAAGATGTGGTATATATACACAATGGAATACTATGCAGCCATCAAAAGAAATGAAATCTTGCCATTTGCGACGACGTGGATGGAACTAGAGGGTATCATGCTTAGCGAAATAAGTCAATCAGAGAAAGACAACTATCATATGATCTCCCTGATATGAGGGAGAGGAGATGCAACATGGGGGGTTAAGGGGGTAGGAGAAGAGTAAATGAAACAAGATGGGATTGGGAGGGAGACAAACCATAAGTGACTCTTCATCTCACAAAACAAACTGAGGGTTGATGGGGGGAAGGGGGTTGGGAGAGGGGGGGTGGGGTTGTGGACATTGGGGAGGGTATGTGCTATGGTGAGTGCTGTGAAGTGTGTAAACCTGGTGATTCACAGACCTGTAGCCCTGGAGATAAAAATATATTATATGTTTATAAAAAATTAAAAAAAATATATATATATATAAAAAGAATTCCCTTTTTTTACATACTTGCCAGCATGTGTTCTTTTCTTTTGTTTTTGATAATAGCCCTCCTAATAGGTTTGAGGTGATATTTTGTGGTTTTGATTTGTATGTCTCCAAGGATTAGTAATATTGAACACAACTTTTCATGTATCTGTTGGCTATTTATATGTCTTTGAAGAAATATCTATTTAAGTCCTTTGCCCACTCTTTAATTGGGCTCTTTATTTCTTTTACTGTTGAATTATGTGAATTTCTTACATATTTTGGATACTACCTTCTCATCAGATATATGCTTTGCAAATACTCTCTTTCCATAAGTTATCTTTCACTCTGTTGATTGTTTCCTTTGCTATGCAAAAGCTTTTTAGTTCAATGTAGCCTGCTTGTTTAGTTTTTCTTTTGTTGCCTATGCTTTTGATGCCTTATTCAAAATAATCATTGAAGGGCCAATGTCAAGGAGCTTTTCAGTGTGTTTTATTCTAAGAATTTTATGGTTTCAGGTCTCATGTTTAAGTCTTCAATTCACTTTTAGTTAATTTTTGTGAGTGGTATAGATAGAAGCTCAAATATAAATATATATGGCATATGGATATCCAGTTTCCCCAATGACATTTATTTAAAAGAGAAAAAAAAAAAAAAAACCGTCCTTTCTCTATTATTTGTTTGTGCCACTCTTGTCAAAGATTAGTTGACCGTATTTGTGTGAACTTGCTCCTGGGTTTTCTATTCTATTTATGGATTGGAAGAATTAATATTATTAAAATGTTCATAAAACCCAAAGTGATTTACAGATTCCATGCAATATCTGTCAAAAACACAACAGAATTTTTCACAGAAATAGAAAAAAAATCCTGTATTTTGCCACCAAATTTGTACACAAAAGACTCTGAATAGCCAAAGCAATCTTGAGAAAGAACAAAGCTGAAAGTATTTCTGATTTCAAAATATATTGCAATTCTCAGGGTAATTCTAAGCTTTGAAAAACAGTGGATTGTCACAGAAAGTTTGGGAGACTAGAAAATTAAAAAAAAATAATAATTACTATAGAAATCACACATCTCTAAATTCTTCCTGTTTGTATTTCTATTAGCTATCTAGTTATATTTAGGGTATGCTTTACTGATTCTAGCTAAATTCTTTATTTCCTTTTGGTAAATAATGGGGTTTGTTTGAGGGATTCACATTCACCTCATTCTGAACATATCCTGTAGAGATATCATTACATCTCAAAGTCCAACCAGCTATATGCCAAACCCGAATACTGAGGGCAGAACTGTATCTATTGACCAGACCTTCATTTTAGGGGAAATAACTACCTAAAATATGTCCAAGACCAGTTTAACCACTTAGTAATAATTTGGCTTTGGTTTTGTAAAAAGATATTATAGTAACAATATTTTTTTAAAGATTTTATTTATTTATTTGACAGAGAGAAATCACAAGTAGGCAGAGAGGTAGGCAGAGAGAGAGGAGGAAGCAGGCTCCCTGCTGAGCAGAAAGCCCGATGTGGGGCTTGAACCCAGGACCTGGGATCATGACCTGAGCCGAAGGCAGCGGCTTAACCCACTGAGCCACCCAGGCGCCCCTGTAGTAACAATATTTCTTTCAAATAATGTGAATTTTCTTTATGGTCAAATCTAACGGGTTTCCTAACTGATTTTGATGGTTGATGGCTGTACCTGCTTCCCCTCCCTTTACTGCCACAGGGCATCCTATCTACTGGAGTCTCAGTGTCAAGTCAACTTCATTTTTCCTTACCATGTTTTTTTCCTACCTACGTGGCTGAGCTTTCACTTTTTCATTTCATATCATATCACTTTTCCCTTTCTTAACTAGTATGCCTGATGCATCAACTTGGTATTAAAGGAATTTTTTCAAAGTTCATTCTAACCATCGTCCCAAGGGAGGAAGCTGTATCTTCTTACTCACAGAACTAGTAGAAAGAAATATTATCTAGTCTGCTGCAGATTTCAACCATCACCTGAATTTCCTAATAATAAGTAATATTTAGTGAGCGCTTTCTATTTTTCAGGCACCATTCTTATTATTTTATGTGAACTACATAATTAAATTCACACAATAGCTCTATATATTTGGCACTGTCTTTTCCCTGATTTTATGGAAGTACCTGAGGCACATAAAGTTAAATCATTTGCTAAATGTAATGAAGTTAATAGTCAGTGAAGCCAGAATTTAAAATAGATTTCATCACCATAAATAATATGGAATGGTGCCTTTTTGTATATTTAAACAAAAATATTTTTGGCATCAATTACTTCAAGATCTTAAAAAAAGGGGCGCCTGGGTGACTCAGTGGTTAGATCCTTTGCCTTCGGCTCTGGTCGTGGTCTTGGGGTCCTGGGATCGAGTCCCGCGTTGGGCTCTCTGTTCAGCGGGGAGCCTGCCTCCTCCTCTCTCTCTGCCTGCCTCTCTGCCTACTTGTGATCTGTCAAATAAATAAAAAAAATCTTTAAAAAAAAAAAGATCTTAAAAAAATTATACTTCTCAGACTGTGGGCCCATGTCTCCTCTTTGTCACTTTAAATTGGGTCACTACTCAGTTTTAATTCATATGTTCTATATCCGTCTTATGTCTTTGAATTTTTACCAAATAATCGAGACATATTTTTGATATTTTTCCAATTTATGAAGCTAATTTCATCTTAGCAAATTTTTCAACTGCTAGTCACCAAGTCCTTTAATCAATTCAGGATCCTGCCACATGCACATGATACATTCAATTATATGCAATATTAAAAGCATGCTAGATAAATATCACTTTTTTGGATTTCTAATTTAATCAATGAAAAACTACTGTTTTATTTATCAGTACTATTGATAAGATGTTTTAAAAAATCACATGAAAAAGATCCATGAGAACTAAGGATGGCTAATAGAAATGTCACAAAAGTAGTTTTACATTGCTAGACAATGATTTACTCAATTCACCAAATATGCACCAAATGCTTACTCTCTTTAACTGACACTGCTTCAGTGGGCAAACAGGGAGTGATGACATCATCATATGGTGATAATCAAAATGCCGTTATACTTCGTTCCTAGGGGAGGAGCCAATTTACTATGAATGATGTTTGCTAAATGTTTGCTAATACAGCTTTGCACGGGTTTTTTTTCTGAATTTATAAGTCAAAAAGAATAGATACATAAAGTTTCAGAGGTAAAAATTCATTTTCAGTTCAAATATTTTTCATTATTAAAGTGCACTGCATTTTCTTCTTACGTGTTTTATTTTCAAGGTTTGTAGTGTCATGAATTATTCTTCCTAGTTATATATTCCTATCGTTATGTTACAATGTTTCAAAAGCAATATGACCTATTTTGTAAAACAAGCAGGACAAAGTTGAACTATTAGATAATCATACAATTATGAAGAAGGGGAACACAACCAGGAGGAGTGAGAGAGGGAGAAGGAGGCTTCCCAATAGACAGGCAGTCTGATGTGGGGCTCAATCCCAGGACGCTGGGATCATGTCCTGAGCCAAAGGCAGACACTTAATGACTGAGCCACCCAGGTGCCCCATAAAGATTACATTTAAAAAGTTACAATAAGAAAGGATATTTTAAAGAACATAGAAAAATAAAATATGTAAATCTTGACTCTGTCATCTCCACTCTCTTCAAGGGACTAAGTTTTGCAATCCAGAGATCCCCTATAATCATTTTTCAGAATATGGAATTTATATTTTAAGATCTTTACTAAGCAGCTATCCCTTCAGGTGAGTCAGCTCATAGAGAATTAGTGTACGTACATTTCACACCTTTGGAGAAATAAAAGGAGTGATCAATATTGGATAGTTCTGGTCAAGGCTGTTCTAGAAATAGCTGCCTTTTAGGCAAAACAACAATAACACCACCAAACAAACAAAACACCTCCAACTAGACTCAAAGACAAGAAACCAAAGACCTTTCTCAAAATGTATTGATAAATGCAGTGTACTGTCTGCAGATGCCATTATAAATTTTGTGCTCTCCTTAACTCCCAGCATTTTAATGATCTGTAAAGTAACACGTCAGAAATAGACATTGCTTGAAACTAAGTAATAACGGATTTTTAGACTGTGCATACATTTTCCTGATATAAGGAAGTGGCCACATTTGTACTTATGAGGAGAGGGGGAAGAAAAAGAGAATTAAGAATCAAAACAAAATGAAAAAAAAAAAAAAAAAAGCAACCAGTTAGTGGAAGAATACAACCTTTCCTTAATATGGTCAATGGTGTTCCACAAATATTAAAGAGGATAAAACTTAAAGATTAAATATCAGACGTCTAGAGTTCATTTGTAAGTGTCTTCCTGTTTTCATAATCAACATCTATTTTGTTTCAATTTAAAATCAGTAACAGCATACTTTTTAATTTTTTTTCTTCAAGAAAATATCTGACTAAATTATAAGATACAAAAATTGTTAAAAAAGGGGTGCCTGGGTGGCTCAGTGGGTTAAGCCTCTGCCTTCAGCTCAGGTCATGATCCCAGGGTCCTGGGATTGAGCCCCACATCGGGCTTTCTGCTCTGCGGGGAACCTGCTTCCTCCTCTCTCTCTCTGCCTGCCTCTCTGCCTACTTGTGATCTCTGTCTGTCAAATAAATAAATAAAAATCTTTAAAAAAAATTTGTTAAAAAAAAAAAGGCAGACACTAAAAATTGTTATTTAGATAATGGGTCAATACCTGTTTACTATGATTCACATTAAACACAACAATATTTATGTTTCTCTGGAATTGGGGGATATAACGGCTTCATTTGAAATTTTTTTTCTAAAAACTATTATGATTAAACATTGATTAGTGCAATTAAAATAATTAGCTGGAAAATAAGATGTACTTTTTTATTGAAGTGCGGTTGACATACAGTTTAGTTTCGGGTGTAGAACATAGTGAGTCAATGTTTCTATACATTAGGCAGCTATCACCAAGTTAAATCTAGATACCATCTGTTCCATACAAAGCTGTTACATATTTATTATTAACTATACTCCCTATGTTGTACATTGTATCTTTGTGTCTTATTTATTTGATGACTGGAAGTTTGTATTTTTTTTTCCTTATTTCCTTCATCTCTTCAAATCCCTCCCCTCTGGCAAGCACCAGATTGTTCTCTGTATCTGATTGTTCTCTGTATCTAGGATTATTCTCTGTACCTATGTTTCTGTTTCTGTTTTGCTTTATTTGTTCATTTGTTTAGTTTTTTTTGTCTTTGTTTAATTTTTCACTCATATGTGAAATTGCACAGTATTTGTCTTTTTCTGTCTGGCTTATTTCACTTAACATAATATTCTCTTGGTCTATCTTCCTTTTTTTTTATGGCTGAGTAATATTCCATGGGTCCATTTTCTTTATCCATTCATTTATTGACTGACACTTCAGTTGCTTCCATATTTTGACTATTGTAAATAGTGCTTCAATGAACATAGGGGTACATATATCTTTTCAAATTAGTGTTTTTGTTTTTGTTTTGTTTTGTTTTGTTTTGGATAAATACCTGGGAGGATAGAATTGCTGGATTGTATGGTAGTTCTTTTCTTTTAGAGAGAGTACACACAAAAAAGGGTCTGGGAAGAGAGGGAGAAGAGCACAAGGAGAGAGAGCGAGACATCTTAAGCAGTCTCCACACTCAGCATGGAGTCCAATGGGGGACTCCATTTCGCAACACTGAGATCATGACTTAAGCCAAAACCAAAAGTCAGATGCTTAATTGACTGAGCCACCAGGTGCCCTCAATCATAATGGTAGCTCTATTTTTAATTTTTCTGAGACACCTCCATATTATCATCCATGCTGGCTGCGCATTTGCATCCCTACTAGCAGACCAACAGTGCCAGAGAGCAGAAAACAGATCTTATTATTGACACATCTGTCATGAAAAATTCTCATAAGCTATTACTTTTCTTATATATAGGGTGTCCTCAAATACGTATTTTCTCCAATCACAGGTTCATCCAACATCTGTAAGGATAATTCCTTTAATTTTAATTATTTCTTCCTATCACCAAATCCTATTTGCCCATTGATACAATTTTTGACTGCTTTAGTATATATTATCATTTTATTTTTTTATTTGTCAAAGAGAGAGAGAGAGAGAGCGCCCACCAGAGGGAGTGGCAGGCAGACAGAGAAGCAGTAACCCTGCTGAGTAAGAAGCCCAATGCGTGACTAGATCCCAGGACCCTGGGATATGACCTGAGCCAAAGGCAGATGCTTAACCGACTGAGCTACCCAGGCATCCCTATATTTTTATTTTTAATTACAGGAAAATTTAGCAAAAGTGACAGTTTCACTTTCTCACCAAGAGTAAAATATTCCAGATTATATTACCATCACATCAAAAATATATCAAGGACTCATCAATGTATTAACATTTAAAACACATCGTGTGTGTGTGTGTGTGTGTGTGTGTGTGTGTATTTGCTAATCAAACTAATTTCATGCCATAGTGATGTTTATATACTTAATATTAAATCCTTTAATCTTTAATATCAACAAATATCATAGTATATTTTGTATTAAGTCAAATCATGAGGCAGCTTCCTTTAGCTAAGGACAATTGCTGGAGAGAACTCAGCTGTAATCATCAGCGATTCACAGCTGGGTAAACGAGCATCTTGTTTTGAAAGAGGGTCTGAATAATCCACCAAAGTTTTCACTACAGTCTACTTTGAGCACTTTTTTGATGCTGTAGCTTCATAGAATCAACTCATCCCATCTGTGAATCACTCCTTCAGGAATTTGGGTGGTCTGTTTTTCCGGGGACACTTATAAAATTAAAGATTAAAAAAGCCCACTCCAGCCCCTACAGTGAGGTTTGTCTAGAGTATCATTATCTCCTTCTTCTCCTATCTCTTCTGGATCCCCTCATTTTCAGTGAGCACCTTTACCGAGCTAGGTGATTTACTTCACAGAATGACCAGACTCCTAATTCTGCAGGGTCTTTTCTCCCAGTCAACGTGCCTTTCTTGCCTGTAACCACCCAAATAGGGTAGAGGAGTATCAAGAGACCTCCCAATGGGCCAATTTGTGTCAAACATCTCTATTTCGCCCTCTTTGTGTTAACAACAGCTTTACCTCCTTCTGTTATCATGATCTATACATGCTAAAATATTCTCTTTTCTGAGACTTTCAAAATACTTTTCCAGTATCTGTCATGGCAGTTTGGCATATAAACATCACTTATGATGGACCATGAGGTCCAGTGTTTTTAAATGATTTGGAGACCCAGAGCCTAGGAGGAGAAAGATGATAGATGATTAGATGACTGTCCTTTTTTTTTTTTTTTTTGAGACCAACTTAAAATATATATATATATATATGTATGTATGTGTCAGAGAGAGAGAGAGAGAGAGAACAAGCAGGGCAAGCAGGCAAAGCAGGCAGAGGGAGAAGCAGGTTCCCCGCTGAGCACCGAGCTCTATGCAGGGCTCGATCCCAGGACACTGGGATCATGACCTGAGCCAAAGGCAGACACTCAACTGACTGAGCCACCCAGGGATCCCGGATTGCCTTTTCTTATCCCTGTGATTGTAAAAAGAGTATTTTGTTTCTGTTTCTTTCTTTTTCTTTCTTTTTTTTTAAGATTTTTTATTTAATTACTTGACAGACAGAGATCACAAGTAGGCAGAGAGTCAGGCAGAGAGAGAGGAAGGGAAGCAGGCTCCCTGCTAAGCAGAGAGCCTGATTGGGGCTTGATCCCAGAACCCTGGGATCATGACCTGAGCCGAAGGCAGAAGCTTTGACCCACTGAGCCACCCCTGTTTCTGTTTTTTTAGTTTAACGTGTTAGTAGAGGTATAGCTCAAGAGGGAATATTTTAGATTAACCTGATTGATTTTGCATATAATTATTGCTAAATCAATATTAATATACCCTTAGGTAAAGTTAGTAAAAGATTATTAGGACTTTATCTTACCCTGCATACATTTGTACCTACCTCTGTAAGACTTGAGGTCTTGAAATAAAGTCTCTTTTTGAAAATTGAAAGTATTATAAAATTAACCTGTGTAATTAATTTTAAAAAGTTTTCTTATTATGTGAGAGATTAAGTATCATCTATTTTTTATTATAGGAATTTACTGAGCATTTACACTTTGTAAAACTGTATTCTCATTGAGCTTATGGTAATATTTTTTTCAAAATGCTTTTTTATTTTGTTTTATGGAGAAACAAAACTTCTTGTTAAAACTTCAGGTTATAATGACTTCTGAGTGCATTACTGCACTGTGTGGGCATGCTAGAGAATTAATAAACACTGAGAGTAGTTGTGGGTTCAATCTAAATATTAATAATTTTCATAGAACTGATACATTGAAAAATAACTGTGTTTCAGGAACCCTCTAGATACAATAATACAATAATACCTGAAGATACAGATGTGAGAATCCCTGAATTCATTAAACATTTTTTTTAAAGATTTTATTTATTTATTTGACAGACAGAGATCACAAGTAGGCAGAGAGGCAGGCAGAGAGAGAGGGGGGGAAGCTGAGCAGAGAGCCCGATGTGGGGCTCGATCCCAGAACCCTGAGATCATGACCCAAGCTGAAGGCAGAGGCTTTAACCTACTGAGCCACCCAGGCGCCCCTCATAAAACATTTTAATTTTAGTTTCTGTTTTGTTTTTGCTCTTAATGTAGCATGAATACCATTTCCCCAAAGTCAAGGCGAGAAGACTATTACTTCTCAAATAATATATGTAAACCCTACAGAAGGAATGTATTCTGCTTAAAGTTCTGATCTACAAGTCACTGAGAAATTGTGCTCAGGGAAGCTAAATTTCATCTGTCCGATGCAATAAGAGTGCTATCTGAAATAATAGCACTCTTGAAATGTAAAGAAAATTGAAATTTTACAAGTTTGCATCTCTGACGCCTCTTTACAGGACTTGAAGAAGGGTATTGCCTTTGTATTTATATACTTTCTATATTTATTTTTGGTGCTGTGAGAGAGAGGAAGAAAGAATGAAAGGGTAAAAAAAAAAAAAGAAGAATAAGAAAGAAACAGGGAAGGAGGGAGGGAAGAAGAGACCCATTACTTAATGGCTTAGCAATACACTCAAAATAAAGTAATCCTGTAATTAAATATAGCAAATAAGGAGTTGTCTAGAAAGATAATATTGAATACAGGAATAAACTAGCAAGGAATCTGAGAAGGGGTTTTGAATCTTATTTTCTTTCTCCTTCTGTATATACAAAGCCTTATTTCACAACTAGTGGTCCCAGAGAAAAATCTAGTTAGTTACCACAGTATATTAATTTTCAAAACTGTCATTAAAACTATAGTCATATGGCTGAGATAACCTCAATGATGTAGTTTTGAAGCATGAAGTTAGTTGCTATAAGCACATTATTGCACTATTTCTAGCGCATTTGAAGCAATCATCTTCTACTGTTATGTTTCCAGCATACAGCAGGGGGCTCTAGCAGTATTGGTCATAGAATTGAACACCGCGTTAGTAAGGAGAACCGAATACAGAAACAGACATTTATTAAGCACAATATTGGAAAATCAAAATAAAATGAAAAGGACAATGGTAGTTGTCATTTGAATTGCTGAGTTTGGGGGCACCTGGGTGGCTCAGTGGGTTAAGCCTCTGCCTTCGGCTCAGGTCATGATCTCAGGGTCTTGGAATCGAGCCCCACATGGGGCTCTGCTTGGCGGAGAGCCTGCTTCCCCCTCTCTCTCTGCCTGCTTCTCTGCCTACTTGTGATCTCTGTCTGTCAAATAAATAAATTAAAAAAAAAAAAAGAATTGCTGAGTTTGTTCAATTGCACTTCAGGGTTTTGTTTTGTTTTTGTTTTGTTTTTAAGAATTGCATTAAACCTGCTCAAGTTTGCTTCTTTGCCAGTATTATTATATGAACATTATAGATCTTCAAAGTAACGATGAGAAAGGCTACTGCTTCCTTCATAAATCGTTTTAGCAAAAAGACCATTACAACATCATTATTATCATAAAAATAATAAACTATCTTTCTTTTAAAGCAGATGGGATTATAGTTCATAAATAAAACACAATTATTGAAAAATTGATATGTATAAGGCACTGCACTGACCACTGAAGTGAGACAATTGTGAATAAAATACAGTGAGCATAAATGATATAAAAAGATAAATAATTATGTAAGACAGGATAAAGCGAACATCACGAAAGAGGTAAAGCGAAGAAGGTGCTGACGCAGTTAAGTGAGAAGAGTCATGTCAATTGTTCAGTATGTGGATGACAGGGGAGAATGAGGGCAACGAGTCTTGAAGGCAGAACACAGAGCTCTACCAGGCACGGCATTAGGGCAAACAGGGAGAATATCTGAGTCACAGATGTTCAGTTTGGCAGAAGAGTAGGGTTCACAAAGCTGGTAAGAAAGAGATAGGCTCTGTGAGTTACAATGGATTGATTTCATCAAGAACCTTTAAATGCCTTCATGAGTAGTTTTACTTAAAATCAGGTAGGTTTCACTGTGGCCCCAGCTAGAACTAGAAGAAGACTCAAAATTGTACACAAGCCAACTATGTTAAAGGTAGATTCATAGATTCAAATACCCACATAATCTAATTAAATTCAATAAATAGAGAGCATTATATGTGTAAGAATCTCCACTGGAGTAAACAGAAATTATTTGTATCAGATTTTGTAAAAGTTGACAATTTTAAAAATGTTTTTGCTTTGCTACAGCTTCATAGTTCTATATAATAAACCTCACGTACATTCAAGAAGTTTCTATTATGTTTTTCCCTAAAACACATGATAGATTCTGAAATCTGGTAGAGAAAGTAAAACAAATAACCTTCTATATATATAGTTTTGGCTATGTTTTGACAAGACAATCCCATGGAATCTTTACTCCATTTAAATTTATTATGATTACACATATATTTTATAGAATTAATTGCACTATAAAAGCATACAAAAACAAAACAAAAACAAACAAAAACTTAATTTCACTGTGCTTTCAGCCAATCGAGTTCATTATCTATCACTTGAAATGGGTTTTTCAAATTAGTGTCCCCAAATACCCATGGGACAGAATATCTTATATATTTTAATTAAAGCCACACTTCCCAACAAGATGTGTTTTGTTTGTTTGTTTGTTTGTTTGTTTTGTAGCTTAGGGCTACTTATAAATGAACTACTGCCCCTATCCCAAATTGGGCCTCTAGGACTTCTGCCCAGTTTCTAAGATTCCAAAATGATTTAAATCTTTAATACTCCTTCCTGAGTGATAATAAAGGTCTCCTCCAGAGCTGATGTTAGTAACTGGGGTGTCCTTTTAAGTTCTGAAGCAAGTCCCAGCCACTCAAGAGTCTTGGCATAATCTTTTACAAACTCTTAGAAAAGAAGCTCCCTCTAGTGACCCTATTTGGTCTTTCTTATCCAGGAACAACACTTTGGGTTGATTTAAGCTAAATATAGCTCCTAAATCTGGGAACAAACTTTGGGGCCAGTGTTGATTAAACCTTAATGTGTCCCCCATTATTGAATACAGCATATTTACACAGTAAGAACTCCAGTTTTGGTGTTTTCCATGAACATTAATGTTTAGTGCTCCATGAAACTTTTAATAGGGCACATTCTCTGATAAAAGCAGCTCATTCTGTCCTAGCAACAGCAATCAGACAACAAAGAGAAATAAAAGGTATCCAAATTGGCAATGAAGAAGTCAAACTCTCTCTCTTCGCAGATGACATGATTCTTTATATGGGAAACCCAAAAGACTCCACCCCCAAACTACTAGAACTCATACAGCAATTCAGCAACGTGGCAGGATACAAAGTCAATGTACAGAAATCAGTGGCTTTCTTATACAATAACAATGAAAATACAGAAAGGAAAATTAGAGAATCTATTCCATTTACTATAGCACCAAGAACCATAAGATACCTGGGAATAAACCTAACCAAAGAGGTAAAAGATCTGTACTTGAGGAACTACAGAACACTCATGAAAGAATTTGAAGAAGACACAAAAAGATGGAAGACCATTCCCATGCTCTTGGATTAGAAGAATAAACATTGTTAAAATGTCTTTACTGCCTAGAGCAATCTATACCTTTAATGCCATTCTGATCAAAATTCCATCAGTATTTTTCAAAGAACTGGAGCAAATAATCCTAAAATTTGTATGGAATCAGAAGAGACCCCGAATTGCTAAGGAAAAGTTGAAAAACAAAAATAAAACTGGCGGCATCATCTTACCTGATTTCAAGCTTTACTACGAAGCTGTGATCACCAAGACAGCATGGTACTGGCATAAAAACAGACACATAGACCAGTTGAACAGAGTAGAGAGCCCAGATAT